>NW_026542601.1:54012707-54612707 GCF_028750875.1 Macrosteles quadrilineatus
CTAGAGTGCAGAGAGTTAAGTGCAGCTTGTTGGGGTTCTGGAAAATTGTTTCATCAACTCCTCGAAGCTGACAGTCTTGCAGTACTTCCTCCTAAAAGAAAACTGTTGTAAGATTTTCAGAATAGTCAGAATGGATTCAATTTGATTTACACCCTGCTAACACACAAAGTGATATTTTAAGGATAACATTAATGAAAGTAGAGTGTTGAGTGATTGAGCTTAGTTAAGATTGGTGGAGGGAGGTACACCATCTAAGTGGGTATTTTAAGCTGTCTAAGTGATAAAGATGAGTGTAAAATTATCTGTATAGATTTGTTACCAATATCTAGGCTGATTCATTAACCAGAACAATTTATTAAAATCACAATGAATAAGGACAGCTGACTCTACATCCTCTTATTCAAATCTAATTTTAATCAGCCCAAAACCTAATGTTATTTTTAAGTAGACGAGGTGTTAGTGAATCCCAATCCTACGTACGGGAATTGAGTATTCAGTTAAAACTGTGTACAATTCAGAACAGCTAGTTTACACATATAAAGACAAATTTTCTTGCAGTTTTAATGTGAAAAATCATCTTGTAAACAAATGTTGCATGACCAAATATGTTTTAAGGGTGTTGAGGGCTTTTACTAATCACTTTGGAATAAGAAGATACGAGTTGTCCATTTTGCCAATTTAAATGGATTTATTCATATTGAGTGAAGCCGAGTGAAGCATTGACTTAAAAAATGGTTTAAAACTTGGTTTTCACTTTTGCTGTAGTCTTTGAAGAATGTCAGTGCTGCAACAAGACTCAATTTTGGTGTTATCCTCTAAAGGTCTTTGAATCTTACCAGGCACAAAAAAACATTTTTTTAACTAAACCCCATGAAATTTTGGGAAAAGGTCCTGTAAGTTCAATAATTTTGTGATAAAAGGTGAAACTTTAAAGTTGTCTCACCCCGCCTTCACTCATCACACTCCTTTGCTAATCATCACAAATCTGGAGAAATGTTCCAATTGGCTTGATTGAAGAGCGCACCTCTACTCTAGTAGGACAGTGCAATGACAGCACTTATTCCCGCTATTAGTTGCTAAGTAGGAGAGACATGATGCTACTGAGATCACTAGCTACCGTAGATAGATGCGTACTGAGTGTATGATTTCTAGGATACTAAGATAGCTTCGATAGCTCCAGCCCAAGTAGTGTTGATGTGAAACGCCTGTTATTTTCTGGATGACCCAACACATGCATTATAAAAAAAAATTGTGTTACATATTGTGAATCATGTGGTGTTCCGCTGACCTTAAACTGGAGAAATCTATCCTTCACAACCTCAGAAACCATCGGAATCGATAGAAAATGAGTCGCTTGAAATTTTCTTCTGAATGATAGAATCATCAGCTCAATCCTACGTCGAGCTGAAGCTACTGCCCTTCTTGAAACTCCAGTAATTACTAAAAACAAAAACAATTAACATGTTTTGGTATTTAATAAAAATATAGGGTGCATTATGATATTTTTGCCATGAATGTACAATTTAAAATATTGATTAATAGAAAAAATGTATAAGTGAAAGATCTACAACCTCTTCAATACAGCTATAATCTTGGTATACAGCTGATAGACAGTAAATAATTCTTAAAAATAGAAGAAAATTAAAATTACCAATTTCATGTTCTTGAGGCATCCGTGGGACTTTAATGATGGTCTTAGTTTCCTCCTCCAATCTCCTTTTGTTTTGACCTTTACTTCCAATGATCGGAGCGTAGTAGATCCTGATGAAATAGAAAAACACTTGACTTTATAACACTCTAATAAAAATTAAAAAATCAGCCAGCACAAGTCAATTTTTTTAAAATATAATTTTTAATCTTTAAACTTGTTTAACTGTATAGTAGTTAAATTGTCAGATCTAAAATGATAATCGATTCTGTAGGCCTACATTAAAAACTATTTGTCATTAGACTTTCAATCAATTTATGCTAAAAACAAAAGGACAATGTTAGACCCGGAGTTTCATTATGACTTAAGTTAGCCTACATCAGTGACAATAAAAAACAAATAATGACAATAACAAATTATGAAATAGCAATGATGTGCATATGACTTTTGGGGGAATTTCTCTATAAGTTAGGGAAGGAGCTATTATAGTAGGTCTTATGGTAAGGCTTGGAGCCGCGACCGATTTACTTTTTCATTTTGATGTTCCCAGAGGTCAAAAACACTGTTTGATAAAATGTGTACATGTCTGTCAAGGTGATAACTCGAGTATTTTGGTCTGATTTAAATTAAATTTTGCAAGAACAAGCAGGGCTCGATACGGATACACTTGAATGAGTTCCTGAAACAGCAAGATCGGGTCATAGGAACGTGGTGTTAGAGGGTTGTGACATTTTCAAAAATGGCTTTTCAAATTTTTACCCCCCATTTTAATTTAAACCATCGTATAGAGCTTAAAATAACAATAATTTCGTACATTAGGTGTAAAGCTTTATTTTAGGGTTAAAGGTTAAGGAGGTAATTCTAACAAACTGTGCATTTAAAATTTCCATTCTTATGAAAAAAAACTGTTGCAGTTAGCTTGTTAATGGATAAATTTGGCAGATTAATTTATTTCATACCAATCACTACTGCCATTTTATTGAAGAAAAAACACGTCTTCCAACCCTGAAGCAGTAATACTAGGAAGGCCGTAGGCCTAGTCATTAAGTCTAATATTTAAATAAATCTGGAAAGTTTAAGGAAATATTTTAATAAAAATCTAACAAATGGACATTTTCTTAGCAGGTTTGCTGCGGCAGGGGTATTATTCAAGAAAGCTAGTAATTGTATTGTCACCTACCTTGCAACATGAAACGATGTTTTGTATCTTTTGTTATCTAATAAAACAATGTCATATTCATCACCTCCGTCACAGGGTTCTTCACCGGTACACTCTGTTCCTAAAACATTTTAAGTTTTTTTTTACAAACAGGGCCCAATTTTTTTTTTTTTAATAGTAGACCTACATTTTATTACAATGGTCTAAAGCTTTAAGTGACTCTTTGGCATCTTAATAATTTTATTAGTCTCCTTTTATTAGTACCAGTAGCTCTAAAAATCTTTAGCAAATCTGTGTGATGCACTTTTTGTCATACAAAAATTTTGTATGTTGTTTATCGAATCAAAACAAATCATCTTAATTTTAAAACAGTTAAGAAATAAATACTTTCATTACAATCGTGTCAAGAGTACATTACACATTATACATCAATAAATTATGTTTAATAAACATTAAAACTTTTTTCAATCATAATATTCTTAGGTAAACTAAATAAAAACTTTGGGCCAGTAAAACTAGTTTTTTCAATGATTTGTAAATTACCGCTAACTTACCTATGCAATGAGAAATTTAGATGTAAAATAATGAATTTTTTAATGTTTCAATAAGTCAAAATTATTACTTTTTCTTTAAGTTCTACATGTAAAACTGATTGATGCATCATTATACGACCACTTTGAGTCGTATAATGATGCATCAATCGGTTTTAGAATTATTACAATTAGGTGTTAATGAAACTGCCTTAACTTTTAATTTGTAGGCCTAATAGAGTTTTGATTTCCAGATATTTATACACTGAAGAGTGTGGGTCACGCTATATGTTTTGTGGATTCGAGCTGCTATTTAGGCACATGTGGTAACTACAGGATTGTTGAAACACAAAATACATTTTTGTCCAAGTATAGCTAGCTGTCTAGTGATGATAAGACATCTAGATCTAAATAACAAGTCCCGAGTTGAAAATGTCAGACTGTTTTGAACGATGCTTTAATACTTTAATACTTTTCAATGAAATGGTGACCATACAAAGTAGGTATTTTAAGCCAAGTATGAATGGTATGCTATTAATAGTTCACAATACAATAGGTGAAATGATTACCATAGTCGTTGGAGTGATCGTCCCAGTCAGCCCCAGTCTGCTTATGGTCGTTATTTACGAGATCACCTTCGTTAAGTCGGTAACAACGGCCCTCTATATTTATAATCCGAGGCTTCAAAACATCCATGCTCTATGAAGCTAGTGACCATCTAGTAGTCCTAAAATTATATTGAAAATTATAATGTGTATACTGTAGATGTAAATTATGAGAATAACAATTCACAATGTTAAAACACAGTGTTGGGTGGTTCAAACAAAGTTCACATATGTCTTTCGATGAGGCCTTTAAATCGAAGCCTTTGTTTAAGTATTTCATGTGTGGGTACATTTGAATGCTCTGATGTTAGCCAAATTTTTACTCTTATTTTAAATTAACTTAGGCCTACACTTTACAGTATCTTTTAATTAATACCTGTAACTATTAATTAATTTAGTGGTTGTGTTTTGCTACACACCTGATTAGATCCAACCAAAGATAATAACTAAGAACCCTCTTACACGAGGCCACTGATGGCTGTTACCAGTAGTTGCCACGGTTTCCCACCACAGTTTAAACATTGTTTTAAATGGGGGCCTTTAGACGCGACTACTATTGCAGTTGCCCGTCAGGACAAAGTGGCCGAGCAGTATCTCCTCGTGCAACTGCGATCTGGAAATAGCAGTGACAGCAACTCGTCACAGGGCATTGAATTAAATAGCAGCTTTCAGAGGAACACTAGAGGCCGCCACCGAAATGGTGGCATCACCACTTTGGGGGGTAACAGTAAGATCACGTGCGGATACAGATACACACTTGTTTCGTTTCGGTAAGGAATGCTTTTATACAGGGTGACCCGTAAGTAAGTACCAACGGTTAAGGAATAGGCTAGGTTTAATTAAATGTATTAAAATAAAACAAAAATCTAAAACAGCCTAAAATTTTTTCCAAAAAGTCTTGTTAGTAGGAAATTAACTATTTTGTTTTTTATTTAAAGTTCATAGGATATCTTTAAAACTATAAAAGATATCTTCCTGAAATTTGGTGTATGATTTAAAAGAGTCATAAAAGCTAATTGAGGAAACATTAGCATTTAAACATTTTTTTTGTTTGAAATTGGCAGCCATGTTAATATAACAATTAATCGGGAGACAATGACATTTGTACCAAAACCAGAAACTTAATATGGGAAACCGGGACATTTATTGAAAGCTCTAAGTTGGGATTGCACAACTAAAAATAATGATAAATGTCATCCTAACACTAGTAAATAGCCATTACTTACTAATTTAAAAACACAAACAGGTGCATACAGTACCTCGATATACAAAACACAAATTACCAGCCAAGGAAAGTAAATAATGGTGCTAAGTAAACCAACTCAAAAAGTTCTAAAAGCAAACTGGTTATGATGAAAGTATAGTTAAACAGTTACAAACTGATGGTAGATATCTATAGGTAATTATTATCAACACCTGTTTTGTACAGTTGTTTGTGGTACGACGGATCGTACAATTGCTTAGTTTTACTATTTCTAGAACAACCTTGTGATCTAATGTTTTTACTTTGAAAAATGTTAATAGATGATTATTTCATTCAACTGATACAGACGTAAGTTTTGTTAATTTTAGAAGCAGAGTTGATTGCAGTACTTCTTGATGGTTTAATTTCATGGGGCTTGGGACAAAGGAAAGAGTGAGTTTTATGGGGAACTTCAATAAAAAGACAAGATAACAAGTGTAATTTTCAAATCTTCTTGGATTTACTTTACACCTAATCACACGTTACTAGTTACTTTTTTTAACATAGTTGGCTACACTTGTCAGATGACCCTTTATTTAAAAATAGAAAGAGATTGCGTCATAATGAAAGAAAAACTTCCTTGGCCTACTTTTACATGGTCAAAATAAAAATACTTGCAGCACGTGATAATAGTTCTAAATGTGAAATTCAATATTTGCTATAGGCCTATGACTTACATATAAATTTAAAACCAACTTCCTGAGATGATAGAAAGATAGCTACCGTACCGTAGGTTTGCAATTTCTTTATCAGCCATGAACTGAAATGCTGTAAGCGTCTATCCTTCATAAGCGCCATTAAGTTAGTTTATTCTTTAATAACCCCCTTCTCTAACCCCTAGTGACTATCGAGTGTGTTAAAAAACTTGGTACTTTGTTATTATCCGGAGGCCACTTATTTTAGAGGGATTTTTTTACCAGAGATTAAAAATAACTAGGCTACATAATTGGAAAGGACATACTTTAATGTACTTACTGTCCAAATTTGACATGATTATGATTATCGGCAGTGAGTTCTGCCTCCCAGAAGGCAGCAATGTCGGCGAGGATTGAGTTGAATGCGTCGCCGCCGCTATACTCCGCCAAGTAGGTATATACAGCACGCTGCGGCTGCTATGTTAGGTTGGGTTATCATAATTATGTTTGGACTTTCCACGTTTCGTTATGAATCGAACGATACCAGGTGAATAAAACGATTTACAGGTCGAACATTATCGAAGGTGACAGGTGATGCGCACGCTTCGGTTTGGAGGGGATTTGGCGGGTGAAAGTACGACTAACTTATCTAGTTTCGTTGGATTCATAACAAAACGAGGAAAGTCCTACAAACATATTTATGATAACCCGACTTAAATTAACCCCGCAGTGCACTGTATAAGGGTAGCCTCCGGAATATACCAAAGTACCAAAAACTTTAGTCCCTTAGTTCGAAAGATAGCGGCTGTCCTAAGTTAGAGAGTCTGACACGGGAAACATACAGCATATTTCTTTGCCTGATGTTGTGGGAATAAACCATTGCACGGGACTTAAGGTCTTTAATATGCTTAACTTATCCCTGACGTGAAGAAGGCACAGAAGCATGCTTAGTGGTCGAAGACAGAGGATATTCTTAGTCTTTTAAAAAGGGGGGGTACAGCTTCTTAACTGGGCCTAATCGATATTTTCAATCGACATTAGTGTAGCCCAGTTAAGAAACTGTAACTTACACAAAAGGGGATTAAGTAGGCCTACTATGAGCACATCTGCCTAAAGATCATAATTTTTACGGGCCCTTTACTGGATCTTGTCTTGAGAAACTCCATCAGAGTTGCCACCCGTCCTGATTTTGGTTCCTTATGCCCGTATTTAAGCCTATGTAAATCTGAGTGGAGGGGGGCCACGTGCCGATTTTCCCCTAACCTAAGGTGGCAACCCTGATCTCAATTATCCACCGTGCCTGGGGGATGCTTGGAACAAACAAACTTAGCATCACCGAAAACCAAACTCTCTACATTGATTGAAATAATCGATCAGTTTAAGATGGAGTCAGATATCAATGTTTAGCCAATGGTAGGCCTTAGGCCTAGATCTGGGACTAGGATATTATGCATGAAGTGAGATTGAGTAGCCTACCCGTGATGGATTGTTGGGTAAACATTTACGACCCGCATGTCACCCTTAGTTTTGACAAAACCTAATTAATAACTTAACAGGAAAATTAAGTTAGATTAGAACATTATGAACCAATCATTTACTTACCATAGGCCTACCGGAATATTTATAGTTTCAATCGAGTATAAAATGCCAATAAAGATACAAATTTATGTTAGTTTAGTTCACAAATCAATGTTAATTTAGTTAGTTTATGTCAGTTTAGTGTTTAGTTCATAACTGAAAATAAAGTACTAATTCCATTCATTAACCTAGCAAAACAAATAGAAAATTTAATTTAAATACATCTACATCATAAACAGAAACAGACCTAAGTTGAAGTAACTAACTAACTAAGAACAAAATAGAGAGACACATAAACATAACCTCAACTCAACATTACCTTTTTTAGCCACTGTATCATGTAGGGAAAGGTTAAAATAGTTCAGCATGCAACTGTGACATTACTAACTATTTTCCCCTTGTCTTTTTATGTTTCTTTTGTTATTCCAATTAATTGTTTCTGTGAGTTCTGTGTTGATTGTAATTGTAATGCTCGGTTTGACACAAAATTTATGACTTGTTATTGAATAATGTTCTTCTGTGTGCAGCCAAAGGATAGAATATTCTAAAATAAAATAGGTTGTGATCGCTATTAAACTAAATGAGAGAAAATACCCCCACCACAGCAAACCTGCCGACTAAGCGAATTTCCCAATTCGTCTGAAATGATTTTCTATTAAATCTATTTAATAACATTATTGGTTTAACAAGTAGTAAGGGAGTTTGCTGCTACAAGGAAATTAATTTTTCCTACAGTTACCTAACAATGTACATGTTCTATCACTGATTTTAGAAAGCAAAGTGGCCAAATCGCTCATCAGTGAGACAATGTTAACATTGTCTTACTCTAATTACTTTGTCCCACTCGCTCCAGATTTGCAAAGTGAGGGCACGAAATAGTGAGCGCGTAACATGCAGACAACGTCGTATGCGCGCGAAATACGTTGGCAGCACTGGCTGTAAATCAGCTGGTCAGCTGTTGTATTGTTGTATCATTTAAAAGTTCACTTCTGTGTAAAAATATGTTACGTTTCTTTACCAATTTGGCAATTATTTGTTTTATGGTAACTGTAGGAAAAATATAATGTGCAACTCGAGTGCAAAGTGCAATTGCCTCACTCGAGAAACCATTCCTCACTCGCCTTTCTCTCGAATAAGTCAATTGCTCCCTTAATTAATTTTCCAAGTTTGATCAAAATATATCTATAATCAAGCAAACTATAATATTTTACAATATTCTCCATAAGAATAACATGGGAATTTTAACATTTTCATATATTAAATTATTTGTTTTTTAAGCTCTTTATTTAAAAAGGTCTAGAGAGAAATTGGAAAATTTTGTGTTTTGAGGGTCAAAAATTAGAAAACCCATTTTTAACCACATAAAACCCCGTTCCCATGGTCCGATCATGCTGGTTCACGAACTCGTTTAGTTTATCCTGACTTACACCTAAATTGAACGAATGGGGTTTTTGGCCTCTGAGGACATCAAAATGAAAAAGTAAATCGGTTCCGGGCCTACGGTAATAACTACTTCCCTAAGGGAAATTCGGTAAAACTGAGTGAGGGAATGAAGGTTAATTAATACCTACCTTATATTTTATATGTCTTCTTACTGTCTACTCCTGTATTGTTTTAATTACCTACTTTTTTTGTGACATGGAGAACTGATTACTTTCGTCACAATCAAAAGTTTGTAAAAAATAGGATCATACCAATAAACTCCACCGCGTGAATTTATTGTTTTATTATGTAGGTTTACCGTACTACATAATATGGCGTACATTCACTACCTTACTTACCTAGTCAAATATGGTTAAGTTAGATATATTTTTTCAAAAACCTTTGATTGTGATGAAAAATTTAATCAACATTATGTGTGACAAATGGCAAAAAAGCTATTAATTGTAGGGGTGCTACTAGAGGAAACTCATCACTGAAACAGTTGCTCGAGGAAGCGTGCAAGGATGGGTCGGACCAGGCAGGTTGTAGGTATCCATAGGATGCCAAGTTAGTATCACAGGGTACATCTTTTGTAGGAAGCTGCTTTACAATTGTGTATACAAAATATATATTTAATTTATGCATTCATTGTTAAATTTATATTTATATTTATAATTACCTTTTTGGTGTTATCTTCAGGACTCAAGATGTCGAAACAGTTACCAGCATATTGGTCTTCTGTGGAGTGGTTATATTCGTCTTGATATCAATTTTAATTTTTCCAATTGGTCCTTTTACAACCCCACATCCAACAGTCTGGAGAGTTGTGTTTGGAATAAGTGTGATATATTTAATCACACTTATTTTTTGTATGTTCCAAAGCTACAAAGAAGTTGAACAAATGATATACTGGTATGACCCAGAAATTGAGAACTATGAATTTAAAATTGATTATGTGGTAAGTTGTGTGAGCTTGAAAGTTTAAATAGCCTTACAAACCTACAAATCAAACGAATTTCCATCTGTTTATTGGTTGGATTTTTACTAGAAATTTTCCTTACATTTCATATTTATTTCCCTATTTAAATAACTAAAAAACTAAATACCTAACTAAACCCTATTTAAATAATCCCCAATAAAAATCAAAGTTTCTAAAATTGAAAAAAAAAAACTTTCAAAATTGTAAGGAGCATAACATACTATGTTAAATCAAAACCGGATTTTTTTGTAAAATCCTATTTTTTGTTATTTTATGGGGTTTTATGGGAAAATAACATAATTTACAATGGCTTTTGAACCGTAATTTTTACAGAAATGGGATTTGTACCATTTTGTTCAGAATATAAAGTGCTACAACATACTAAATTTTTATCAAAATCGTTCGGGTCATTTTTGAGAAAATCCAATTTTTCCGATTTTTTATGGGTTTTTATTGGAAAATCCCCATTAAAAATCAAAATAAAAAAAATTAAAAAAATGCTTGGAGATACCATGGATTAGAACCTACATACCAAATTTCATCGAAATCAGACCACAGGTGTAGTCCCTAGCTCTGTACAGTGTACACATCCAGAAACACACACACACACAGACATCACTTCGAAAACCACTTTTTTTGGGTCTAGGGGGATCCAAAACGAATATATCCACTCAAAACTCATACTTGAAAATTTTGAAGAAAACAATACTTTCTCAATATACTATGGTATAGCGGGAGAAAGTAAAAATTTGTGGACTGAATTCCTCTGCCATTTCTTAACCTAATTTGATCACCATTCATGTCTCATTGGAAAGAGAGCGTGACCCGTAGGTGTGCAAACTGTTTTTAAGTTTTTGAAAAAGTCCCTTGGACTCTGCATTTTCCCAAAAATGGCCAGAACAATTTTGATAAAAATTTAGTATGTTATAGTCCTTTAAATTCTGAACAAAATTGTACAAATCCCATTTCCGTATATTTACTCTCACCGCTTACACATGATAAAGGTCGTTGACAAACTTATGGGAGAAAGTATGTGTCAGAATGCTGATACCGTTTATTTATTTACATTTTATTTCTAGCATGTGTTCAAATTGTTATTACCTAATGCTAAATTAGTTGTTGAATTGTTTTTGATTACTTTTACAGTTTGTAACTATATCTCTTAAAAAAGTAAACTTTTATTAGTAACCAAAATGGAATAATAATTCAGATCTAAGAAATACATTCCTTGGTGTACTAAACCATAGACAAATAGAATGAATATAGACTGTCCAAGGAAGGTTCGCGATGTGCCACTAGGAGTGCCGTATAGTTACCCGGCGCACACCGCTGTAGGCGATTGTACCAGCAGACGCTGCAGCGGTGTGAGCCTACATGGCACTCCTAGCGGTGGACGCCGGAACATATGCTAACCACAGCACTGCTGTTGGTCTCTATTTATCTA
This sequence comes from Macrosteles quadrilineatus, assembly GCF_028750875.1. Lineage (NCBI taxonomy): Eukaryota > Metazoa > Arthropoda > Insecta > Hemiptera > Cicadellidae > Macrosteles > Macrosteles quadrilineatus. Next base: position 54,023,951 of record NW_026542601.1, read on the forward strand.
TTTGTCTATAACTTAACTCATGTTTCAGGGAATGGATCATCTTATTTGCTCAGATGTTAATTTGAAACTAATATGGCTGTATGTAAGTGACATGATTTTCTTCAGTGACTTGCTTGGATGGGCTCTCAAAGCAATGATTGTACGTCACCTTGGAATACTCTGGATGGCCAGTGTCTCTTGGGAATTAACTGAGGTAATTATGCTTAAGAGTCATGTATTGACCCAAGTGAAGTGAAATTGTATTTATTATAATCACAGTTTGTAGATTTCTCTCCATAAAAATTATTCAAATTCTTTCTTGTTGAAAACATTAATTAAATATAAATTAAAAGTCAAATTCTTCATCTCTTTCGCAAACTCCATATAGTGATAACCGTTTCTTTTCCTGAAATGTTTGATATTTTCTATTTAGTACTCATACTTTAAGAAAGGTACAGGGGAAACCAATTCCTCCCTCCAGCTCCAGTTTCAGTTACCTTCACTAAAACAATTCAAAGGAGGGAACAATAGTCTAAAGATTTTAAGAATTATCATATTTTTTAGCTATATTGTAACCTATAACATAACTTGTATGCTAATAGTTCTTCGGAATCCAATATTTTCTAATTAAACTTTTAAAAGAGTAATGGGACATGACAAAGCACTATGGTAAACATTGTCCCCTTCCCCAATGATCTAAAACTGTCACTAAATTGAGGGACTAGGAGCTTAGCTACGAATACAATTCTGATTTATTGTTTTCACTATTATATTTCCACGGTGTTTTTGTTATTTCAAAGTAATAATTCTTATACATTTTCAGAGATTATTTGCTCACATCCAACCAGGATTCTTGGAGTGTTGGTGGGACACTGTATTTATTGATGTTATTGCAAGCAACGGTCTTGGTATTTGGCTCGGCCTTAAGATGTGCAAACTTTTCAAAATGCAACAGTTTAGATGGACTAGTGTGAGGTTTGTCATAGAGTAGTGACACAGATTATTTCATGTAGCAAAGTTAGTATAACTTTGCCTATTATTTCAGGTTGTATACATTTTTTGGCTCTGATTTTTCAAGATGAGTGATCTTTTGAATGGATGAAACGCAACAATAACACTATTATCAGTGTACGGTAACTCTTAATTGTTCATAATTTATCATGTACAGTGTGATTAAACTATTCACTAAATGAAGAAAATTTGCTTGAAGAAGAAGAAATATAAAAATCACCATACATTAAAATATGTTCAATTCCAAACTAATAATATAAGATTCGACAACAGCAAAGAGGGCTGGGCCTGGCTCGTATTTACTGAGATGTTATTAAATTAGTGCTTGTTATAAAATTATAATGTTAACCTTGCAGCATTTTATAAGTTTTGATCTCAAAAATTTGTCATGGGTAAGAGTTTTATGCCGTTACTGTAATTCTAATTTAATATTTTTGCTATTATGAAACTTAAATCTGAATTCGTACCAACAATATTATTAGCCCAAAATTTAATTGATAATGGGCCCAGCCCCCCATCAGTTATCCTTGATGGGCTGTCCAACTAATTATTTCCAGGATAAAGAAACTATTTACCTCAAGTCATTACAAAAGCTTGACAAAGCATCTCACTTCTTCTGCACACATCCTACATTCATATTTGGATTAAAATGTGCCTAGTTGCATCATAATATTGGTAGTTGGAAATGATTTCTGATACATATAGCATCAATTAATTGTTTCAGAAGGCAAACAGCAGTAAACCTAGAGCCAGACTTTTTGCTGTGCGCTCATTCTCGTTGGGGGATGAACAAGTTTCTTTGGCCTTCTCCACCCTTCAAGCGCTTCCTTTACATCAGCTTTTGGCTCTTAATCTGGCAACTTGGGGGCCTGAACTCATACTTTCTAATCACCGTCTTTGAGATTCCAAAGTTTCACTCCCTTGTGGTCGGCAGAGGGATTTTACATTTTGCGGTTACTGCACCATCTTTCAGGTTGATTTTATTTTATTATTTTTAATCATTGAAATTATCATGCAAACAATTATTTTATTTTGCTAGTTGTCCGTATTGATAAGATATAGCCACATGTAGATACATAGCTTATGCTGAGATATTGTATTGGATATTGATGGAGACTTCACAATATAGGCAAAATATTTTACTGATTCTAAAAACTGGACCGAATTGATTACTTAATGGGTAGTTGAGAGCTTACTCCATGTAGATTTACAAATAATTATAATTATAACTGTTTGTTTTGTTCAAATTTATGGTGAAAAACAATTTTTCCGTAAGGAATACATTGAAAACAGGGCGTTTAAAAATTTGTATGTGGAGGTAACTTTTTGCTGTCTCTTCTCTTTCAGAATATCACCTTCCACTTTGGTCAATTTCCTCACCATTTAAAAGTTATTTGCAAAAATGATAAGCTGCCTCCGAATTTATAGGGGTGAGAAAATACTGAATTAGAGATAATTTTGTCAGACTTTTGTACAACTCAATCTACGCAATTCTACTTTACCTATTTAATTGATTAACAGGCCATTGGGCTTAAAATATTCGTGCATATTTGCAAATATTTTTGAAAGTTTGATTATTTTAAGATTTATGGTAGGCTAGTAAGTTAATGGGTTTGCTGGTATGCATCATCTGATCATGGAACATTGTATTATAGTAGTTTGCAAAAGTAGAACGGTACGGAGCCTTGGCGAGAACTGAACTGAAACGGCTACTTTAAAAAACGGTCGTAGATAAGTATATTACGTTACTAGTCCTAAAAATAGGTGTTTACTGGACAAGTGTGGTCGTTCCCACACGAAGTAAGAACGAAGTACGAAGTAAGTTGGTTATGGTAATTTGCTTTTGTCCAATTTGCAGGCAATACTACTTGTATATAACTGAACCAAACCAAAAACATTTGGGTTGTCAAGCCTGGGTGTTCTTGGCCATCGTCGTGTCTGAAACCTATCTCTGCATCATACATGGTTATGATTATGATGTCTTCAAACATACTAAAATCATCAACATTTGCAACTGGATACTTGCAAATCTCTTCCTTTCTTACATCTGTGTGTTTGGGCCAGACTTGTGGCAGAGGTTTTTGCAGGTTCGTAATACAGTGATTTGTTGCCCTAGAATTATTTTTATTAAATACCCCCTGCTGCAGCAAACCTGCAGACTAAGCGAATTTCCATTTGCCTGAATTTATTTTAAATTAAATCTATTTAAATAACATTAGGTTAAACGAGTACATAGGTTTGCTGCCACAGGGAGGCTGACAAAACACAGGTGTGTATACAGGGAGGTGTGTTTTTTAGTAAAATATATTATAAATAAATTTGCCAAGTTTGATCAAAATATAACCATAAACAAGCAAACTAGAACATATTTTACAGTATTATCTATAAGAATAACATGGGAATTTTTATTTTTTTGAATTTTCTCCGTAACTGTAATTAGTTGTACAAAAACACTTTGGTATACTAAATTATTTGTTTTTTATGCTCTTTAAAATGGTCTAAAGGGAAATTGGGAAAGTTTGTGTTTAGAGGGTCAAAAAAGAGAAAAACCCCCGTAAAACCCTGTTCCCACGGTCCCATCATGCTAGTTCGCGAACTCATTCAAGTTTATCCCGCCTTACACATTTAAACAAAATTTCATCAAAATCGGACACAAATTATACTCAAGTTATCGCGTTCACGGACGTATATAAATATAAATTTGAACGAATAGTGTATTTGGCCTCGAGTTCTAGTGACATCAAAATGAAAAAGTAAATCGGTCCCGGCTCCAGGTCCTACCGTGCCACCTACGCAAATAGCTACTTCCTTATAGGGAAATTCGCTAAAAGGAGACTAATCCTTTTATTACTTACATGGTAAAAGTCACCACATACACAAAAAATTTCATTCTTTTCCTGTTGGAATGGGTACTGATGTACTTAAATTGTATTACTGTATTACATTTTGGTGTAAATTGTGTGAGAGTACAGGTGTAAGGGTTAACTAGTGCTGTAAACTAAGAATTTTTTTGTAATTATAAATACAGAAGAGCCTCTGCTTAAGTTTTTATGACATGATGACAAACACACACACAAGGAGTTAGCTCAATCTTGACTTTAGATTGTAGGCAAGGAAAAGACAAATCGTAACAACATAATAAACTATAGGGTTGGGCAAAATTTAGGACACTCCCTATATGGCACAATCCTTTTGATTCTGGTCTCTCAGATTGATGAAAACTAAAAACTGCCACCATACTGGGGTTGAGATGGAGACTTTGCTTATATTCTTTTTAAGTGATGGCCTTTGATCATGAGGTGTTACTTGAAGGGCTTTACATTTAAAATGTTTGAGCTGTCCACAAAATACTCATTTTTAAATTCCAGACGAAATTTAAAGATAGGTACCAACAAAAAAGTGTACTTCTATGACATAAAGGTGTGGAGAATGTGGTCTTGCTGGCGTAACTCACTTACAGTTAATAGGGGATGTCCATACTTTTGCCCAACCCTGTATATGGCTAATGGATAAGCCTCAGACTGTTGTCAAAAAACCCATATGAGGATGGGATGCAACCAAGGGATTGGCATCAGCCTACTTTAGGATTCCAGGTGGATTGAGCTAAGACATAGTGTAAATTCTAACATCAGGTGTATTGCTTTTTGCATAGTTTTAAGCCTTATAGATTTACTACCGTAGCAGAGTACCCGTCCTTCGTACGGGGTTGGAATATAAGTATAAAATGCTTATTGCAGTTATACTCTAGCTTTGTGTTTGCAATAAGGGAGGACACAGTTTGATAAAATTTGCTTTTTTAAATTTACAGTATTCTATAGTATTACACACCTCTACCATAGCCATAATGTTCTACCACTTCACAATAGAGAAAAATAAATTATCAACAATTCGCAAAATATCACAAATTATTCATGAAATGAAGAACATAAACATAACTGTAAACAATCCTACTTTGACAGTTCTCATTGCGAATCACAGTTTTTTGTTGCTCCTTAGTTCAAAATATAGTGCTGCACCCTGTTGGTAAATCTTATAACTTTTTAATGCTTTTCCATATCATAGAACCATCTTTTTTAGTTGAAACAGCTGACTAAATACTTTAATTCCCTTTAAATGTGAAAATACTCATAAGGTTAACATGGGGAATTACAGAGCCACTGGGGCGGAGCCCGAAAGGATTTTTGAGATAAGAATATGCCTATATGTTAATCGGGAATGTAAGCTATCATCATGCCAAATTTCAGCCCAATCCGCCCAGTGGTTTATGCGTGATTGAACTTCAAACACGCAAACAAACTAACACACAAACTTTCACATTTATAATATTAGTAGACATTCCATCCCCATGTTAAAGTTGTAGCCGGTTTTTAATAAAATTTGTCTTAGTTGATATGAGCCACCTACAGATTGCGCTGATCTAAATTACTGATTTCTGCCGATTACACGATGGTTTTTACCAAGTCAAACCGATGAATGACTTATTATGAGCTATAGCAACTGTTGTGAACCACCAAATATGTCAGTAACAAAAAATAAGGTACAAAATAGAGTTTTAGACACTAGCGCGATCTGTGACTGGCTCACACAACTACATTCTTTTTTAGAAAAAATTGGTGACAGCTGATCCGTATAGATGGGATGCCTTCTTCTGTATCCAATAGTCAATGATATTAGTAAGATAAGATGCTTGTTTCGGGGTTTAAGAAATAAGGGGTATAACAAACAATTAGAGGAATAGTGGTGACAAAATATGGTGATGTTTTAGTATTGCAATGTAAGAAAATGGATGAACTACCAATCTACTGACTTCGTGAAAGCCTCTTCCAAAAAGTTGTTTAAAACAGGATCAAGAGAATGCTTAATATTTCAAGATTAGGCAGGATAGTGTCTTCTCCATAACATTTTGTACCTACAAATAAGTGTATTCCTTCAATGGTTTGAATTACGTAGGCTAGTTGTAATAATAAACCTGTTTTAATTTAAGACAAGCTTATAGGTATACATACATTATCTTAAGCATGACCTGTCCATCCCCCCTCCATACAAGTAATAAGGAAATGTTAATAGACACTTCTTAAACTATTCATAGTCATTTTGTACTTTGATCGTCATCATGAATAAACTCATATGACGGACGGTATAAGAAATATTTGTTATTAATTGAATGATCAACCATATTTTTTAACCAACGCAATAGACATTATATAAATTTAAATTTATTTTAAAAATTGAAATCTTACACTACACATTGTAGTCTGCTGTAGAACAAAGAATATATTACATTAAATTTTGCAAGTTTGTTTAAACCTAATTATTATAATTGTTATAGAGGTGGTTTCTTGTAATATTAATAGAAAATTTATGGCTGTTAAAGATATTAAATATAGCACTTGATTTTCCAAATTGAATTTCTCCCAAAATTGCTCAACTTGTTGAGGAATTGTTCCTCTTTGATCCAATGAGTAGTCCATATAGGCCGGCTACTTCAAATTTAGATATTTTTACATTTCTCCGAATAATAGGGGATAGTTTTCTTATAAATATTTACTTTTTATTCATGGACTTCCTGTGGCTGATTTTCATTTGTCTCAAGACGAACTGTTGGGTCTATGTTGAGACCGAAATCTTTCTCCTTGTCTATAACAATGATGTCACTCCGCCTCACAGAGCCCTCTTCTTCTATAGCCGTGACCTCTTCATAGACCTCGTAACTTTACTATATTTCTTCACCTATTTATTACTCTTTAAACAATGCTAAATGCTCACTTTTTTATAATTTCACTCTTTTTGTCGCAGTTAGAAGAATTGTCTTAAGCCTTTAAAGCAACAGTCGATTTCGACGGGTTTCACCTAGTATATATATAAATTTGAACGAATAGTGTTTTTGGCCTCTTTGGACATCAAAATGAAAAAGTAAATCGGTCCCCGGCCTAGGTCTTACCATGAGACCTACGGTAATAGCTACTTCCCTATAGGGAAATTTGCTAAAAGAAAACTGAATTAACACTGTGTGCTGCATTTATTGAGCAATTATTGAAAGAGCCGATTTGAAAACTATGGGAAAATAGGAAAGTCACATATGGTGGAAGGGGAAATTCATAGAATTACCACCAAGTTAAAGAAATAGAAATACATTTTTTAAAATCTATATTCGTTATTATGGACAACCTAATGCGGCTATGAGTGGGAAACATTTTTTGTAGATAACACTTTTGAAAAATGATGAGCTATTTACAAGAAATGTTGATTATATCGAACTTATGCACATCTTGAGTATTCCCATAATCTTTCTTTGAGTCGACTCTTTTAAATTCATCGGAAATTATTACGGTTATTCGTTTTAAAACAACGCCTGTAATACTTCGCAATTGCTGTAATTTGAGCAATTGGTACACTTGTTCTCTCTATATGAAATATATGAAATATATTATATGAAAACTAATAAGGTTCACATGGGAAACTACAGAGCCACTAGGGCGGAGCCCGAAAGGATTTTTGAGATAAGAATGCGCCTATTTATGTTAATCGGGAACTTGAGCTATCATCACACCACATTTCAGCCCAATCCGTCCAGTATTTTTCGTGTTTTCGGAGTTATAGGTGGCCGCGTTACTTATCACAAACATCTATACATCAAAACTTTCTCACTTCATTGGTATGTTTAGGCGGAATGACAACTTGTTATAGTACGAGTAGAATATTTTAGCTCTATGTCTTGGACAAGGAATACTACATTATGCTATGCGGCACATATGGATGATTTTGTCTCATGTCAGCCGGTCCAAAGTCCTAAATATTTCGTCTGATCCTGATGTGAAGTCAAGTACAAGTTAGTTTGAGTTAGTGTTAGTGTTAGTGTTTGATTTTGATTTGATAGCAGTGTCAAGGTCGAAATATCAATATTATTAGGTTAAAATACGATTATCACAATCACACGCTTTTGTTAGTCTCGTTTGCGCGAGTTAAATATTGTTCCTTACCTTCTATGTTTCTCAGAATAACTTACCTATTTATTTAGAGATCTTACTATTTCTCTGACTAGTCTGTGTGGACTAGTTTCTCATAAAAGGCCTAGATCAAGCCTGAATTCTAGGACCTTCAACATATTTTGTATAAGATCAAATGTCAAATTTATTTGCGATTTGAGAGAATTTCAAGATGACCATTCGGCGTCCAAGTAGTTATCCTAAAAGTTTTTTGGACACTTTTAATAGTGTGAATGAAAAGATTGTGGAAGACATATCCATAGAATTTTTCTATAAGCCACATACGATTACTCTGTTAGCAGTTTCTATAGCAGCAGTGGTTTATTCATCATTTATAAGGTTAGTGAAATTAACTTATCTTACTCTATAACTAAACTAAATAATAAATAGCACTTTACCCTTACTAGACCTAGGCCTTATACCATGGCTGGTGAGAGTAGGCTAAGTTATAGCTCAGTTGTCATTCATAACTAGTGAAGCGACCGACCGATATGAATTTAGAATTTAGATTAACTTCAGCTGAGTCCTCTCCGTCCGTAGCCAAGTTGGCCGTGGAGGGGCATCAGCCAATTCAACGTTAACTTATTAGGCTATGCCGCGTGACGTCAGTTCATTGCTGTATATTGCTGCTGCCTAACGATCACTTGGTGCGTTAGACCAACTGTAGGCCTAGTTGCACAGTTACCGGGTTCAGCGAGGAATTTGCTGAACAAAGCTCAGCGTATTTCCAGCCGCGCGCGTGACACTTCTGGGAACATTGGCCTGGCGCCGAGTCATGGTCGCCAGAGTATTCCATGGTGAGGCAACTGGGCTGACGCAGAAGTTTGGAGGTTGAAACAGTTCAATATTACAGACCCTCCTTTTTAGGCTATATTTGAAATAAAGCAAAAGCTTTTGTGACGGTATTGAGAGGGTTTCTTGAGGGTGTAGCAAAAAATCCTCTCCAGCTGATATACAATGGGTCTGGAAATTTTTGGGGCCGTCACATAAGCTTTAAACGTTGTGGATTCAAGTAGGCCTAGGCATATATTCAGACACAGCTTGGGTAAAGTTTCTTAGCTGGACTATTCTTATAGGCTATCGATTTAAACTCAAATTGAAAATATTGATTAATGGTCAACTATCAATTAAGTTAAATGAAACTGTCTTAACCTAACCTAACACTAACCAAACTTGCTGATAATTAAAAAATCTAATGAAGGTTTAACTTACTTATCAAATTGATAGTTTCAATCGATATTAGCATAGCCTAGTTAACATGTTCACTGCTGAAAACCTTTACACAGGTGCTCCTAAACTGCGGTGTGGCCCGGGCGGAGCCCCGGCATGCTAACTGAATCAGCGATCGCTATTAGCGTTGAAATATCTCAGTAAGACGAATCACAAAAGAGCAGTGGTGATTGTTCTGCGTTACCCCAAAAGTGGTGTAGGTCACTAAAACACCCAAAGGTAGCAGTACTGCCTGGATCAATAACCAGAGTCTTTGTAATATGGCTCGAATAGAGAAAATCCCCGAAAACGGGACAAAAGCATTGCCAGACGAGATTTTACGGGATACCAACCTAGGCACCAAAATAAAGCTTGCATTCTACGCTACAGGCTGGCAACAATTACAACGTTCCCCGGCAATGGCTGAGCACACATTGAAGCAAAGTTGTTGACATTGGTAAAGGACGTGATTTCCCGCCCCGCACCAGTGGCGCCGGTACCGCGGGGCAAGAATTCCCGCCCCTCGCACTGAACATGTTAAGAAACTGTACCCCACAGCTTTGATTTAAAGTTATGAATGTCATAATGTAACTTTTGATAGAAATCACTAGGTAACTAGGTAGGCCTATACTAAAATTAAACTCATCACTAAGTACGGTATGAGTTGACACCAATAAAGACAAAAGAATCAAGGATACTTCTACAGAGTAAAACATTACAGTACAGCGTTGTTTCTTATTTCAGCGATCATATGTCTATGGTTTGTAATAAAAATGTTTTTTGTAAAGTATAAAATGTGTCTGTTTACGATAGGTATTGTTTTAACTAGGGATGGACGAGATTGAATTTTTAGTTCGAGACGAGACAAGACGAGATTTTTTATTTCTCAAAATTTCGATACGAGATCAAGACGGGATTTCCCTTCTCATACACAACGGGAAATGCACGTTCAAAATTTTTACCTGATTTTGTAACATTGTTAGATGACTGTTTAAATACAAAAATAATGATAATAGGCAAGAATATTTACAATCTTTTATTAAAAAACATCAGCATAACATTTTTTTTATTAATCACGCCTAACTTATTAAAAATGCCTACCATTAGGAAACATAGTGATATCAGTTAGGATAGAGTTCAACTTATCCTAAAATAAAATAAATCATAAAATAAAAGCAATATTAATTTTTATAAAATAGTTAGGGCCTACTTGTTTTGACTTTTTATAGTAGGTAATAAAACATTCCTCACACTGCTTACACTTTACAAAACTTCTCAAATGTTATTAAAGTAATATTATTAAAATAATTAAAGTAATATTTACATTTATAGAATTAATTAAATAAGAACGCCTTCGCAAAGGAAACGCAACTACAACACGCTCCGGTATTGCGGGTATTGCATTGACTTTCTGCAGCCGTTTTTAATTTTTTTTTTTTTTTTTATTCTCGTCTTGATAAAAATCTCGGCCGAAAAGAAATCTCGTCTCGTGTAACGAGATTTAAAATTTCCCGAAATTTCGAGACTTGACCATCCCTAGTTTTAATGCTTAAACCCAGTTAACCACAACCGAGCAAGGCTCAGTCTCCCGGTATACAGTTGTATGAAAAACAAACTAAGTTAGGTAAAAAACAATACCCCCACCCATGGCGTCCACCAATATTGGATAGGGAGGCTCGAGCGCCCCCCCCTTTATGAGACTCTTGTTAACCACACTTACCGCAAATGGTTAGACCAAGTGGAAAAGTGTACGGAAGAATTGTGGCAAGAGCTAGGGATGAATGGAGGCATTGTGTTGGTGTGGCCAGTACAGCTTGTAATCTGGCACTTGGCCTAGAGCCAGCAATGTAGACGAGAGAAGGGTGGAGGTGAGGAATAGACCGAACTGCAAACATTCGCGCTGCCTCACTGGGTTGACTCCCCGTGTTTAATGTACTTGGGTCGCAAGGACAGTTGACGCAACCCACATGACGGGACATAATGTTTTTGAACTAGATGCTAGTAGCGATCGGTCAAGTGCCGCTTAGGTTTCACGAGCTGTACCACTTGGCTTACCAGTGGCCACAGTTTGATTAATTATTTATTTGAATTAGGGTAATTAAATATTAATTTTAAAATTTAAAATAAAAAAAAAAACAATGCAAAGAAACAATAAATTGACAAATCAAATTAGGTACAAAAATTTGCAAAACCAACCGTTTTGCACAGTAAGTTGGCCTACCTACATTTTGAACACTTTCCGGACCTCGGACATTTTATTGAAATATTGTAGGGTCAACCGGGGCTAATATGAACAAAAAAAGTAAACTTTTGACATTAACTCAAAAATGGTAAATGACAGAAGAAAAGAAAAAATAGTAGTGTATACAGCTCTTTTAGCTGAATCTATTTATTTACTAACAAAAACCATAAATGTAACCATTATAAAAAAAAAAATTAAAAACCACTGTTCACATTAGCCCCGCTAAAAGGGGCTAATGTGAACAGCCCATGGGGCTAATGTGAACACTCTTAATAACTCTGTTATTTACAACACTAGGCATATGTGGGGGCTGTTGTGAACAAGCCTAGGGTCTAGTCTACCAGTTGCAATAAGTCTCAATATTTTATCTCAAATAGTTTTTGAGATATGAAGGTATCTTTGGAGAGCCGCGGGTCGCCCTACGGTAACCCTTTTTTTTAAACCATTTATAAATATTATACAAGGCTAATAATAAGATATAAACAAGAAAAAAATTATCTGTCAACATACCTGAGTACCTATTTATTAAAAATTTCTTCCACATACAAATTGTTTAAAGCACTTAAAAAAAAACAATAATTTAAGACAATGCAAATTGTTCGTTTAGGCAAATGACAGTTTATTGCACTTTTAGGCCTATTAGGTAAATATAAAAATGTGGGCTAGGCCTATTCAACACCTTAACTGTTGTCTTTGTAAAATAAAAACTGTTTTATCACTGTAAGGCCTTCAAAGAAGTTTATTGAGGAACTTACGCCTCAAAACTTCGACAATTTTGTCGAAGACATACTTATGTCTATCACTGGTTCCACATACATTAGGGGCTGGAAGTTTCCCCAAAATGTCAGTGGTAGAAACAATAAATATATCATCTACTTTTTTCAGGAATGATTTTTTTCCTCATCACAGGATTTAAATCCCATCACTTCGATCTCCCCGTCAGCCTGAGCTTGTATATATAGTACAATATATACTGTATATATTGTTGTTCATAATAGCCCCCATTCACTGTTCACATTAGCCCCCCAACTTTGAAAGCTTATAACTTTGGCTGTTATTAATATATTTTAACTTTGGGAAAAGAAAAATAATCCCCAATTCTTATTTAACAAAATTCAGGCTTAAGATTATTCCTACAACCAATGTAAAAATTGTTATAACAAAAGTTTTCACTTTGCGCGGAAAAGTTTTTTGGGCGGAAAAAAAGTGTTTTAACAAAGTATTTTTTTAAAGTACCTAAAAGTCAAATTTGAAGTTTTCTCATTATGGACACAAAAAATACAATAAATTTCCTTTCTAATTATATTTTTTTCATGATTAAAAATCCCAGATAAATGACTTTTTAAGTCATTGTTCATATTAGCCCCAATATTTTGGTGTGTTCATATTAGCCCCGGTTGACCCTAGTAAAAATCCAGTCAGACAAATTCAAATTCGCTTAGTCTGCAGGTTTGCTGCGGGGGTGTATCTGTATCTATCACAGCTCGGGGGGCTAAAAAACTATTTATTGAGAGACATTATTAATGATGAGAATGCAAGTTTGTAATAGAACATGTATATCTGGTGATAGAAAATAGTTATTAACAAAAGAGAAACTGGACATGTTTACTACTATTTTTTACTCTAGCCCATCTTATATGTTTTGCACTTAATAACACTTAATAAGCACTTAATAACAAACATAATTTTATATCTTGTTTGTAGACTCAAATTGACAGTAGGCCCATAACTTTAACAATAACTTTAACAACTTTAACAATCTATTGCTTGAATCCTTTGAACAACATAAAAAATATCATTCTTAATTTTTTATCATGATTAAACTAGGCCTACCGTAGTTGAAAAGATGTTGATGAAAACTGTTAATGGTTTCTTTTTATTTGATTTCCGTTTATTTATGTAGGTACTGTATCTCTTATGTAGGCCTACTCATAATAAAATTTAATTGTTGTTCTTATTTGCTAATCACTGTTATTTTGTTCTTCTTTCAGAGATGAACAAGATATTAGTGCCAATATTAGGGCAGGAGTCTTTTGTGTTGTATTCTTCTTTATGATAATATCAATTTTGGCATTTCCAAATGGACCTTTTACAAGACCACATCCAGCTGTTTGGAGAATGGTTTTTGGACTTAGCGTGTTATATTTGATGCTACTCGTGTTCTGCCTGTTCCAAAACTACAAAACAGTGAAGCAAATAATATACTGGTTTGATCCAGAACTTGAACACTTCCACATAGACATGGATAGGGTAAGTAATCATTACTGTAACTTTAGGTAAGTCCTGTACTGTATATGGTTATTGTCTAAATTTACATTCTATGATGTAGGCTTAAAAGTTTTGCTTCATGATTTTAACTTAATTTGAAGCTGACTTTTGAAGCTATCCTTATGGAATCTGGAATCCTAAAGTAATTTGTATCTTTCGTAATCCTTATATTAAACTTTCTTTAGTTATTATCGCTTCAGTTTTATACGGTATGTAATTCTAGGAGTATGGTGTCAATTGTTCGAACATCTCGTTTGAAAACATATGGAATCACGTGGATGTGTTTGCTGTGGCCCACTTCCTGGGATGGGCCTTCAAAGCTCTGCTGGTCCGCCATCTTGGAATTCTCTGGGCAGTCAGTGTCATGTGGGAGTTTACAGAGGTGATTCGATTCTACTTATTAATACTATCTTACTAACTTAGGCATTTAAAACAGTATATTTCGTAACAAGAGTAGTAAGTGAGTCATTACATATTTGAGACCATGTTTAAAATGTAAGATTTATCGAGCACTTAAAATGTTCGAGAAGACCCACTTTCACTCTTGTTTTAAACAATACTTTTCGCTACACTACAAAGACTAATATTATTTTGTGAATTAAAATAGACATTGGATATTTCTTTATTTTAGGTCATGCCTTCAATTTAAAGTCAATAATTTAGGTACTTTGGCTGTATAGGCCTACTTTTGGTTGTTGAAAATTGAAACAGTTGACAAAACAATAACAAATATTTGTTTGTTTACGTCGGCATATTCCAAAAAAGATAGTAAACATTACTTTCGCATAGTAAAAACTCTGTTCCGTAGTAAAAAAATGTAATGATACAGGAGATAAACATGCAACAAAAACAGGTCATTTCATAGTGTAGCAAAATTAATATTACAACATAAAAAAATCACATGGCAATGGTTTTATTCTTTCTTTTTTATTTGCTTTTTGTAAGCTGGACTAAAAGTCGTGCAACCTCACATATCCTCATAGCAGTCATAGCTAAAATTAAATAACATAATGTTTTGAACAATATATATTCAACCATTCAACATTAAACCTAGAATATCTATTGTTTAAAACATTACATTTGTAAATCCCCCCCAAAAAAAACTCTTGCCCACAGATTCCTAGAATAAATCAAAGCAATCCTCCATGCAATAAATGCCTTATCCAACTGTGAAGTTGGATACAATAAGACATTAAGTCCATGGAAGATTGTTTTAATTTATTCTAGGGGTCTGTGGGCGAGTTTTTTTTACTTTGGGTTTGGTCGGGCTGAAAATGATTACCTTGGGTCTTAGGCCAAACCAAACAAAATCAAGTTTCTCTGGAAAGTATTGATTTTGAAAAACTTAAACAATAGTTGTTTTTTCTTCAATCGGTTTATAAAATATTGTACATTATCCCCCCCAATCACTGTGAAACTGAACATCTCATGTAGTCAGGGCAATATTGTGAATGTCTCCAGCGGTCGTGGCAAAATCATGAACATCTTCCACGATTCACACCAAAAATGTGTATTTTTACTACCTTTTCAAAATTACAGTGCAAGCCTTTCAAGGCCCACATGAGCTATTTCATGTTACAAAAAATGTGATAAATTAGGCCTAACGATACCGAATATTTTATTTTGCCGCAATGCTGTTGGCATTTTTTTTACCTTTTTGTAAGGGAACGGTTTGGACCCTGGGCTTGTTACTATCTAACATGGACCTTTTGTTAGATAGCATAATTAATAAGTGGCCCAGTGACAAAAATGGCATCTGTGCTCAGAGGAGTATGTCAATTATGTATCGCGATTCAATTCAGCATGCATCGATATACCTATGCATCGATTTAGTCTTCAGTGCCGGATTTAGGGTACTTGCGGCCCTAGGCCAAATTACTTGAGCGGCCCTCCCCCTGTGGTGAAAATTCCTTGCGATCGCGGAAGTAATAGTGAATATCTCCTATGCATCAAGGGGACATCATCATCGACACCCGTGATCGTGGATGAAATCCTGGACATCTCTCCTAAACCAAATCAAAGCCATCATAGGTATCCGTGACCGCGGGAAAATCGTAAACATCTCCCGCAGGCTGCAACAAAGGGACATCATCCTCAACACTCGAGACCACGGTGAAATCGTGATCATATCCCGTGAGCTGTGACCTTGAGGACACCGTCCCCGTCACCCGCGACCGCAGTTAAATCGTGTACATCTCCCTCCGCCCGCAATCACGGGGACATCATCAACGACACTCGCGACCGTGGCAAAATCGTAAACATCTCCCGCAGGCTGCAACAAAGGGACATCATCCTCAACACTCGAGACCACGGTGAAATCGTGATCATATCCCGTGAGCTGTGACCTTGAGGACACCGTCCCCGTCACCCGCGACCGCAGTTAAATCGTGTACATCTCCCTCCGCCCGCAATCACGGGGACATCATCAACGACACTCGCGACCGTGGCAAAATCGTAAACATCTCCCGCGAGGCAGCAATCACGGGAACATCATCATCGACACTTGCGATCGCAGCAAAGTCGTGTTAAAAACATCTCCCGTGGACTGCGACCATGAGGACATCATCATTGTCACCCGCAGCCGTGCCGAAATCGTAAACACCCCCCTCGGGAAGCCATCACGGGGACATCCTCAATGACAGCTTTAGCCGCGGCGAAATCGTTAACATCTCCCGTGAGCCGCAATCACGGGGACATCATCATCGACACTCGCGACCGTGGCAGAATCGTAAACATCTCCCGCAAAGTAGTAATCACGGGGACATCATCGTCGACGCTTGCGATCGCGGCAAAGTCGTGTTAAAAACATCTCCCGTGAGCTTCGATCATGACATCACCGTAAACCGAAGCCACGGCTAAATCGTGAACGACACACACGGGCCGCAATCACGGGGACATCATAATTGAGAACTCGCGATAGCAGCTAATTCTTGAACGTCTCCTGAGGGCTGCCATCATGAGGACACGTCACCGTTACCCGCGGCCGCGGCTAAATCGTGAACGTCTCCCGCTGGCCGCAATCACGGGACATCATCACATAGGCACCGGCGGCCGTGGCAAAATCATGAACATCTCCCTTGGTTTGCGGAGACATCATTATGGTCTCCTGTGATCGTGGCAAACTGGTGGTTTAAAATAACTTATTTTTTATCTAAAAAATGTTTTTTCTCATTCCTCTGCGGCCCCCTTTTGCTTGCGGCCCTAGGCCGTGGCCTAATCGGCCTAGTGGTAAATCCGGCACTGTTAGTCTTGTTGCGTCGATTTAGTCTCAATGCATCAATTTGGTCCTGATACATCGGAAAAACCATAGGCCAACCATAAAATCAGCAGTCTCCATCAGCAGGTTAGGTCAGCAAATATCCTCTTGTTCACAAAAAAGTACTTTAGTTTTTGTTAGTACTTTTTTACTTTAATCTTTTTTAAGGTTGATGATCCATTACAGTAACGCAAGTTGTCAATAATTTTGAAAGAAAATCATGCCGTGCATCGAATCAAATTACATAGATTCGAATAGAAATTCGTTGAATCACATTTATGTATCAAATCAAAGGGGGAAAAATGCTGCATTGCACACATCTAATTATTTTATGCCACAACCACAGCATCAACATTACTGATAGAATTTATTTTAACCTATTTTCAACTAATTTATGTTTCTTGCAGATTGCGTTTGCTCATCTCTTACCAAACTTCTCCGAGTGCTGGTGGGATGCTCTAGTTCTTGATGTATTGGTCTGCAATGGTCTCGGTATTTGGGTCGGTCTCAAAATCTGTAAAATGCTTGAGATGAGGGAATACAAGTGGGTTAGTATAAGGTTAGTCCCTTTTCAACTCAATCTATCATAGGTTGTAAGTGTTTAAGCATGATATAACTTGTATAATAGGCTACATATACTATCTTTTAAATAACTATTCTATAGACCTAGAAAAAAACAACTTGTCAAAGGGTTGAAAACAAACTGTACCAACCCATTAACGCCGGAATTGTTTATTCCTCTATTAGGCCTAGTTAAATTTTTTTAGGTTTCCGTACGTCCTTTTATGTCTTTTATCATGTATGTATTTCCATGGAATGCTCCATTTTCAACCTAAATAAAAGCCAAAAAAGAAAATTCAATATCTTCCTCCTCTATGTAAAAAAAGGATTGTGTGTAAATCCTTATTAAACTCACTAATGACGTCAGCTTCCATACAAGCCAGATACTGTTTGTTTAATGAGGGCCCTCCAATTCAGCTAAGCCACACATTAATAAGCTCAGTGTGAATTGAACACGTACGGGATTCAAACCTGCGCATTTAGGAAGACCGCAACGCTACACTCGTCAGTGCAATGGCTTAACCAACTGAGTTACGATGCAATTGTTGGTCGAATGGGTTGATTGCCATTATAAGCACAAAACGATACTAACGCTCGTAAGATAGCGTTTCTTAAGTTGTCGTCAATGAGTTAAATAATTTTAAATGGTAAACAACTGTCCCCTTTCTGTTTACTACAGCTTGATAATCCCTCATCTAGTTAGTACTTTGCCTGTTTATGAATCTGAAAACAAGCTTACCTCATTTCTTTTAAAAATCCAAAAAAAGACTTATTCAAGTTATATTTTTTGTTTTCAAGAGACGATCTTGTAAGGACTCATTGAGGTTAGCAGCTATCTTGACTCTTTCTTCAATATATATCTTTGATATCTTTTCCATTGTAAAAAAGGAATCATTCGTTATTTAACACCAATACCAACTGTAGTAGCCTACATTCTTCGTACACATTTCTTACAACTTATAAATCCCTGTCTATTCAACTTCAGTTGATCAATATTGTCTTTTGTGTTTTGTACCATGGCGTAACACGTTTTATCCAGATGCTTTAACATTCAAAGCTTAAGATTAATTTACTCAGTGTTAGGTAACAACTAAAATCATATTAGTTAAAAAACCTTGCTGGTTATTTGTCCGCTGACATTTAGTCATTGATTCCTGTCAGTTGTACATTTTAATTACCTCAATCAAAAGATGTTCATTTTACTATTATTGAATTTGTCTTTTCCAATACAATATTTGGTATTTTCTGAATACAGGACTGACTTATGACTTGTATATGGGGACGAACCCAAGGTTCCGTCAAGTCAACTGAAGCTTATTGTGCATGACTTGTGACATATTTTACCACAGTTTTAATTAAAACATTAATGTGATAACTCAAAGAAATAACTTTCTAAATAATATATTCAAAATACGTTTAGTGTGAAGCCTAATATGCTGTTCAGGGACATCCATTCAACCACAGGCAAGTTGAAGCGAGCAGTGTTGCAGTTCACGCCGCGTGACTGGATGGAAGTGAGATGGCTTGACCCGTCCACAACTTACATGCGCTTCTTTGCCATCTGTCAGCTCGTCATCTTCTGGCAAGTGTGTGAACTCAACACTTTCTTCCTCAAACATATCTTCGAGATGCCTCCGTCCCACCCCCTGGTGTTGTGGAGGCTGTTGCTTGTCGGGATTATTGTCGCACCCTCTATAAGGTACGAATAGGCAATTTCCCTTTTGCTCAATTTTTTTGGTTGGATCAATTTGGCTAGATTCATCGTTATACTTAGAACACGTACACGAACACGAAAAACACAAAAAACAAATATAATACTGTAAAAAACAGGACTACTTGACGAAGCCAGGTAACATAAACCATTTAGCTTAAATTTAGTGATCCAGAGGCTAACTCACCATGAAATCCTTGACCCTTTGACCCCCTCGCCCTCAAACTGTCTCCTGATTTTGATTACACTGATAAAGCACTGATTGCACTTTGGTTGTCGTCCCCAACATTCTCTCATCCGCAGTAAAGAATTTGTTTTAAATAATGAAGGCTTACAAAAATCTTTCCCACATTCTGTTTGTACCCTTTTAATTTAGACTGAAAACAACCAAACCTACGTGCAGGCTCTTGTCTATCTACGCTTATCCCATAAGCATTGGCAGATTTCTTCCTACAAATTTTGTACTAGTTATTATCCCCTTACTCTGTTTTATTTCTCATTATGTAATGTAAATTGGAATATTCAATGCGTATTAATACGCCAAAATTATCAAATACATTTTAAAGAATTTTCATAGCATTTTCTTGGATAATGAGGTTATGTAACGTTATTTTAGAGAAATCTATTTAGGTACCATGGTTAATTATCCACCTCCTAGTTCATCAAGTCTTCACTACTGTGTTTGAACATTAAAAATGTTATAAATTCATAATTCATCGCTCTTTTAGACCGTTTATGTTTTAAAGTTGTATATTTTCTCATATGAGTACTTTAAAAGAAAATATACAATTTTAAAGAGTTTTTTACTAAAAAAGTTTTTTTACTGCGTGCTGTACATTTTTAAAGGTAGTTTCGATAATCCAGATTATTTGATCATCCGAATAGCGTCCGGTCTCAATTCAGTAACATTGTAAAAATATGTAATACCAACGATCATTTTTGTAATCAACTTGTAGGCCTAATATAAACATTTTAGTGTCAGTTTGAAACCATTTTTGTTACAGTTAAGGAAACCAAATTACACTGAAATAAACTTAAAACTAAAACGTTGGCTGCTAGAAAAAAAAAACTAAAACTTGAAAAAACTGAAACCCCAAATTAAAATATGGCTTTGAAATTCTCATCCTTAATTTTCTTTCTTTCAACGGAAAAATCATTAAAACTCAAGTGGTTGGTTCAGAATCTGGGATAAAAAAAAAAAAAAAAAAAAAAAAACTCTCCCAGTTTTTAATATATCAGATGATGCCTTTGACTTGGCCTAATGCATAGTTTCTTAATCCCAACCAAAAACTTATGATAGTTATGATACTTTGAAAGTGATACAATAATCTGTTATCTGATACAGCTATTTGATTGAAAATAATTGCTTTGAACTCAAATCAAAATCAAATCAAAACATCTTTATTTTCCTTACATGTACATGGGTACAAAAATAGTGTCAAGTATAAAGTACTAAACTAGCTTAAAGATATAAATACATTTTAAGTATGAATAGGTATTTATTCAATGAGTTCCTCCATTGTATAAGGCGCCTTTTCTATTAAATGTTTTTTTAATTTAGATTTAAATAATTTATAATTTGACTCCTCCTTTATAGAGGCAGGCAATTTCCTTAGAATTAGTGATCCAGCAAAAGTTGGTTTTTTTTTGGAGAATTCCAGCTTATAGGTTGAAGTTACAATATTCTTTTTATGTCTTGTATTGTAACTATGTGGCACAACTGGCTCATATTTTAGGCTGTCTCTTTTAGCTATACATGCTATTTCAAAAGTATACGCTGCAAAAACTGTTAAAATATTTAGATTTTTAAAGTGAGATTTAACTGATTCATCTTTTTTAAGGTGTAACATAGTTCTAATGGCTTTTTCTTGCATGATTAGAATTTTATTTAAATTTTTAATCGTAGTTGCCCCATATAGTCCAATGCCATAGTTTATGTGAGAATGAATATGGGCGAAATATATTTTTTTAAGTGCATCTAAATTGCACAAATAAGACATTCTTTTCAATGCGTACACTCCAGAATTAAGCTTTTTTAACAATTTTTCAACGTGTTTATTCCAACTTAGATGTTCATCTACATAGAGACCTAAAAGTTTGGCTTCAGAAAGTTGTTCTATTGATTCTGAATCAATGATCAAATTGGGTTCAAGTTTCTGTTTACTTTGTTTAGTCGAAAAGGACATAAAGTTTGTTTTTGTTGTATTAAGATTCAAATTATTATTTTTTAGAAATTGTTGTATACTATACAATTCTACAAAGGCCGAAATTTCCAACTCCTCTTTACTTTTCCCCGCCACTGTTAAATTTGAATCATCTGCATATAAACAAATCTTACTCTTTTGAGGATTAACAATACTTTTAGGCAATTCTTTTATATAACATAAAAACAAAATTGGTCCCAAAATTGAACCCTGTGGCACCCCCCACTTAATTCTACGTTTATGAGAGTTAAATGTAGTTAAATAATTGTTTTTGTTTGATTTTATTTCAACAAATTGCATCCGACCATCCAAATAAGATTGAAACCATTTTAAGGGGACTCCCATTATTCCAAGACTTTCCAGTTTCTCTAGCAAAATTGAATGACAAACACTATCAAATGCTTTAGAGAGATCCATGTATATCCCTAGAACATTTTCACCGTTTTCAATTGATTCTACGATGGACTCAATGAAGTCAGTAGCTGCTGTTATTACTGATCTACCATTTCTGAAACCATGTTGAGAATTATCAAATAACTTATTTGATTCAAGATAATCTACCAATCTAATGTACATTGCTTTCTCGTATACCTTTGATACAGCAGGGAGCAATGAAACAGGTCTATAGTTAGATATTTCATTAACTTCGTTTTTTTTATGTAAAGGAATTACCTTTGCAATTTTTAGTTGATGCGGAAATAAGCCAGACACAAAAGAGGAATTCACCAAATGTACAAGTGGCTTTACTAAAAGGTTCCCTACATATTTTAATAATTTAGTTGGTATATCATCATAACCACTAGACATTTTATTCTTAAGTGAACCAACAATTCTTTCCATTTCCTTCTCATCTACAGGAGTGCACTTAAATATCCTACTTTCAAAAAGCCCTTTTGTTTTATTTACATCGCTAACTTGATTAGTTGTTCCTCTATTTTTATCTAAAGGTTGCCTAACACTAAAGCTATCTACAACATCTATAAAGTAATTATTAAACATGTTTGCAACATAAGTAGGATTTTCAATTAGTACATCATTCAGTCGAAGACTAATATTCTCTGAGTAAGTGTTTTTTTTGTTTGAAACTTCATTATTAATTATTCTCCATGTGGTTTTGTTAATGTTACTTGAATTATGAATTTGGAAATCAAAAAACTTCTTTTTACTCTCAGTAATTTTTTATTTAATATTTTTTTTCTTTTATTTAGTTTAGAGAAAGTACATTTATTTTGTACTTTTCTAGCTATTCTACTCATTTTTATAATTTCCTGTTTTTCTTGTTTAATTTCTGGATTTATCCAGGATTTCTTTGTGTTGTAAATTTTGACAAGTTTATTTTCAAAACATAAATTGAAATAGTAAATTAACGTTTTGTAAAAAATATTGTACTTTTCTGTTACCGGTGCTAAATAAACATCATTCCAGTTTTCCTTTTCCAGCATTTGATAAAATTGGAGCTTATTTTCTTCTGAGAATTGTCGGGATTTTTTAAAAATGTAATTGTTTTTTATACATTTATCTAAAATATTTATTTCTAAGATTTGTCCATCGTGATCTGAAAGCTCAGTTATGACTCCTGTGGTCTTTAATTCATGGATTGGAATGTTTGTTAGAATGTTATCAATAGCCGTTACTGAGTTAGCTGTGACCCTTGTTGGAAAATTTACTAAAAATTTCAAACCGTGAGATTTTAACAAATTATCAAAATCCTTGCTTTGTTTGCTGTTTACTAAAACATTTATATTAAAATCTCCTACTATTACCACCTTTTTGTTTTTTGATAACACATAGTCACATAGAATACCTAATCGACTTAAAAATTCATTAACACTACTTGCAGGTGATCTATATATACCAACCAAAAGAATTTCATCCCCTACAAAAAAATATTTTGAACAACAGAACTCAAACACTTTTTCTTCCCTTAACACTTCAATATTAGCATAGTTCACCTGCTTCCACTTTAAACCAAGCTTAGATAATATCAAAACACCTCCACTTTTAAATTTTTCCCGAGTGTAATCTGAATTTATCATAAAACCGTTTAAATTAAATCTGCTCAGCTCATCAGATTTCATGTTATGCTCTGATAAGACTAAAATGTCAGGTTTAATCTCATCTAGAACTATCTCTAACCCCTCTACTCTTGATACCAAATTCTGAATGTTTTGGTGAAAAATTGTAATTTTTTTATTTTTTACCATGACCGAATTATGCTTATTATTCCCACCTAAGTGAACATCTCTACGCCTTAAGTTCCCCGAGAAGCCCCCCCCAAACCTAAGTTTAAAGCCAAAGCAGGTGTTCTCTGCTCCTTAAGACCACTTGTACACTGGCTTTCTATAAAATTTACAATTTGATTATTTTGCTTATCCCCCCCCTCACTCACAACCCCGTTACTCTGCTTTTCACCCCCCTCACTCACAACCCCGTTACTCTGATTTTCACCCCCCTCACTCACAACCCCGTTACTCTGCTTTTCACCCCCCTCACTCACACCGATTTCTTTTCCACTTCCATGAACACCAATGCTAAGGAGCTCTGTGTTGTCAGGCAGAAGTAGAGGCCGAGACATAGGAGTCACCGCATTCACTGAACTTGTTTGACTGGCAGGCAGGATCTGCGATGTGGTTTGCAAGTGTTGGTGGGCAATCAGATGGCGCAGACATTTATTAAAATGATGATGTGGTATACCGTTCCAAAGTAATCTTTTCGCCTTCTGCTTGTAGCTTATTATTTCAATCATTGCTCCTGTTTTTTCCTGGAATTTGATTAGGTTATTTATAAAGTGGCTGGGAGCAATATAGTCTCGTACACAGCCTATAGCTGAACACACAAGTCTTTTAAAACCTTTCAGCTTAAAATCCTGGGATAACTCGGTAAAGGCTATGTCATAGTCCAGTGTTGTAGGCTTTGTATAATATTCTGGTTTTGTTATGAGGCTATAAATACTTGCACCCCTAGTACTCTTTTGGTAGGCTAGATGGCTGTTTATGCAGTTTTTGCGGTTTGGTCTCCCAAACTGTTCTCGAAAAACCACCGCCACCCCAGCTGTCATGTTTCGTGGGCTTTCAAGATCCGCTGATATTGAGTGTGCAAACGCAACATCTTCCCTGCCTTGATACTTTTGAAATGCGTCCTTCATATTCATGTCCACTACCTTAATTGTCTCTTCTTCCACACAACTATCCGCCACTTCCATTTCAGTTGTATCCTCCACAAAGTCACAGGTCGAATTCTTATGTTTTGACCATCGAGACAAAGCATTAAAGATGAGACTGGCTAGTTTGCTTTTACCGAGGTCATTTAAATGGAGACCATGCTGTGTGTAATGACTTCTTCTTAAACTATTTAAATTAATCAGATGTACATTGCTTATTCTGCGACTTAATTCAGTTATGTAATTATTAACCACTTGCAGCTCTTCTTTAACAACCTTATACAATAATTCATCATGTCTTTGTGGTATGGTGCAAAGAAAAACAGGCCTTTTTTTA
Source organism: Macrosteles quadrilineatus (assembly GCF_028750875.1). Lineage (NCBI taxonomy): Eukaryota > Metazoa > Arthropoda > Insecta > Hemiptera > Cicadellidae > Macrosteles > Macrosteles quadrilineatus. The sequence continues at coordinate 54,048,875 of NW_026542601.1, forward strand.
CTGAGTAAAGCAATTTTTCTCTCCAAGTTCAGATAAATATCTCTAAAATTATTTCTCAGACAGTCATTAGTTCCACCTAATATAACTGCTGGGTTGGAGTCATCAATTATTTCAGTTGAGTCCACAACCTGTGTGAGTGTCGTATTTGCTCTCACATATCCAAAGACCTTCAATTTATTTCTACTGAGTTCAGCCAGCTTGGTTGATACGGTTTTTTTTTGGCTATCAGAACAAAATAAAACCTCCATCTCCGAAACCCAACTACTTTTCTTTGTACTGTAAAAACTCTTCATTTTCCTTGTCCTATTACTTTTCTCGTGTATGTTAGATTGTTTGCTGTTATGCTCCGATGCTCCCGAGGCTTCCGAGATGCTCTCTTTTTGACTTTCCTGAATAGCTTCTAATGGCAAAAACTTGTTTGCTGTTGAAATATCTACTCGTTTCCTAGTTTTTAGCTGAGATGCAGTAGTCTTCAAGCTTTCATTGTTCCGTTTGTGAGAAACAATTTGCCATCCATTTTCCTTAAAGTGAGAGTCAAGTACAGAGGAGTTGTCATTTTTGCATGTTTCTGCATTCTCTGGTGTTCTATTCTTCTTAACTGAATTAGTGTCCATAGAACAATGTACATCTCGTTGACTGTTATTATCTGAGACTTGAACAGCGGCTGATTTAAGGGTAGAGTTGTGTTTCTGTAAAAGCAATTGCTTCAAAAGGTTTGTGCTCAAGTAAATATAGTTACTGTTGTAGATTAGGTAGGCTATAGTTGCACGTTTACAAATAATATCATGATCATCAATTGTGTACTGCTGGAAATTAATTTCTATACTATGGATCTGTTGCGTAAGTATTGATTTTATGATCCAATCAACAAAAAACAACATAAATATCCCACAGTCAACCGAGTTATTTCCTTGCTGAGGGCATTTTACAATGTTTAATGCAGGTTCATTACATGTGACACCTTCTTGGGACTGGATGTATTTAGAAATTCTTGATACAATTGGCCTGGCCGAATTCATATTGTAATCACTGATAGAGTCAAAATAGTACCACGAGTTCTTAGGCTTTGAAAAAAATAGCAAACTCCAATGAGATCCATTACTGTTATTTGCTAACGCATCATTGACTGGAATTATTAAAAAAGATTTTTTATGCAGTTCTAGAGGCTGGACAACATGTTCAAAATCATCCAGACATTTAATAGCTTGGCTGATAACTGGATTTAATAAATATGTATCACTGCTACTTATACCCCCAATGATCTCGAAATATCTTTGTATAGTGTCATCTGTTAACCACTCTTTTTTCATCAGATCAAGACTCAATGATTCATTTTTGTTAGGTTGATTCTCATTTGTACTACATACTATTTTTTTATCAGTAATAATTGATTCTGGGATACTAACTATACTGCTACTCATGGACTCGGTAATTGTAGAATCTGTTAAACTCCCTCCATGGATCAAAGACTCAGATGAGTCAGATGTAAGACTTGTGTTGTTTTCATTACAATCAAGGCTTGCCTTAGAAATTTCATTTACAACCAATGAGTTAATATCTCGAAATTGTTCTTCATTGATGCTATTCAATGAATAATCTTTTATAGAAAAATTGAAATCCTCAATTTTCAAAGATAATTTATTATCCAAAATATATTTTGTTAACTGACTTGTGAAACGGTAATGGGATGATAATACATAGTTTATTTACAGTCTACAATTTATGCCAGAGGAAAATAAAATTGTTTAAATCCAGCTAGTCAAGTATTATAATTTAACTGTTATCTTTTAAAACAAGGTGATGAAGTTTTGAACAGTGTATGAAACAAAACTTTCACAGCACAATTAGTTTGATGTACACTAGACTCCCTCTTATCCGGACACCTTTTAACCTGATATCGCATGGTGTCTACTCTCCGGGAAATTCGGGAAAACCGGGAAACCTCCGGGAATTTTATCTTACCTTGAAATGTCCTGGAAAACTCCAGGAATCCACCCAAACCTCCGGGAATCCGGAGCCCAGTCATCGGAATCGTCGCCTAACCGAAACACTACCGCTTTTGTTGCCACGATCGCGTGAAACGATTATCGGTGTTGCCGAAACCGCAAGATATGCTCACGGGTATTGCCGCGATCGCAAGTGACGATTATCGGTGTCGCTGAAACCACGAGATATGCCTACGGGTGTTGCCGCGATCGCGGGAAACGGTTATCGATGTTGCTAAAACCGCAAGATATGCTCACTGGTATTGCCGCTATTGCGGGAGACGATTATCGGTGTCGCCGAAACCACGTGAGATGCCATTTTCTCATATGAGTACTTTAAAAGAAAATATACAATTTTAAAGAGTTTTTTACTAAAAAAGTTTTTTTACTGCGTGCTGTACATTTTTAAAGGTAGTTTCGATAATCCAGATTATTTGATCATTTTCTCTGATTACCGGTGTTGCCGTGATCGCGGGAATATGATTATCGGTGTTGCTAAAACCGCAAGATATGCTCACGAGTATTGCCGCGATCGCCAGAGACGATTATTGGTGTCGCCGAAACCACGTGAGATGCCTACGGGTATTGCCGCGATCGCAAGAGACGATTATCGGTGTCGCCGAAACCACGTGAGATGCCTACGGGTGTTGCCGCGATCGCGGGAAACGATTATCGGTGTTGCTAAACCCGCAAGATATGCTCACGGGTATTGCCGCGATCGCGGGAGACGCGTGAGATGCCTACGGGTGTTGCCGCGATCACGGGAGACGATTATCGGTGTCGCCGAATCCGCAAGATTTCCTCACGGCTATTGCCGCGATCGCGGTAGGCGATTATCGGTGTTGCCGAAACCGCAAGATATGCCTAGGGAATTGCCGCGATCGCGAGAGACGGTTATCGGTGTCGCCCAAACCGCAAAATGTGAATACGGGTGTTGCCGAGATCGTTGACGGTGTGACGTTTTGTCGCTGATGTTGAAGATACTGCAAGATATGCTCACTGATATTCCCACAATCGCGGGAGATGACAACTGCTGTCGCCTTACCTACCAGTTATACTGTTTTATTATGTTGTATAAAATATTATTCTTTGGAAATGTTTTGTTTCAAATAATAATAATCATTATTAATAATAATAATAGCCTAATAATAATCATTTTCATTTATTAGCGGGTTGCGATTAGTTAAACGGGTTCCGATAGTAGCTCCTTAAAATTCAGGAATTTGTCTTGAATTCTCCTGGAAAACTCCTTGAATTTTTCAAACCAGGTTTAGTAGACACCATGTATCGGTTTAATCGGAATACACTCGGCGGAAATTTCATCTATTTAACCGGACAATTTTTATCAGCACATTGGTTTATCCGGACTAGATAGGCAGGAAGTGGGCGGTACTGAAACGACCGTTCCCGTGGGAAAGATTTGAGACCAGTAATCACGTGTTTAAATACAATGCTCTCCTAAATTTAAGTCAAATACGCATTAAAAACCATCCGTTTTTAAGAGTTTTTGGGGATGTCGGTTAAACCGGATAAACCGTTATCTGGACTGGCCTCGGTCCCGAGGAGTCCGGATTTAAGAGGGAGTCTACTGTAATATCAATTTTTTACATTTAGTTCACAAATCTTTTGAAACATTAGTTTAACAAGCCTTAACATGGCATAGAGGTTAATAGTGTAATATAGGGAACTAGGGCCTAGGTTGAGTCCATATTAGTACTAGACAAACATTTCAAACTATACACAAAATCTGAATTTTATACTATAACTAGGCTACCATGATTTTCAACCAAAGAAAATTTCAGTCGGCAGAAAGATGTCTTTTATTAGTTCTTTATTGGTCCATTCAAGGAGTTGTAGTCTTTAATTAGTTCTCCATTGGTCCATTCAAGGAGTTGTAGTCTTTAATTAGTTCTCCATTGGTCCATTCAAGGAGTTGTAGTCTTTAATTAGTTCTCCATTGGTCCATTCAAGGAGTTGTAGTTTAGCTAAGTTTGTTGTTGATGTAAATTCCGAGAAGTTTAACATTTTGAAATGGAAGTTTTGTAAGGGAGAAAAGCCAGTCTTGTTCTGATTGCTACATGTTGACTGCTAAATGCTTGCTTCCGTATTGTTATAGGACAGATTACTTGCTGGGTGTAACGTGAGGAACCTCATGATTATGACGTTATCCTTTGTTTGGTGACATTCTGCTACTAGCAGCACCTTCTATTGTTTGAATTTGGCACTGCTGATTAGCAGCTTTTCAGTGCTGCTGTTAATCTTTTGGCTAACTACATCCATATATTAGTGTGATGTGCAAGAAATCCTTCCACATTATCCTTGCTACTATGTAACTCTTTATTTGGTTAGAATATAATCTAAACATTTTCTTGCACTCATCCTCTATCATTACTTGTTTCCACCCTTACATATCCACATCGATTCACACATCCAGTGTTAAATAAAAGTTTGAGGATGTTGATGAATTCTAGTTGAGATAGATGAATTGGGATCTTATTCATTCTATATCAACAGCTATATTCATCACACAAACTTACCTTTGGCATCGCTATCTATTTTGGCCCATCTTCAGTCAATTTGAATAGAATACTTATTCTTCAAAAGAGCCTAGCGTAGTAGGTTCAATCTGAATTTTGATGTCTCTGTTCAGCTAAATTTTTTAATTCGGATAATGACTGTCTGAAGACTATATGTTTTTCATTTTCATGCAATACATGTAAAACAATCATGAAAAAAACAAAAAATTAATGTTTCCAATTTCTAGGTTAGTTAACAACCACAATATGGAATAGAAATGAAATTGCCACTGATTTTTACAAGCTAGAATTTTTTTTAGAAAATTATATTGTGCGGATGTCAAATTTCCAGACCTCCTGTTGAACTTAATCACACAGATGACTAGGAGATGTTTAGAAACAAGTTTATAGTGTTACATGCCCTAGTGTTTTACCGTGCGAGCAAGACAGTTCCCATGCGAAGCGTAGCCGAATGGGGGATTTTCGTGCGAGTACGTCAAAGCTTACCGGGCAAGTAACGTACTATAGGCCTAAACTAAAAGTTGTGGACAACTTTCCAGCCTATCAATATGGATGGAAAACTACCTGTTTCTGTGTAGTATGATGTAAAAATGTTTATGATCAATCCATTATATGACTTTGATGAGCTGTAAGATTAAATTTATTTTCTCTATGGTAAGCTCGTTAATTGTGTGTAGGGTCTACCTGTGTTATTTTACATTAAATTTCAGGACTATGTCGCCATGAATTAGGTATTTTCCATTGAGTTCAATACAAACCGTCAATTGCAGGCAGTACTATATGTACGCTACAGACCCAAGCTGCAAGAGGGTTGGTACTCAATGCTGGGTGTACGGAGCCATCATGGCTACCGAGGCACTCCTCTGCTTCAAGAACGGACGAGAGTTGTTTGGACAAACACAAGCGACCAACATCTGTATCTGGCTACTGCTCATCTTCTTTCTATCTTGCCTGTGCGTCTACGGCTGCGTTCTGTGGCACAAATACTTTCAGGTTTGTGAAAATGAAAATAAATGATTGGAAATGCTTAAAGCATTTTGTTAAGTAAACAAATTTTAATCTTTTACAAGTATTTTGTTTAACAATTAATTACCTAATTAATAGTTGAAGATCAACAAAATAATATTCATGTAGTGTTTTGCTAAACAAATCATTTCATGGTTATACCATAAAAAATATGGCAGTGCCAAGAGGTTTGAGATTTTAATATTTTTTTTGAAGGTTTTTGTGTTACGAATCATTTTAGTAATCTGTGAATTGTACAAAAGTAACCAGTAGTTTGAAAGTTTTGTAATAAACAATTTTGTTCATAGGAAAACACCTTTACAAATGATTCTAGTTTATTATTGCAACAAAAAGGTAGCCTAAAACGTGATATCTCAGACTTTTTTTTTACATGAAACAGTAAAAATGCCTACACATTTTTTATAATAAGGCATTTTGGTAATTTTTATGAAGTTCTTGCATATTACTTGAAGTAGTAGTTTTTTCATACATTCATTTCAATTTTTTCAAGTGTAAAACTTTGATGAAGTACCAAGAGCAGGTGGATATAGAAATGTATTGAAAATAACAATCTTCCCTTTTAAATGATCAAGCATCTATTAAATTTCTTCTTCTTTAAACAAAATTTATTTTAAGATTACCTTACTGATTCTTAAAATTAAACGTGCTAATTTATTTATTAATTTTTAATCTTCAACATTACTTCCTTCATCCAATATAATTCAAATTTTACTTTTAAACTTTAGTTCCCTTTTTCTCAGTCATGAGAAAAAATTAACTTACATTACTAATGCCTTCAATGCCAATTTACCGAATAGGCACGGTAGGCACGTGCCTAGGGCGCGAGACAATTGGCTTTTTGGGGGCGCCAAAAAATTGGAAACTAAAAAAAATTGGTGGTTGTATTTGCATGATCGTGATAAACTTCTGATAATCCCTCCCGGCCGTGTAGACATGGTAACCGTCAAACGGGATTGAGGCAAAATTCTGACAATTTCCACGGTCGTGTAGACATAATTTATCGTGGCAATATATATGAACATATCCCACAGTCGTGAGGAGATTATCATCGTCTACCGCGAATGAGGCAAAATTCTGATCACCCCTCGCGGCTGTAAATACATCATTAATTGTCCCCCGCAGTCGTTTGTACATAGCAATCGCAACCCGCAATTGCGGCAAAATGGTAATCATTTCCTGCCATCTTCTGGAGATCATCATTGTGTTCCACAAATGAGGCAAAACTCTGATCTTTTCCCGCGGTTGTTTGGACATTATCATCGTCTTGTGCTATAGTGATAAAATACTGATCACCCCTCGCAACAGTGAAGACATCATTATATCGTCCCCCAAGGTCGTTTGTACAAAGTAATCGCCTCCCACGATTGTGGCAAAATGGTAATCATCTCCCATTCCCTCGTCGGCCATGTATTGTATAGTAAAGATCATCGTCTTCCGCGAATGAGGCAAAATTCTGATATTTTCCCCCGGTCAAGTAGACATTATCATTGTCTTCCGTGATCGCGGCAATATTCGGATCATCCCTCGTGGCTTTGCTGATATCATCATCGTGTTCTGCGATCGCGGACAATTCTGATAATCCCTCGTGGCCCTGTGTAGACATATTGTCGTCTCCCGCGATCAGGGAAATGTCACTGTTGTCATTCGCGATGGCGGTAAATTGACAATTCCAGGAGGATATACAAAATTCACGCATAATTTCCGATAAAAAAAAACTCAAACATAATTCCCGGATTCCCGGTCGGGGGATACCCTGTATATATATTGCAAACTGTTAAGGGTACTATTAGTTGTGCCTAGTGCCCTGGCAGGGTCAAAAACAGGCCTGAATGCCTTAAAATTCTTAATCGATTTCCAGAAAAGAGAGGACATGTTAATATTTAAAATAAAACCAACTAAATTAAATATGTTAATCAACAAAAAAATGGCGTAACCGACAAAAATAACTAACTATGAACTACTGTCAATTGTAAGAATTGAAAAGCACAAGTGTGACTGTACAAGAAGGGTGAATAGGTTTTGTCTGATCAAGGTGACCCTGTGATGACTGAAAACTATGTGTTTCAAACAGATCAAAAGTAAAATTTGAATTATATTGGAAGAAGGAAGTAATGTTGAATATTAAAAATTAATATATGAATGAGCACATTTAATTTTAAGTTAAGAATCAGTAAGGTAATCTGTAGGCCTACTGACGGTTTACCCTGGCCAATCAAATGTTGTCTCATTTCCTCACAAGATCTTGGACATTTTCTGACTTTTCTGGATCTGTCAAAATTAAAAGTGAGATTTTTTTAACATTAATTAAATTAGTAGAAAAAAAACTTTTTAAAGTTGTAACAAATATTACAAAATATAACATGCGACCAAGAATATCATTGCAATAATTTTGCATTGGAGCTAAATATTACTCTCAAGCTAAATTATTTTTGGTGTACTAACATTTAATCTTTGCTTGAAGTGTTCATTAAACAAATTCACAGAGCTATGGTAAGTAGACCTATATTTAGTTTTTCTGGGCATTTTACTAATATTATAGCTTTGACTATTAATACAACAACATTATAGGCTATAAAACATTTGAAAAAATATATTGCTCGTTTAAATTTAGGATAGCATCAAATAGCTTATGTACTGTCCAAACTATGTTTGATAGTACACCTTGACAATATTATATTTGAGCATTAAAACCCTGCTTTTTGTGCTGTTAAAATGTAAAAGCTCGATGGATCATTTTATAGAACTGTGTGTGCCAATAAACACTTACTACTGTAATTGATTTTCTGAAAAGATGCCTAGGACTGCAGTAGCCTCGCTCTCATTCAGATTCCTTTGATTCCGACAGTCACAAACATATGACTCACACAAGCGTTGTGCTGCTTCATAGCCACGTAAACAGGAAACACACAAGTACCTGTGTGTCCAGTGCTGTACGAATGATATTACAGTATTCATTTACTGCTAAGCAGAGAACTAGCTACACACCAGTTGTTACTCGTTTTGTTTCATGGTGCAAAGTTTTGTACTAATCTGAAGAGAAACCAGTGTCAAAATTTCCGAATGAGCGGGGGACTACTGTTGATGGAAACATTAATAAGCAAATACCCCCATCACAGAAACCTGTACAAAGCAAATTACCACTTGCCTGATTTCAATTCTTATATTAATAACATTAGGTTTAATGAGTACTTAGGTTTGCTGTTATATTGTAGGTAATGTGCTTTTCAGTGAAAAGTAGAATTTACATGTTTGTAGCAAATTTTTCCAAGATCGGATGACTTCTACTCGAGTTATCGTCCTAAGAGACACATGTGTATGTGTATAAATTTGAACGGATGGTGTTTTTTGGATACTGAAGAGATAAAAACAAAAAAATCTGTCCTGGGTTTAAGTCTTACTATGAGACCTAAAATAATAGCTTATTTGTAAGGGAAATTCGCTAAGAAGAAAGAAATCGATTTAATTCTTAAGTTTTTTATTGGTAAAGTTTAAAACATTTGATTTAGGTGTAGGTGCATTGGTAATGTACTAACTATTGTGTTGTACAAGCAAATTTAGATTTGCCGTTAATTAGTCATTCTAAAATTAAAAAAAAATAACACTGAAATCTAAATAGATATTGTGTTAGTTCCATAGTAAACAATACAACACGAACACAGCTTTTGAAAAAGGTATTTTTTTCAATAGTTTCTGTAGGGGTAGAACAAAAATACCTAATACTTTACCATTATACCTTTATTGTAAAAAGACTAAACTATTTTTCACTCTAGTCATCTGATTGTCTTGTTATACTAAAACAAGTTGGACACTAAAAGTACTACAGTAGAGTCTCAATCATGCGACCTGAATCAACTGTGACAAAGTCGAATAAGCAGAAAAATCAGGTGACAAGGAAAATAATGTTGAAAACCATAATACAAATATTAAAACTCATTCCCGTACAGTAAAAGTCTGCGAATCGGGCATCAGACGAGGCAAACACTTTCAATAATACAGCATCGGTAAAAGACTAAAAAATTTTAATTGATGTTTTAAGCCATATTAGTGTGTTTGACAAGAGTAGGCAGTGATCAGCAGAGTTGGGAACAGTTTGCAGACATCAGGAGTGAACTGGAGGAGTTGGTTGGGGTGAGGTTCAAAATATCCAAATTTCACAAACTCCAACGTCTAAAATCTTAAATAAACATTGCGTTTCATAACCTCCAAATTTCATAAACTCCAAAACTATAACTTTCAAATAAGCACCGTTTCACAATGTCCAAATTTCACAAGCTCCAAAGTTAATATATTAAATAAACAGTGCGTTTCATAAACTCCAAAACTATAACTTTCAAATAATCACCGATTCACAATGTCCAAATTTCACAAACTCCAACGTTTAAATATCAAATAAACAGAGCGGTTCATAACCTCCAAGTTTCATAAGCTCCAACGGTACAGTCTCTGCCAGAAGTCGCTGCAGAGGTTGCTGTGGTTCGGTATGTAGGCGCTACACGTCTACTGTTGTAGCGGCGCAACACGAAGCATCATTGTTGCTCCGTAATTGCTTTCTTAAGAGTATAAGTATATATTCTTAAGAGTTCCCATAGTCCGATTATGCTGGTTCGCGAACTCGTTCGGATAAACGTAGGTTTACACGTTTGTACCAAATTTCATCAAAATCGGATGATTTTTGCTCGAGTTATCGCGCTAACGGACACACACACACACACATATATATGAATTTGAACTGATGGTGTTTTTGGTCTCTAGGGACCTCAAAACGAAAAAGTAAATCGGTCCCGGGACCAGGTCTTACCATGAGTACTATGGTAATAGCTTGAAATTCGCTAAAATGTAAATTTGATTTGCACATTGTGTGCTAACACATATTTGAGTCACACAGCTGAATGTTCTTCAATCATTAAAATGTACGTATAATCAGTAGTTGAGCGCTGGCGAACGGTGCCTGCTATCTGACTGTGGCAACCACTAGAGACTTCTGGCCCAGACTGTACCGTTGGAGGTTATGAAATTTGGACATTATGAACCGCAGTGCTGTGGTCTGTGGTACTGTTTATTTGGTATCTAAACGTTGGAGGTTGTGAAACTTGGACATTGTGAAACAGTGATTATTTGAATGTTATAGATTTGGAGCTTATGAAATTTGGAGGTTATGAACCGCTCTGTTTATTTAATATTTAAACGTTGGAGTTTGTGAAACTTGGACATTGTGAAACAGTGATTATTTGAATGTTATAGTTTTGGAGCTTATGAAATTTGGACATTGTGAAACGCGCTGTTCATTTAATATTTTAAGCGTTGGAGTTTGTGAAATTTGGAGTTTATGAAACGCTCCCGTTGGCTGCACTCCTTTGAAATAGAGGGTGTTGTATTTTATTTTGATTTATAATTTTTTGCATTTTATATTATTACTATATTATTATATATTATTATATTAGATCCCCAGAAAACTAATAAAACTAGTAGAAATGTCCTTGAATGAATCAAAATGCAAAGTAAAAATAGATGGAGAGTTATCAGAAAGCTTTGAAGTAAGAACAGGCGTAAGGCAAGGTGATGGAATGTCACCTATACTATTTAACATAGCCTTAGAAGAGGCCCTCCAACAAGTAAGACAAACAAATATAGGTTTAGAAATGGGAACAAAAATAAACATCCTAGCTTTTGCGGACGATGTAGTAATTCTGTCAAAAAACAGAAATGACCTAGAGGAGCTAACCAGACCGTTCATAAAAAAAAATCAGAAAAAATGGGCCTAAAGATTAATGATGAGAAGACAAAATATATACACTTCACGAGACAGCCAAATGAAGTGAGGACAAATGAAATTAGTATAGATGGACATACTTTTGAAGTTGTTGAACAATTTAAATATCTAGGGGTAATTATATCAAGCAGCAATAGTGAAGAAATGGAAATAAATTATAGGATTGCTCAGGCCAATAAATGTATGTATTCTTGTAAGAAATTGTTGACTTCAAAGATTCTCTCACATAAAACGAAAATAAAAATATATCATAGTATAATTCGACCAGTATTAACATATGGAGCTGAAACTTGGATTTTAAATAAAAAAGAAGAAAACAAAATGATTGTTTTTGAAAACAAAATTTTAAGAATGATATATGGACCAATACAAGAAAATGGAGAAGGGAGAAAAAGGCATAATAGGGAGATAAGGAATATGTACAATGATTATGATGTAGTAGCACACGTGAAAGCAAGGAGAATAAGGTGGGCAGGACACGCACTACGGAGAGAACGAGGTTCACTACTAAAAGAAGCAAGTATAGGAAAGCCAGAAGGGAAACGACCATTAGGAAGGCCCAAGAAGAGATGGTGGGACAGTGTTTCCAAGGACGTCAGAGAAGTGGGGGCAGAAGTGGAAGAGGCAGAAGATCGAGAGAGATGGAAAGCAGTTGTTGGTGCGGCCAAATCCCGCCTTGGGCATAAATGGCCATGGGAGTGAGTGAGTGAGTATTATTACTCAAATAAAAGGACAGTACAAAATGGCCTGTCAGCCAACAATTTCCTTTTGAGGCTGAAGATTGGCAGTGTTTTCGTTTTCGCTAGTTAAAAAAACGGCTGTTTTTAGAAGACAAACTGGACACTGTTAACAGATAGTTTCTTTGTTGTCGAACCTGTTTAATGTTTTCAGTTTGGTTTTTTGACAGACGTGGGTGTCATTTGGGGTTGTCTCATTGTACTTGTCACAGTGTTTAGTCTGATCACACTATTACCACTCAAACATCCGCAGGGAGGGTCGGATAATGGAGACTCTACTGTATAACAAGAGTTAGTAGCTCTACTGGTCGTGGCTGCATCGTCAGTTGTGAGTACAGGTTGTGCATGTGTGTGTGTTTGTTGACAGACGGAGAGTATGTACTCTAGAGAAACTTCTCCCTGTAAATCTCCATCCTCGGATCTCTCAGAGAGCCTCTCAGAATCCAGCCAGGCCAGCACAGCAAAGACAGGTAAGTAAATCACTATCTTCATAATTAATTAAGGGTTTCAAGTTTAGGATAATTGGTTAAATTATCCCTATTTTAATGACCTTCCTCACCTTATGATAATAAAAGAATTTTCTTTTTACTAACATTTTACACACAGTAAGAAAGTCTGTGGTTTTAGTAGGATAGCTCTTTTACTCCAAGTTGGTAACTAAGTTGGAACTTGTCCATCTTGTTCATCATGGAGTTCATCATCAACGGTAAAATTCATTTCCGTTCCACGTCTTGAGCTCTTTAGCCAAGGTCATACTGAGAAGTGCAACACAATTACAAGATTACTAACATAATGGTTTAAATACCTTCAGTCTCCAGTCACCAGTTCAAAGTAAGCCAATTTCTGCAACCTAGATTTCAGCATGAATTTGCTCTATCATCAGTCAGTCAACGTTCAAATTGTTCAGTCCATTGGACGTTTAGTTAAAACTACACACAGATTACACAAATATGTATACAAACAAAAATAACATTTACCAATCGGTATTTAAAAAAAGAAAGACAAATAAATTTTGTAAGTTTTCACCGGCCCCGACGGGTGACATCCAAGCCACAACTCCTGAGTCTAAGCAGAACTTTAGGAAAAGTTTTTTAATGCCATAAATTTGAAATTGTATATTAAAATATTTATTTTAGGAGATTTTAACAGGTTTACTTACATGAAAGTGTTAGTGAATCTATTCAACCAAAGTTAGCAGAGAAAATACAGAGATATGAAACAAGAATCAAGATTTCCATGAAGATTGCAGATATTTACATTAACAAAGAATGCATCAAGAAGAAAATAACACCCACAATATGCTAAAGTCAAGATCCAGTATAACTCCATTGTTACAAAAACAACCAAGGAAGGAGCAGAGATATTCATGCAGAACCTGATCAAACAAATTAACTGTGAAACGTTTTTGAATAATATTTCTTTTTGTTTTATCTTATTTCTTCAGGCATGAATAACACAAAAACTGTATTTATTGTGGGTGTTTAGAGACTGATAACCCTTGTAATGTTCCAGCCCTGCATTTTAGCCCTGAAAGCTTCCCTGAGGATTTGAGGAGAAGAAGGCAGGTTAACGGAGTCAACACATCCTAGTTTCCTAGGCTCTAGTCATCAGTTTGGTTACCTCGTTAATAGTCATTTGTGTGCAACTAACACTGTTGTAAGAAGGTAAGACGGAAATGTTACATTGAACAAAAATATGTTGCTACACCACCTGCTTTTAAAGTTATAATTACTATTGGATTTAGATATTGAAGTAGACATCTCATCTCTATAGAATAGCTGTAGCCAATTTTTTACTTAAAAAATAAAAAGCCATAGTTCATGAGTTCAATGAACCTCTTAACAGAGTGTGCTATGGTCAACATTCTATTTCCCGCTTAAGCTTTTGTTGCTGTGATAGTTGACAAGACGAAGACATAAAGACGACTACAGTTTACAATAAGATGTCCTGTAAACAAATTTGTAGGTTTGGTTCAATTTTGACATCAGGAATGAGATGTCCACGTCTATCAATAGTAATTGGGTTTACCATATACTGCGGGAGAATATCTGACTTGAAACTGCGACATTGTCATTTTTTAGTTCAAGTGTTAGTGTTAGATGAGTTATATAGATACTTGTTTTAAGTAATTTTGAGCATTAAGTAAAATGACTTGGTGACGAAATTTAGTATAGTAGAGTTTTGATTATCCTAATAGAACCAAACACACAAGTTTAGTAGGTAAGCATAAAGTTTTATACATGGGAAAAACCTAACTCTCTCTCAAGATGTTAAATATTTTAAATCATTGAAAACCATTAAAATACAGGTTTAATAATGAAATGTAATGTAACAAGTGCATTGAAATAGAATAAGGCCATTTCAACGGGGTGAAAAAGTTTGTGGCTGCCTTTTGCTTTTCAATTTTATAATATTGATGTAAAATCCTGCAGTCTCATTACAAGTAAAACTTTGTTATACATGTTTAAACTCTAACTACTCTGGATATTTCAAAGCACTAAGAGTTAAGTTGTATTAGAGATATACAAGATTTGACAAACCATGTAGTATGCAAGGTGTGGAAAGGAAACATGGAAAGAATAAGTATTGGGGTCTTAAGCCAGAGCAGAGTTAGAGGGCTGTGAATGGAGTTGCCTCAAGCCCTTTCACTGCCCTGACAGTGTACAATATACCACACTTAAACAGTCCCTCAGAAAGAATTGAGTGACATGGAATGTCAGATAAATGAAAATTAGATAATCATGACTCTACTGTAGAAGAAACAGGTTTTAAAATGCACCGTTGAACCTCTATAGGTAGATTTAGACTTATTCAATCACACTTTAACAGTTTTTATGCAGGGATTCAGTGTAGTGTCAAAATCCCACTTGTTTAATGGCTCTAGCTGTCAATGATTTTGCTGTTGGAACTCTCTTATATCCAGTGGTGTAGTCGTAAATATCCCAGTGCTGGTTCACCCTCCATTGTCTCAGAAAAGACACATGTTGTCTATAAATTATAGGATTTTGGAGAAAGCAGAGGGGTAAACTACTCATACCCATGCACCAATATTCATTCATATCCACTACACCAACTATAGCTTGTAGAAAAAAACACTGAGGTTGCCACAATTTTAAAACATTTCAGAAATGTAAGTCTTAGATTGTATCTCTTTAAATTTTCCATAGTAAATGATCTATAAAGTAAAATTTATAGTTTTATAATTTTTGAATACATTCTTTGTATTTATAATTTTTTGTACCTTTTTCTCATCAACTGTTTAAATATTGCTGTTACATCTTCTATTTTTACTATTTTCACCATGATTGGATTGATGATTTTGAATAAAGATTTTGAATAGGAGAAATTTGATCCCTCGCATCAGTAATCTTTTCTCAAAATTATATTTTTGTGAATGGATGTTTTTGAGTAGCTAAATTTAAATAAAACTTTATACATTCTTTAAAACATACAACTATAAATAATATTATTATGTGGCATTACATTTTTTTAAGTGTTGAATGAATTTACATTTTCTTAAAGATAAATCAAAATAACTTGATGGATATGTTATTAAATATGAACTCTTTCAATGAAGAATCAATACTTGTTTTATCAATAAGATTGAGTTATTATATTAAACGATATTATAAGTGTGTTAAGTAAGCTGCGCTAAGCATATTTAATAATTGTTTCATGTCTATTTTACCAAAGATATTTATATATTTGAACCCTTCCCCTTTTCACCGATGCTTTTCTGTTCAATTTCGGCCACTAAAATAACTATCTCTTGTGTACAAAGTTGGGAGGTTAATTTACTTATGTTAGTTGATATAATGGGAGTAACTGATGCTTACCTTGATCCTTGGCAGTGCAGTCAAGTGTAAAAGTAACTGTATGTTAGTTTATATTATTAGTGGCCTCAATTTCATAGAAAGGTATCAGTCATTAATTAGGTTTTGCTTTTATGTATATGCTGTTGATATGCTTACAATAAGTCAGTTGTATTAAAATACCAACCGTTCAAATGTCCACATATTAGTTACATTCTTGTATAAATACTCTAATGGTTAGTTCAAGTTGTGTGAAAGTTAAAACATGTTTTGTACAAAGACTTGTCTAGCAGTCTGAATATATGCTTTCCAAATTTGTTATTTCTGATGATTTTAGTCTTGTTTGGTGAATTGATAGCTCAGTCGGTAGCGTCATGGACTTTGGGCCCAAGGCATCAATGTCATGGGTT
This sequence comes from Macrosteles quadrilineatus, assembly GCF_028750875.1. Taxonomy (NCBI): domain Eukaryota; kingdom Metazoa; phylum Arthropoda; class Insecta; order Hemiptera; family Cicadellidae; genus Macrosteles; species Macrosteles quadrilineatus. The sequence continues at coordinate 54,065,152 of NW_026542601.1, forward strand.
CGGATCCTATCCTAGTACCTGCCACTATTTTTTTATATGTACACTTAACCCTTGTACTGTACCGGCTCACTTCTTACTTTGCTGGTGGGTACATTCCATTCACAAGAGTCTATGTGGGCGGGTATATGCAAGGTTAAAAGAGGCCTCCTTTTTTTAAAGTCACTAAGTTTTTACTAAGTAGCCTCTAATTTCATTTTGAGTTTTTTTAATAGAACAAAAGAAAATGATTTTTATTTTATATATATAATTCCCTTTTTCGAGCTAGTGACAGAATTAAAAAAACAAACTTTGCCATACCACATGTTCATGGAATGATATTTTAGTTTATAATTAATTGCAAAAATCCTAATATCTAGTACTGATTTTAAAATTGTTTACACTATTTTTGTATTTAGAGAACACTCTTTTAACTGGGTGTTTTATGAGTAAAACTTTATTATTTTAATAATGAGTTTCTTGGTTCAAAAGACTGATGGATAATGTCATAATTGTCAAAAATTAATACTATAGGTACATATCCTATTTTTTTGCTACTAAAATAGTTTGCGCAAACACAATGTCTTGGGTAATTCTGGAAGAATTCAAATGAAATTCGAAGTACAGTTTTGTTACAGGTTGTAGGTTTGTACTAAGAAACATTATTATTATTAACAATTTACGAATTTAGTCAGGGTTCCGCCCAACAGACTTTTCATCAAGTTTCGATGTTGTAATTTAAACAAGTGGTGAGTCAAACCAAGACTAAAATATCAAAACCACTGAAAACTCTTTGGTTATATTTTTAAGTTTGATCAGAGTTTGAAAATAAAAATTTTTTAAGATGGTTAAGCTGGAAATAACACTTGTATAGTTTTTTTTTTAATTAGTTGGTGGGTCATGAACAACAGAGTTTAGTGTGTAATTTTTATATTTGGTATTTTTAGGTCAGAAATGAAGCAGAACATGTTTCATCAAGAATTATTGACATACATGTTCAAAATACTTTTATTAAAGATCAATACATATATGTATTCTATTGTATGATATTAACTCATGATCAGTGATTTGTATAGGATTATAAGTAAGCCATATTGTAAATAATATGATTATCACATTGTGAACCTGTAATTATAAAAATATAATCTCATTTTCTGTGATACATTTAAGGTTGAAGGTTATTCAGTTTAGCACAAACTCTGGACCTGGTTTATTACAAAACCCATAGTTTTATATGTCTGAAAAATGCTCTGACTGTGAGAATTTGAACAACCCAACAAAAGAAATAAATTAATATAAATATATTTTATCACAGAGATTTTTTCTTGGACATAGGTTTCTTAGATAGTTCATTGTTACAGGTTTAAAAAAAAATTTTAAATCACTGTGACACTCACCTCCTCAATCAACTAAAGAGTACATTTTTCTCATATCGCTTTAAAAATAGGGATAGTAATCTTATTCAAAGCACTAGAATACCTGAATAATAGTATAATAGTTTATTACTTTTGCCTGGTATTAGTTTGGCTATAGAATAACCTTATTCTAGTGCCGTCTTTAACTAAATTATATTGATGTTTTATTGTAACTGTTATTGTATATTTGCGGCATACTAAAATCAACAGCTATCCTGGCTCATTGGTTTACACTATTGTTGGGTATTTAACTATTGTTTATGTTTGTTAATTTTCTCCCATCTATATATTCAAAATTATTGGTTTTTCTTTTAGAGTTGGTTCAGCTCTTATACTCATCTGATTTTCATAGTTTTGGTCTTAAATTAAAGGTATGCATGCACAGATTTGCCATTAAGCATCCACATTCATTTATCTGATGTATATTTTGAGTTATGCACAAAAGCAACTTCCTACGGTTACATTTCTTATGGGAGTTAAATTTGGCGTTTCTCTTCCGAGTTCGTTTGGCTCTTCTACCCAACCAATTTTCATCATCTTGGTTTTAATAAAAATTAAAGTTATGCATGCACAGATTTGCCATCAAGCATCATCATTCATTTATCCACTGTATTACTTGACCAAAAAACAGAATTTGATTTTTTTTTAAGTTCTTACTTCAACTAAAGATGTACAGGGTGAGGCAGTGAAACGGCACGATTCCGATACCAGTTGACAAGGAATTGGGGGCTATTTAGAGTATAGGGGAAATGACCATAGGCGTCTAGACAAGTGGAAATTTCAGTAGCCACGGAGCGTTGGACGAGGGCACAACACACGTTTGCTGTAAATACATACTACAAAAACGTGGATATTATGGTTTGTCCTCAGCGCAATTTCTGTTGTGAGTTCAGACCATCGCCGCGGTCTCCCTTGCCTTCAAGGAAAGTTGTCCTCCTCTTGGGTGAATAACTTTGAAGCCACTGCTAGTACGACAAAGCGCTATAAAACGATTGCAGACGTTATGCAAACGCTAAAAAACGTCATGGGCTGATTTCAATTCACATTTCAACAATGTTTGCAAAACCAAGTATGTTATTTTACTGATTACAAAAAATAATTATTTTTAAGCTGAAACATGTACTAAGGATTTATGTTAAAACAACTATCCATTTTTTCTAAATGAATTATTTGTGATTTTTCAAAATCGTGCCGTTTCACTGCCTCCCCCTGTATATCACCAGTTCTAATTACATTATCCTATATATTCTGGTCTTAGAACCTTCAGTGAAATACCAGTTTCATTTGAGCTATTGATTATTAAGATCAGACGTACCTGAAGCACTCTGCTGAATCACGAATCATCAATAATTATTATTTGAGGACTTATCTGTAATCTATGATACGTAACTCCATTTTTATTTAAGTTATTTTATATGTCTTGGTCTTAGTTAAAACACTCCTAGAAATAATGGCTCTCATTTGATTTTTTTCATTTGTATTTTTTCTCAGAAGTTTTTTTTTTGTAAAACTGGCTGTGACATAAATGTCGGAATGGAATGTTCAGTTCACCGTTCCGTGAATAGACAACAGACATTTCTAAAAGCCTAACCGTGATTTTGTGCTAAACTGAACAGCTGTACTTGCTCAGTTTCAAGACCTTCTCGGATCTCTAGTATGGCTTGTACTGTAGGTTCATTGTTCCCAGGTGTACAATCAGCTGTTGGACAGTGATAATGCATGTAAAAAATATATAGTTTTTTACTTTACTGTACTTACGGTCTGTCAGCCGTTAAATGCTGTATATCGTCAGCATTTGTTGCAAGTTCTCTTGTTCATTAGTTGTTGTATTATGTGTTATTGTTGTCAATTTTAAAAAGCCTGTAATTAAAGTTGGAAAAAACAGTGTGATTTATTTAATACACCTTTGTTCTGTGTAGAGTTTTTAAACTTTTTTACAAAGTTGCATGAGTTTAAATTACTCTTTGATAAAACAAAAATAAAAATTAATAACTGGCCAATTTAAACAACCTCCTGTATTAATTACTTATTTTGGGCTGATGAAATTTTCCTACAGGTTTAGTGAGTTATTTAATTTTTTTATGATAAATCTTTGATCATAACATTTTATAAACTAACTTTTATAAACTTTCTTGAATTAACTATTGTTACAAAAATTAATGAACCTTAAAAAATTATAGAATATAGCTATTATTACACAAAATGCTGGGTGGATCCTGAGAAAGGTCTTAAGCTTTTTGATAGCTGTAGAAAGTGGACCTTGCTGTCACCTGCTATGGGGGTTTTTTTAATAGTCCTAACTAAAGAAATAGCTGGTCTTAGCAACAAAGCTATACAAAGCATCTGACTGTTATTAGGGTTATCTTTCTTCCACAGAAGATACCGGTAAATATTTGGTGTGTTAAGCGATTTTTTTTTTAAATCCTCAACAATAAAAATTAAACTGTAGGCTATAATTGTTGTTCAAGTGATCACCTGAACCCTACAAAACCAACAATTTAGTATATCACATGATTGTCCTGCACTATTTGGTAACTGAGATATTTAATTGCTAAAGGCAGTAGACCTACCATAACATTGTTGACTGTTAATTGTTGTAGTTTGCTTGGATGTGGAAATATATGGATAACATTTGGAAAAATGAGCTATTAACATTTCACTTTCACAGGCCCTATCTTTCTTATATCAGGAAATTTAAGTTCTATTTAGACCTAATGCTGGTCAAATATTCCCCAAGTAATAAATCTAAATCTAAAATGTTCAAGGAAATTTAATGAAAACACAATCAGGCATGGAGTTTCAGTCAGTCTGTAGGTTCACTACAACATGGATATCTCTTTATTTAACTAACAAAGGAAGGTCAAGTAAATTACAAGTAGAGTTTGCCTAAGTAAATCACTGCGAAACTAAACGGTCATTTATTCCTTTGATCACTCTTCTTAACCATTTATTCTTAGCCCTTACACTCAAGGCTTTGTTACTGGTCCAGTCCCCGTCCTTTGGGCAGTTGACTTCCTCAGGGAGTTTCCGATGAATACTAACTTTATCATCAGTTTCATGAATGGTTTGATAGGATATGAATCTTTTAAAACATTGTCCATCTTTTGTTTTAAACACAAGTTCAAATTCTTTTATTGTCGACATTAAGGTAAGCTCCACCAAGTTAATGTATATTCCCTCAACTCCGCTGTTGCAAGTGTCAAGATATAACTTTTCCAAGACTAAATTATTCTCGTACATAATAAGTCCTGTTGCCAAGGTCGAATCTTCCTCTGAGCTTTGTTTCTTCTTGTATTGTTGGCACTTGAGCTTGAAATCAAAAAGGTGTCCTTCAGCTTGAATAGTGAACTCTCTAGGTTCACCAACAGAATCCATATTTTTGTTGAAATCCAAGATTTCGTATTTTCCCGATGATAATAAATATCCTATAAAACACAATGAAGTTGTTAAGAAAATCCATATTTTTATTAATCCTTTTGAACAAAAACAAGCACATGCTTTAAGTTTAAATATTTCAATAGGTGCAAAAACAAAAACCACACAAGGTTGTTTTAACAATCATAATGCAACTTTTTCCAAAATTAATATACAGTATACAGGGTGTTTGTGAACTCTCTCGAAAAAATTCACAGGATTATTCCTTGGGTTAATACATGAATATTTTACATTATAAACATGGGTCACCGGAGCCTCGTTTTCCTTCTGTCTGTCTGTCTGTGTTTTTTATAAATAACCTTATAACTCGAGTTTGAATCAAGGTACAAACTTTAAATTTGACACACTTGTGTAGTTTAACGTGGTACACAAACATGCAAAATTTCATTTCGTTGACTATAGCCGTTTCAAAATGGCGGCCATCTAAAATCTTTGACCTCAAATTACATGAAAACCACTAGAGCTACAAAAAAAACTCAGGAATAACAAAATGTTGAAAATTTTATGCCAAATCAAATGACACATAGATCTTAAAGATCAGACAACAAACAGCTGAGTTATTAATTTTTTAAATAATTAATAATTTCTTTACTGGCTTCTAAGTGTTATTGTTTATTCATCAAAATCATCTGATACAGAGTACATTACGTAACCTTAAACAGATCTCAATAGTTAAGGTAAAAATAGGACACTTAATACATTTACCATCTAGTAAAAAAACTAAATGTTGTTGTTAGGGCAAACCAGCTGTCTTACATTGTTGTAACAATTTAGAAAGGATCAGATGATTTTAAAGAATAAACAACAATTAAAAGCCAGTAAAGAAATTATTAAGTATTTAAAAAAATTAATAACTCAGCTGTTTGTCGTCCGATCTTTAAGATCTATGTGTCATTTGATTTGGCATAAAATTTCCCACATTTTGTTATTCTTGTGTTTTTTGTAGCTCTAGTGGTTTTCATGTAATTTGAGGTCAAAGATTTTAGATGGCCGCCATTTTGAAACGGCTATAGTCAAAAAATGAAATTTTCCATGTTTGTGTACCACGTTAAAATACACAAGTGTGTCAAATTTAAAGTTTGTACCTTGATTCAAACTCGAGTTATAAGGTTATTTATAAAAAAACACAGACAGACAGACAGACGGAAAACGAGGCTCCGGTGACCCATGTTTATAATGTAAAATATTCATGTATTAACCCAAGGAATAATCCTGTGAATTTTTTCGAGAGAGTTCACAAACACCCTGTATATTTACATCAAGATCAAGAATCAGTCAGAAGTCAAGGCAGTTTTGTGAGTGTCTTATGCTGTTCCTCTGAGAATTATGATATGTTGACCTATAATTTGAATTATTAACAATAACAAACCACTGTTACTGGATTCTAAATCGCACAGTGGCGTCATTTCACCAAATCCTTGGTGGGGGGGGGGCAAACACTGGGGGGGGGGGTATGGAATACCCCCCAGCAAACGGAGGGGTCTAGGGGTCCTCCCCCGGAAAATTTGGCAGTTTTGAAACAAAAATAGGGGTTTAAGCTTATTTTAACCGTCAAAAGCACTTCGAATTAAAAAAAATTTAGTAAAATTGATTTTAATTTAGCAGAAAATTAATGAAACTAACAATTATTGACAACAGACAGAAACATAGTAAAATGTTGGTAAGTTAGTCATCTAAGAAACGTGATGAATAGTTCCATGGTGTATTAATATTATTTTTGTTATTAGATCTATGACCAAATTCTCTTGTACAACATTTAGACCTATAGCAATGAATACGGTTGTATTCATAGCCTATAGTTTATAACAGATTAATTTGGTTTTTAAATAAAACATAAGTATTTAAGTACTTAAAAGCAAATCAAATTTTATCATTAATAAAATATTTTGAAACAACTAATTTGAATGTGCTACTGAGACACTAAAAAAATAAAATTTTTGTTTCAAATTACTGTAGAAGAATAAGCAGATTTTTGTCTTCCATGCTTTTTAGGATTTGACAGAAGAAAATATTTGTATATTAAGCTAGTACAGCATATTTTTTTATCTAGCCCAGGGAGAAGACGCCCCTGAAATCGCAGGAAAAACAATAAAATATAGCCTATAGTTTTATGGACAATGAAAATAGAACAATACATAAATAATAAAAAAGTAAAAATAATTTCTAATACTAATAAATACAGTATGACCGACTATTGACTAAGTAAAAATAGATAGCTAAACTACTGAAACAAATAAAATGGGGATCGAGCTGGTCTAGTGGTTAGAGCGTGGGACTTTGGTTCCTGAGGTCCCTGGTTCAAATCCCACCTAATCACCAATGGATTTGGGTAGACCCGTACTGCGCCAGGTCTAAATAATCCCTCTTTAGCAAACGCCCGTACTGCGCCAGCACTAGTCCAGGTAGGCGAGGGGGCGCCTTCTGGTTAACCCACACCCTTACGCATCATTGGTATTGCGAATGTAAACAAACATCACAGCTTTCGTTATTTCACCCTTGTCGCTAATTTAACAAATCTTGCTCTTTACCTCAGTGCCATTGAGGAATCACAATTAGATACATGTTTAGCAATCAACGGTGCTTTGGAAAATGAAAAAAGTACAAGAAAGAAAGCCACGCTTCTTTGACAACAGTTTGTCAAAACAAAAATTAATCAATTAAGAGCCGGTGACTTGGACCTACTTTGTTTCTTGAAGTGTGTTGCTATCAATTTTGCACCCATTTAGGCCTAAACAAAAACATTACTTTTTTGCTACACTACTGTGAAATGGCCTTTACACCATATACAAAAGCAGGTACTTTTCCATCGGTACTTTTCTTACGACTATTCTCCATTTTTAGGCGTTTCCGTGATAGCAAGTAATAATATCGGTCGTTTCTGTCATCACAGAAAATTGTCACGGATGTTACGCACGCATTTGCTTCCCATTTTATCACTTTAGCTAGTGGGATGGTGCTCAGAATGTTTACTTAACTAATTTGCTTTAGTTGAACGCTAAATTAATTATTTTACCGTGGAAAGCGTGACATTATATCGCAATTGAAATTTTGAAAGGTTTTCTATTAATACGGTTGCAAAAAATACTGAATTACTAATTCATCAACTTAAATGTGTCTTCGAATCATTGCTGTATCTTGTTTATCGCTTTTGCCATAGTTTTTCATACAACCGATTTATTTTTGTTACCATGGATATTGAAAACTGCATTTATATTAATTCAATCAATACACGCAGTAATTTCAACGAAACATGGTTTAATAAAAATATGCCTATATAAGTAACTTCTTTGTATTAAACAAGTGGATCTGTCATCTCCTAAGAAGATTGTTCAACCCGGAAGACATGGGATCTGACCTCTCAACGTTCAAGAGTAAGAGATTGTCACGTCACGTCAAATATTTGGATATACACGGCTACGTTGTACTATTTGATTGAGTAAGTACACGTCTATGGAGTGTTAATATAAGAGCAATAGCCTACATATAAATAGAATGTAATTGTGTAATTGTTTATGTTAATAGGACTAAATCTAAAGCAATACAAATCGCTCGAAATGTATAGAGTAATTTGTAGTTTTAAACACAAACTTAGCACACAACATCTACAGAAGGAAGTAAAACGTTAGGAAGCAATACATTATTTTGAGACTTTGAAGTTGGACGACAAAGATATCAATTTGGTAAATTTGATGCGTAATAATAACGTAATCTATTTGATTAGTAATATCAATAAGGTCGTAACACTATGTGTTGGGCATCACCCTACACTAGATCCAAACATCTACAGTATCTAGAAAACAAAACAAGAATAGACATATTAGACGATAAGTTATTCCTAGATATTGGATAATTAAGTCGGTCCCTCCATTATGATTATGTTGATTAAATTAAATCAAATATTTTGTTATCCAATTTGTAAACTCAAATCTCTCTGGATTTTGAAATTTGGATTACTTTACCACGTCGTATTGTCATCCGATTTCATGTTAAATATTATCCTTTTTTTTAAATTGAGAGAAAATTTCCGGTTAAACGTTTGCATTATATTGTCAAAGGATATCTCATTGAGACATAAGAGGTCGACTAAAGTGTGTGATATGTTTACTTCCGAATCTTTCATATTACCATTATTACCTTCAGTTGTAATATGTTACGAGTTGGGGAAATTATGCTTTATAAATGTAAACTGTGACATCTAAAGGAAATATTGTTGAAAAAGATTACTAAATTTAAATGCTAAAATAAACGTCAGAAATTAAAATAAAATATGATTTGTCTCAGATTTAACGCAGGAGTGGGATTGGACTAGAGACTGGAGGAGACAGTATACACGTACGGTATATTATGTTATTTTCTCTAAATTATCATTATGAATTTTAAGCCGCTCCTCGAGTCGAGTCACAGCTTGTCAGAGATTTGGATTTTTTTGATACCACGATCACACCAATTAGCCCAGCCAATAAATGTTTTTTATCGCAACTAAATGGTGGAAAGCTGGATTTTTTATATGTGATAGAACCACATGAGATGTGTATTTTCCCAAAAGTCCCCACTTCTACCCCTTGAGCTTTCCCCCCCACCCCCCTCCAAACATAGAAATTGCAGTGTTTTACTTAATTGATCATAATTCGAATGCTATGCAAGCTATCGAGCTGCAATTAGTTTTGTTTTATTTCTGATTAGTTTTCCTACAACTTTTGTTTCTGTAACATTTTTCTAAAACCAATATTTAGGGAGATATAAAATTTAAACTTCGTTAAAAGCTTTGTTTCAGAGTGCAAAATTTTGTTTTCCCAATGTATACTTTTAAATTGAAATAATACGTAAATATGGTCCAAACAAAAGTTTTAGTACGTTTTTCAAGGTTTACAAAAATATTATTGGTTAGTCATCTAGGTGACCGGGTGAAGAGCTGGGCGTCGGCAAAGAGAGCGCGTGCGGGCTAGTTGGACACTTCTGCGCTGCGTCATCGCATCTATCCCAGCCAATAAACGCGCAAACTGCCTTTTTTCGTAGCTAAATAGTGGAAGGCTGAGTTCGTTATAATTGATGGAACCACTTAAGACGTGTATTTTCAAAAAAGTTCCCGATTCTCCCCCTTGAGCTTTCCCCCCAACCCCTTCCAAACGTGGAAATTACAGTCGTTTACTTTACTGGATATAATTCAAATTCTATGCATGCCATCGTAGTGAAATTTGATTTGTATTATTTATAATAAGTTTATCTACAAATTTTTTACTAAAGGTTTTCTTATAAAACTATATACAAAGAAATATAACATTTTAACTTTTGTTCATAATGTTTATGTTTTAGAGTACACAATTTTGTATTACTCTCTATATATTTTCCCAAATAAAATACGCAAAATGTTTCCAAAACATTTTTAGTATGTTACTTAAGGTTTATAATTAATTATATATTTGGTTAGTCGACTGAACAAACTGATGTAGTGTGGGGCGTCGGCAAGAGAGCGCGTGCAGGCTTCTTAAAGCATCCGCGCAGCTCCGCCCGTCAATGCATCATAATGACCAGCACTGCTATGTTCTCAACTGTTTCATACAAATCCTAAGACTTCCTAATTTGTAGGAACAACCAAAACAATCCTTTACTACCAAAACAATCTGTTTCCAAGCTAAACCGTGACTAAATGAAGCACCTCGCGGTCAGTAAAAAGTTTTCGTCGATCCACTAATCCTTGATACAAACTGCGTACTATCATTGATATGTCCCTCCCTTGAGTTATAGTCATCATAGTTTATTGTTAAATCTTCAGGAGATATCTCTGTTATTGCTACTTTCAAAGTCTACTTGCATTTTCTGAAATCCAATTTAATATTAAAATTGTTCTGTTATTAAGTATCTGTTATCTGTTATGCTGTCTGTTTGTTGTTATTATACTTTGTTAATGTTATCATCTGTTATTGTTGTTACGTTGCTATTTTGTTGTTATTACTTTTTGTTGCAATGATGTTTTGTTCAATGGTATATGCAGCTTCTCTTATTATTACAAATGCAATTTATCTTTCCATTCTACTGTGCTTAAATATATATTATTTTGTAAATAGTGTATCCGTTGGAATAAATAAGTAAATAAATAAATAAATAAATAGTTCTTTATTGGTTTGTGGTAGACATTATGCAAACGTTTAACATCGCTAATAAAGATGAAGGCGCTTATTAAGTATTTTAAAATCTCCTCTATATAGACTTAATAAAACAAATTAGTTGACATTGACTGGTTTTAATTTGTATTCCTTACCATGATTAAAAATGGCTCATAAATATTACCGACAGTTTTCTACGTTGTTCGTGGTATTATTTTAACACAGGCTTACAACTCATGGCAGAGCAGAAAGCTAACCCTTGCTAGCGGGAAGCGTGAAGAGAGGGACATAGCAATGATAGGACGCAGTTTGTATCAAGGATTAGTGGGTCGACGAAAACTGTTAACTGACCGCAAGGTGCTTCATTTAGTCACGGTTTAGCTTGGAAACAGATTGTTTTGGTAGTAAAGTAGGCTAAAATCAGGAAGTCTTAGGATTTGTATGAAACAGTTGAGAACTTAGCGGTGCCGGTCCTTGCATCGACAGGCGGAGCTGCGCTGCGCGGATGCTCTTAAGCCTGCACGCGCTGTCTTTGCCGACGCCTACACTACATACATTAGTTTTTTCAGATGACTAACCAAATATATATTTATGAACCTTAAGTAACATACTAAAATTTTGTTTTGTCACATTTTGCGTATTTTATTTGGAAAAAATATATAGATGGTAAAACAAAATTGTGTACTCTAAAACATAAACATTATCAAAAAAAGTTACAATGTTATATTTCTTTGTACAGTATATAGTTTTATAAGAAAACCTTTAGTAAAAATTTGTAGATAAACTTATTATAAATAATACAAATCAAATTTCACTACGATGGCATGCATAGAATTTGAATTATATCCAGTAAAGTAAACGACTGTAATTTCCACGTTTGGAAGGGGTTGGGGGGAAAGCTCAAGGGGGAGAATCGGGAACTTTTTTGAAAATACACGTCTTAAGTGGTTCCATCAATTATAACGAACTCAGCCTTCCACTATTTAGCTACGAAAAAAGGCAGTTTGCGCGTTTATTGGCTGGGATAGATGCGATGACGCAGCGCAGAAGTGTTCAATTAGCCCGCACGCGCTCTCTTTACCGACGCCCAGCTCTTCACCCGGTCACCTAGATGACTAACCAATAATATATTTGTAAACCTTGAAAAACGTACTAAAACTTTTGTTTGAACCATATTTGCGTATTATTTCAATTTAAAAGTATACATAGGGAAAAACAAAATTTTGCACTCTGAAACAAAGCTTTTAACGAAGTTTAAATTTTATATCTCCCTAAATATTGGTTTTAGAAACATGTTACAGATACAAAAGTTGTAGGAAAACTAATCAGAAATAAAACAAAACAAATTTCAGCTCGATAGCTTACATAGCATTCGAGTTATGATCAATTACGTAAAACACTGCAATTTCTATGTTTGGAGGGGGGTGGGGGGGAAAGCTCAAGGGGTAGAAGTGGGGACTTTTGGGAAAATGCACCTCTCATGTGGTTCTATCACATATAAAAAATCCAGCTTTCCACCATTTAGTTGCGAAAAAGGGTGTTTTTTTGCATTCATTGACTGGGCTAAATGGAATGGACACAGCAATGTTATCCATACTCTCATATGGATGTATTAATTCACTTACATCCCTGCGAGAGGCAAATGCAATTACTTACATTTTATGTATTTTAGTAAAAAAAACTTCTTATGAGTTTAATAAATATAATAGTAAAAAGTTAAGTAGCTTTTAAAATTTATATAAACGATAGCAGAAGTTTGTTTAAATTGTATAACTTGTATAAAACAGAGCTCTCACAATGCAAAATATTGCTTTGTTTACATTGGGCCTGCAATAGTTCAGGGGTTTACCACCAGATGGCATTGGGGTATATCTCTGACGGCTAGTTTAGGAATTAGCTACCCTTACAAATTACCATCTAAAGATTGATGTGGTCAATAAGGATTCAATTAATATGCATTAGCTTAAAACTGACAGAAACGAAGATATATATATATTTATAGAAATATGAAATGAAACATTTTCTCAATTTGAGTAATCCCTAATACACTTTTATTATTTCATGTTTGTGTACGTATGTTGAGAGTTGCTAAGAATATTCACACCAAAACTGCAGCATCGATGGAAGTGTTGAAAACTTGACTAATGATGTAAATTTGAAAGCAACACATTTCTGAACTGAACCTTAGGTGAGTTACATTAACTTTAATCCTCAATTTTATTACAGATAATACTGATATAATTATTGTATTAAATGAATTAACATTCACACAACTTTCAGAAGTCAAATTTTACCTCCTTCCATAATCATTCATGCGTAGCCTAAAATACAATATTGAATGTTATCACAGCCAATAGACCATTGGACTATGCCATAATAGTCTGTGATGTATATTTACAGCATTTATATTAAGTTTACATTAGACCTGCATTTCAGCAGTTAAAATTGTAACAATTGTGTTTCGTATTTTAATAATGCTATTTTCAAACGCCTTCCAGTAAGCATGTTAATAACACTTGAGTTGCTTTTCTATGGTAAATTTAAACTTAACAACACATATTTAACACGACAAATGCAACAAAATGTTTAATAGTGGTGGTACGATTGGCATTTCATGAACAAACAGAACAGACAAACAATCACAAATTTTACAATTAGAACTACTGATAGGTTCTGTAAATCCATATAAGTTTAATTCTTAATATTTCAAAGCGCAGTAGCATTGAAATTATAATATCCTACATAAAGTGTGTCCCCAGTGAAAACTGTGTTAATTTAGAAGATTAAACAGCAGATAGCTACTTGCGTACTGCTAACTTCTTACTGTGTAAATGATTTTCCCAAGATGGCTTTGTAATCGGACATTGCAGTTCTGTTGAATGATCCTCAATTTCAACGGAAACACCTAAATGAACCAGAGAAGAAATATTTCTTGAGCCATCACAGTCACTAGGTGGGTCGACAACTGGGCCTGTAGGCCTACCGTACATACAACGGATTGTTGGGAATGAAATGAGAGGTTTGCCAAACTATACATGGTGTGTATAGCGTCTAGAGAAAGCTTCTTTCAAGAACTTTGAAAATCCTAGAACCTTATGAAAAATTCAAGTTGAACCTTAATTTGTATTCGAAAAATGAAATATATGCGTTTCAATATAGTATCGAGGTATTGTTTTAGTCTAGCACAAAACAAATAGCATACTCTTGGAATAAAATTCGCATTATCAAATTAAATTGAATCAAACCGACAACCTAATATCAGCCTGCTGTTGTTATTTTTACTGCTGTCCATAATTTGATTTGTGTCATTTTAACTGCAGTACTTTTTAACCTAGCCAATTCAGGAAAACATGTTGGAACTATAACTTCTTGTCAATGTCATCACCATAGTGTAGTAAACTCAAGAAACAATAATATAATTTGTACTGTGCTCTCTGAATTTTTGTATTCGTTTCGGTATATAAAAAGTAATTATTCCAATGAAAACTTCACATTTGTTTTCTAATTGACAATTCAAAACCAGCAACGTAAGTATTTCCATCAATTATTTCCATTATTTTGTAATACAATAAGTGAATTACAACATCTTCTTGATTTAATCACAAGATGCGTTTAAAACTAAAGACATTGTCGTCACGACGTTAAGGACATTTTTTTGTAAAGAGATTAATACAAATGTGAAATAAGGAGGTGGATTTGGAATAAATTGAGAGGCAAAACATACACACACCTACGCGGTACCATGATAACTGCACACTTGTGAACAAATATAGAAAAGTAAAATATTCTTTACTGGTGAGGACCTAGTGCTCAAGAGAGTATATATGAGGGTTCTCCTATCTTGCCTGAATTTAACATGTAATTATTATAAATAGACTTTTGGTCAATTGTGTCTTATTTACGCCGGGGGCATTTTTTATGCAATAACTAAAAGAATAAAGAATGCGTGGAAAGGGAAGTGATTCAATCCTCTTAAGGTTTGTTGTGGCATTAGTCAAATTTTACCATTTTTTTTTATTTTGAAGTTGAGTAAGACTAGTTGAGTATTAGGCCAGTTGCTAGTAAATTTTCGAAAAATCTGATCCATCAGACAAAAAAGCTGGATAAAATTAAGCTATTTATTGAATAGTTTAAACGCTTAGATATGTTGCGAAATTAAAGGAAAAAATATTTCCCTACTGATTTGTTTAATTCGCTCTGAATATCTTTATGTGAGGGATGATATCTTGGCAAAGCGCGGGGCTTTAGTCCGCAAGGTCCCAGGTTCAAATTCTTCCAATAACTAATGGGATTTTGCTATGTAATAGAGCCATGGCCATCATGGCCTAGCATAAATTAATAGGTGGAACTTTTCGGGTTCCAAAAGAAATCTAAGTTGCCTAACAGCATTGAGGAAACTAAATTAATGTGTTACAAACCTCAAATCCCAAACCTACAATTTCTTATCTGGCTCTGAAAAATCAACTTCGAATCAAGCTCGAATCCAACAAATCAGAAAACATTAAAATCGATCCAGCCGGTCTCGAGTTACAAAATGTTGAACTAAAACGACTTTGTTATATATATATTATATAATTAAAGATTAAACATTAATAAACTTAGTACCCAAGTAAAATTATTTATTAAAATATTTACTGACTATAGTTTCGGCTCTAAGGCCATTTTCAAAGTAAACAAAAATCAAAATAAGATATGTAAATAAATAAATAACATATGATATTATAAAACTTTTCTAACTTGTAACATAATTTTGTCTTCATTGATTAATTTATATACTATATGATGTGTTGTACTTATTTTCATTAATATTTTCTCAATTTTGTTATTGTTTCATATATTGCTATGTAATAGAGCCATGACCATCATGGCCTAGCATAAATTAATAGGTGGAACTTTTCGAGTTCCAAAAGAAATCTAAGTTGCCTAACAGCATTGAGGAAACTAAATTAATGTGTTACAAACCTCAAATCCCAAACCTACAATTTCTTTTATATGATATATATTAGGATATTTAATAGTTTAGTTACATAATATTAGTAGGATAAGTCACAGAGTGTTTATATAACACTAAATGAACTCTCAGACTCATTAATAGGGCAGTTTCTCTCAGAACTATTATTACAAAGGAAAGGCCGCTCTGGCGCAGTACAGGTCTGATTTGGGTGGTAGATTATAATGCTGGCGCAGTACGGGCCTGCTACCTGGACTCTCTGGCGCAATACGGGCGCCCCGATGGATTTTATCTAAGTGATAATGCCTCAACCCCTAGGTCTAGCCTGAAGTAATGTGACAAACGATTCCAGGATTGTGCCTAGCGTCCTAGGACAAAAAAAAAAAAAAATAAAAAATAAATAAATAAAAATCTATATAGTACCGGTACTTGTAGCAGTAGTAGATATATAGCTATATCAAACCATTCCATATTCTCTCTTTAAGATTTGTTTACAAAACTTAAGTAGTAACATTTGAAAGTGATCTAGCAAGTTTTAGCACAAGCCCAAAACCTACTAAAGCAGTATACTTATTTCTTAATCTAGGAACATCGCAGTAGAGTCTTCTCACCTTATAATAAGGATACTGCACAAAACAACTCATTGTGTTCTAACAACAGGTCGTAGATAGTCTCTAAATCTAGTTTGACAACAATCTAGAGTAGCCTATTGTAATCCCCATTCATTGTAAATACTTACCCTCCCAACCAGACTCTGTATCTTCTTCTGCAGTTTCCTGAAAATGATATGTAAAACTTGAATGACAATTTTGGCAGGGCGGACATTAAATATACAGGGTGTCCCACGTAAGGATGAAATAAAATTGTCTCCGGCTGAATCAACCCCAAGGAATAAAGTAAAAATATTTTTTTCAAATTTAAACATATGTCATGTTATACATAATTTTAAAGGTATTTAATAGACAAACATTTTGGCGGAAACAGAAATAGGCTGTATGGAAATGTGCTATTTTCGAATACAGAGTGATGAAAACGACAGGAGTTTCCGGTACACAACACTTTTCTTAAGACCTAACTTGTTTCCATTGTCTTTTATAATAATCTCACTTGACCCATCATAGCTCTCGTCACTACAAATTTCAGCCACAGTCTTAAAAGATTGGCCAGATGTTTTCAAGGTGTAGACCTATTTCCCGCTTAAGATTTTCATTACGTTATTTGTTTGAATTTTGTTTCATGCGCTGTTGGGTTCCAGTGTCAACGTCGTTTATATAAGTATGTGCGTATTTAGAATCAGAACCTTCTTGTGGAATGACAGGACTTAGTCGGTGGTAAAACATGTCATGGATCTTGAAATTGTAGATCCCATGCTGATACTCTCATTAGTAAATACGCTTCAGAGCTAACCATGGCAAAGTCCTGCTAGGAATTACTTTATTGATGAACCATACTAGTAAACAGATATAAAAATTTAAATATATAATATTCCAGTTTTGCTTTGGAAGTGATAGGTCCCGCAATCCGTGGAAAACCAAAAAGAAGTATTTCAAACAATGTCCATATGTTTAGTTGTAACCAAAGTTAATTGTGTTTGATCCAATGTAAACGCCAAACGGATAGCGCCACCGTGCCGAAAATATAGCCTTTAACTGTTTCTCAAGTGATGTCCTTTCTTAATATTCTGTGGTATATTTTCTCATCAAGGTGAAATACCTTTAGTTTGACACCTCAAATGTTAAATCCCTCCACCCGTTATCAAATTATGACTCCGACAAGAAAACTGCTTGGCTTGCGCAATAGATTCCTAACAAATTCTCTTTCTCATGAATGAAATGATTAGTCTATATAAATAAAATTAGAGTTTTGTCTGTACTTTGCTCAGAATTATATACTTTTAGGTTATTTTTACGTTTTATACATTAAAGAAGCAGAAACGAGTCTTATCTCTATTTCTGTCTGCCTGCCTGTCTGTCTTTCCCTTTGTCTGTAACACTCAAGATGGCATTTTACGCAATCTTCTCCGTGAAAACCAGAGTACCTATCAAGATCCAAGTCATTTTAATGTATTCACTGGATTGGCGAGAGTGTCTTTAGTGATTTAAATATAGCCTCACTACTTTGTAAATAAAATTACGGACGTTCAAAAATGCAGTTTTGTGCGATTTTTGTCAAATTTTCGTTCAATTTTTATCACATAATAATCGTCTATGAAATAACGAACAGCTGTTCGGATCAAGATTACTTTTTCTAGCTGTCAATGATATGTTTACAAATAATGTTGTTTACAAATACCGCAACCATTTCGAATCACGTTTTGAAAGCAAATCCCAACCAAGTGAGATTAAAAACGTTTCCCTTACATAACGGATTTAATTAATCGCAAGTGCAATAATATAGTCTAATAGTGTAACCGTAAATGAAATTAAATAACTAGACATCGTCCAAATCGGAACCAGAAATTCTTTGAGTATAAAATGTTTCTTGAGTTTTGACAACCAGAAAGAAGACCTTGAATCAGTGTTGTATAGGGCTGGACACTGAAATGATCGTCGCCAATAGCTTACAAAAAAGGTTTTCACTCATTGACGGCGCTTCAATGGCGGTTGTGTAAAGTGTAAAGTAAAAAATCACAACTGCAGTGGGTGATTGTAACAGAGGTTTAACAGAGGAAGTGCTAAACTCGCTTTTCCAATGTGTCACTTTCTGTTTCTACTCACCGTGTGATACAATCGCTGGACCATACAGCCAATAGGCCCATAGCTCATATCTTGGGTACGTAAGCCTACATATTTATTCATAACAACCTTTTTGACGACGATCCTTGATACCGGTACTTTTCCATAGAATACATGGCCTACCTACTTAAGAAATATAATTACAAATGACCAAAACCCCAACATTTTGTGATTTTCGTCACATTCCCTTCTAATGTTAATAGATATACTAATCATTGTTTAGAGAATGCGTAATCTATTAAATAACAAAAAGTTGTTTGGGTAAGGTTGTTTTTTTTTTCAAACTGACACCGATAAGTTTACGCTATAACTTTTTACGAGAAAATCCAAAAGCAAGAGATCAATAACCTCGGGACTAGATATTAATGTATTTAATTGGTCGGATGTACTATAGTTCTTAGGTAGGTTCTTACGTAGGTACTGGTTCTTTTCCTTAGAACCGTTGGTAGCTGCTAGAATCATTTTTAGGTAGGTACCAACACATCACTGTAGTTTACAAATTAGTTATCGTTGGTGTTGCACCTTATTTATTAGAGCCGTCCGTATTCAATTTAAGTGATGTCTTAACTCTGTATAAGTTTTGCTTTTTCTGTCTGGATTCCAAATCTTAGCTTACCCGGTATGCTAAGAAAATGATAACCTATTTGAGTAAAACATTTGTTGGGCAAACCATCATGAATTGTTTACGCCTTTATATTGTTTATGTATCAATAGTTCGTGGCCTTTTTGGATTGTTGTGTGTATGTCTGTTGGTAACGCATTAATGTCCTTATTTCTCAGTGTTTCACGGAATGGACAAGAGCACCTTTGATACTGAAAATGTCAACCGGAATAAAGTGTTAAATGGTGAGGTTGAGGTAGTACTTCAAATACGTTTAAGTTAACCGATGTGGAAAGTAACTTTCAATTATAGGCCTACTTTAGGGCTACGCTTCATGGATCTATAAAACATTTTTTAGTTTAATCATTGGACATATGGACCATAACGATCCGGGTGACATTTAATTGCGAAGCATTTATTTTGGCTTGAACTGTCAGATACTGTATTTGCGAAGGTTTATATATAATAGTTTTGCCAGCATATCTGCAAATATGCAAACTAACTGCTGTTCTTAATCTTAATATAAGAAGGTTTCAACTGACTACTATAAGATCCCCGTGCGTAGAACGGGCACACAGCTAGTTTGAGAATAAACTAATTAATTCTAACACATAGGATGGATTGTGTAATGTAATGTGCAGTTACAGTTTGATACAAGTCAGCAAAACTTGAATTTAGACTGGAAACAAATACTAATAAAGTTATAATGAGGAAAATGAATTTCTTATAATTTACAAATGAATCTAATGACAAACTTTTGACATGAAAGTAAACTGATTAACCATAATTTAGACAACCCTGACTTCATTTTGCCCTTATGGCTTTGTTGAGCTTCATTTTGCATATGACGCACCACTATACATACCACAGGAGTCCCCAGACAATCTGTCATTGTTGAGATTCCTCTGTCTAGTTTGGCAATGTGTGGAAGAGTGTTGACTGTGTAGTGTCTTTTGAGGCACCGCTGGTTCTCCCAACTGAACTTGTACATCATGGTAAATGTCAACTCATCATATTCTGAGTCTTTCTGAGTCTGTCTTGGCTGTTCATGTTCATCCAGATAAATGTTTTTATTCACTTGTTTGCAAATGTCTTTACTGTAGTGGAGCCTCCAAACATCAACCAAATATCCTTCTGGTCCATATATAAACACCTTAGCTTCATTGTCATCTTCTTCCTTAGCTTCATTGTCATATTCTTCGCATTTAACACGCAAATTTTTGTCTGATGCCAATGGTATTGTGTGATGCGTTGAACTATGTTTCATATTATTCCCCGGTTCGGTCGTTGTATGGGAGGATTGATACAACCAATCAAATAACTCGTTTTGCTCAGGACTGAACAAGACTGAAAGAGAAATACAGCTTTATTAAAAGTAGCTTGAATATGTTTGAAAAAGTTTAAACTATGTTAGTTTTTCCACTTTTAGGCAAGATATTCTAGAACAAGTGTAATTCAAATCGTTGTGTACAGTTGAAGAGGAACTATTAAAAAAAATATACTCTTACACATTTTAATCAAGGGTCGTTTCAAAAGGATGATCACGTATGTAATTCTTTTGAGTTCATAAACTTGGTCTTTTATGGGGATTTTTGGTTTTACAGTAAAATTAACAAATTTTAAGACAAAATAACAAGAAATTGATAGAGCCAATGAGCTTTAGAAAGGAACAGAGAACAGTTGATTACAAGTAGATTTTAGAAGAAAAATATGAATTGTTTATTGCCAATAAAAATACATATTCATTTTTTTAGCTTAACAATTAATTAATTGTTACTTGTTTTATTGTAAAAAAATATAATGTTGGTGGATTAAGATTTATGGAATAAATCATTGAAAGGTTTAAATTTTAAAGAAAAATACAATATTGAAAACATTGAAAGAATAAAATGTAAATAAGAACCAACAGTTTATTGTTGCATTATAAAATTGTAAAGTACATTTACCATTATAATAGGTGATGAAACAATACAAAATTGAAAAAAAAAACATGTTAGGACTAAGAAACCGGTTTAGTTACAATTTAATTAAAACATTATATCAATTTGAATAGATTTAATTGTTTTTAACAAACCATCGACTAAAAAATAGAATTAGGCATTATTATTAAAATTTAATCATATCTGTGTTTTAGTAGAAATTGGAAAATGCCGAAAATTAGTCGAAAATTACAAAATTTTTTTAAAAGTTTATGGAAACAATTGGACTTAACATTGCTTTTCTGAATGTTTCCTTAATTGTTCCAGCATTGGTACAATACTAATAGTATTATTATACTATCAAACAAAAAGAATAAATATAGACTGTCAAAGGAAGGTTCCGCGATGTGCTGCTAGAGCGTGCTCGGTGCTCGATTCTCTACCGTCATCAGATCCTCGCTGTATGCTACCAGCAGACGCTGCA
Organism: Macrosteles quadrilineatus; assembly: GCF_028750875.1. Classification (NCBI taxonomy): domain Eukaryota; kingdom Metazoa; phylum Arthropoda; class Insecta; order Hemiptera; family Cicadellidae; genus Macrosteles; species Macrosteles quadrilineatus. The sequence goes on from NW_026542601.1 coordinate 54,086,772, forward strand.
GCGGTGTCCACCTTACCTTAACTACACAGCACTCCTAGCTGTGGACGCAAGACGCAAGAACCTATGCAACCCGCAGCACTGCTATCAGTCTATTTAATTCTTTGTGTCTATGATACTATCTACTTATTTTACAATCTACAGGTTTATTTATTCGACCAACATTATAGGACATACAGTAGGTACTAACGTCGGTTATCTTGCTAAGAGCAAAGAGAAAGAAACACAGTAGAATTTCACTTTGGTTTAAAAGATTGACCAATCACAGCCATCTAATGACTGGGTCAGGGAACTGGAAGCCTAGCAGCTTTACACTGAGTCCATCGTATCAGACAGTGCCAAAGACCTTCTGGACATCCATGAGGGCAAGGATAGTTGGGCGTTGAAGGAAATTGTTAGTTTAGGGGCATATAACAACCTGCAGAAGCTTATCGTACTTTAATACTTTTATACTTTTCAATGAAATGGTGATAAGGTACATATTTTAAGCCAAGTATGAATGGAGATGAGTGTAGGATGAGTGGCGCGGTCGTGTAGTCTTGTTAGTGACTAAGGCTGACATATTCCTTAGACACAGCAGTTAATTAATAGCCCATACAGCTAATGGCAACTAAGGGACCTACAGTTTATAGTGGAATCCGAACCACATTTTTGCCTTGGTATATACGAATTGGTCTAATTATCAGGATAGTACTGCGGATAATTGAAGTAATCACTCGTGCGGACGTTAATCCACACCAGGGAGTATCGTACGTGTTGACTCCGCAGCAGAAGCCAGCTTGGGTGTTAGAGATGATGCCAAGTGAGTCAAAGTGAATATGGATTTGGGTGGAGAGGACTTTCTCGAAAAGTTTCTTGAATGTGAGGCTACCCTGCCTTCTTGGTGGTAAGCTAACAGCTAAAAGCTAATACCTGCCTGTTAACACTTAGAGGCAGGGCTAATGCTCTCTGAATGGCTGGCCCCGGTAAGTCTACTCATGCTGTTACCTAAGTTTTAAAATAATCTTCTAAATAATAAAATATGGTGATTAAATGAATATTGGTTTACCATGGCCTTTAACGTCATCAGCGATTGTTGAAGCTAAGCTCAGTAGAATCTGTAACAACATAGCTCATTTTAGATTTAATATCCAGTTTGTGAACATTCTGAACAACTGGGTGAATGCAAACATAAACATAAACACTTAGATCACCAAAATAAGCGAAAACGACGAGCGGAAACCTCTCTTTACATTTGAATGGGTTACATCAGAAAACTAAATTCTGCAAACATATGGCCTAAAAGTGCACTTTTTGCACTGAAAGTTTTGCCTGGAATCTCAAAATTTTAGTATTTGGGAGCAGCTTCAAATGTTAAATACAATCAAGTTTAATTCTATTTCAAACACATTCGCAAAAGAAGAATATCGGCAACGACATCGTGACCCTTTGAAATGCATCGGAAATACAAATACATTAACTTGGGTTCTATCTGGCTATCAAAAGTTTTAAATACCCGCCATTTATTTATTTACAGAATGCCATTACATCATAAAATGACAGGACAATTGTCAATACAGTATTAGTTAAAGCTAAATAGTAATACTAAAAATAAAAAATAAATTGTTTTAATTCCTAATCCTACCAATTTCCACATAAAAATTTTTTTTAAAGAATAAAATGTTTTAATGAACAACCATTCTTTAAATAAAAAAAATTAAATCGGCGATTTTTTTTATTATTTTTTACTATGAAATGTTGTACAATTTTGGTTCAATATATTAAAGTGATGCTTCAAATAGTGAATCTATGGATAGTGGGCTTAATTAGGTTCTTGTGTCTAGTGTTATACATATATGATGTGTGTGACTCTGCCCACAGAAAACATACTTGTTTTCTGTGCTCTGCCTGATAATGGACAAATTGAATACCTACTCAAAATAAATAATCAATAATGCTTCTAAAATATACAGGTCGTAAAATGTCAAAACTTGAAAAGCCTGATCCTAGGCCACTCATATTCAATAACAATTATATCTTATTAATCAATCAAAATACCCCGAGTTGTAAACTCAGGAAAACGTTTTTAAACTACTATATCGATATTCAATTCTTCATTGTATTTCATATATAATAATTATTAACACGCTTTTACTATAATTAATTTACTCGACCTTCATAAAACTACCTACCAATTTTTATATTCGAAAATAGATTAACTTTTGAGATAAAAAAACCCCCAAGAAGGGCAATTAGTTGTCCTCGAATTAGCAAAGCTGAACGCTGTTCCGTCTCTACCTTTTGCCCGCGCATGCGCAAAAGCCTCTTTTCCTACCTACTGGCGACTGCACGTCTTTTCGATTACGTTTTTCACTCAAGGACTGTACACAATAATGGAAATACAGTAGAACCTTGATAACAAGACTCTCATGGGAATTATAAAATAAGTCTGGTTGGTTATCAAGGTTGACTTCTTTTTGAGGTTTGCAATAACATGTGTTTAGAGGTAAAATGAATTCAAGGGGATTTGAAAAATACAATCAAGAGTGACTTGTTATGGAGGGTCTTCTTACCGAGTTTCCACTGTAGCTGTTTACATTTTATATTGCAATTTATGAAAACGTAAGTTATAAATATTCACGGAATCAGTAAAAATAAAAATACATTAATTTTTGTGGGTTTAAAAGTACTTTTCACCACACTATGATGTTTTTAGCTGTTTTTCATACATACGTTAATTGGTGGCTGAAAGTTACGTTTTGCTGAACATGCCAGCTAGCTGTATATGCTGTAATCGTCATTTGGGTACCGAGCAGGTTTTTACATCCCTAGGACCGCAAAATCAGCTGCCCGCTTACTTTCTTAAAACATGAATGCATATTAATAGTTATTTACCTTACAAGAATTCACCTAAGTGATGTAAACACGCTCTTGCGTATCGTGTAACGTACAGGATTTTACCTGACCCGACAATATACAGGGGGTTTCGTACAATATTTTTCATTATCCATTTCACTTATCTTCTAACAGTACCTATCGTTCTTTTACAACCAAAAGCTAGGTTAGGAAAATTCTTTAAAGCATAACAATAAAATTCAAGCACACAGCTGATTTCTAGCTTTGAACGTCGTTGGCCCCATAGAGGTATGTTTTGTTGAGCACTCAATGTTATGGGTTTCATTACTTCACCGATTGTGTTTTTGAAACTTTACATCACTCGTGAAGTAAAGAAGGTGTATACATCACGCTTGGGATAGGGAAGTTTAACATGGCGGGTTGGGTAAATACACAACCAGTACCCACAGCATTGCAATAGAATTGTTTTATTGTCACCGCTGCCTAGCTACTGTTTATTATTATTTTTGGTGATTACTCAAATTATTACTTCACATAACCTTAAAGTTGTACTTGTGTTGACAGTGTGCATTATTAGAGGTTATTGTGGTGATTAGTGGTAATAGTGGTATAGTGTGGTGAAAAATAGCGTTCGTACCACGTACCAAAATATACTATTCAATAAGGTTTTAAAAACTAAATGAAATATTAAAATCAAGATGTTTGCACTATTTGTTGTGATCTCCAACTAAATAAAATTTTTATTGAATCTGTGGAGAAACTCAATTTTCAAGGAACAATACATTTATTCCTTTTATCTATTAAATATAGGGAATGGCGCCTGCCTCTTTCGATATACTTACCGTTTCTGATAAGTTTCAAGAACGATCGTCAGAGAGGTTCTTGCTATTTGTGTCAGACATATGATTCTCGTCACTGAGACAAAACGATTGCATCATGTAAGCTATTACAACATGTTGCAATCATCCAATTAGAGATGAATATGTTGCTACAAATAATCAGGGTTCAGGTTTTTGGTGGATTATGTAACTTATAACAATTATTTTATGTGCTCAACAAAACACACAAACCTAAAACAAACTATACAGGGTGATTGATATAAGTGTGCCAGCCGTTTTATTCGCAAACTATAAGAGATATAAAAAAAAGTTAAATGGTAAGTGCCTTGGATTTTAGCGAATTTCCCTATAGGGAAGTAGCTATTACCGTAGGTGGCATGGTAAGACCTAGGCCCGGGACCGATTTACTTTTTCATTTTGATGTCCCCAGAGGCCAAAAACACCATTCGTTCAAATTTTTATATATGTATATATATATATATATATATATATATATATATATATATATGTGTCCGTGAACACGATAACTTGAGTAATTTTTATCCGATTTTCATGAAATTTGGTTTGAAGGTGTAAGGCAGGATAAACTTGAATGAGTTCGCGAACCAGCATGATCAGACCATGGGAACGGGGTTTTACGGGGGGTTTTATGGGGTAAAAATTGGTTTTTCTAATTTTTGACCCTCCAAACGCAAAATTTCCCAATTTCTCTTCAGACCTTCTTAAAGAGCTCAAAAAAACAAATAATTTAGTATATCAAAGTGTTTTTGTACTATTATTAGTTACGGAGAAAATTCAAATAATTGTTATTTTAAAATTCCCATGTTATTCTTATGGGGAATATTGTAAAATGTTGTAGTCTGCTTGTTTATGGATATATTTTGATCAAACTTGGTAAATTTATTCATTTTATACTAAGTTATTAATATTTCTCTAAAAAAAAACACACTTTTTATCCTCCCTGTAGCAGCAAGCCTATGTACTCATTAAAATTAATGTTAATTAAATACATTTAATTGAAAATCAATTCAGGCAACTGGAAATTCGCTTAGTTGGCAGGTTTGCTGCGGCTGGGGTATTTTATTTAAAAAATTGTAGTCAAGTCAAAAAAATTATTTTAGCCACAATTTTTCCAATATGGCTGCCAACTTTGATTTTTCTTACGGAACATCCTGTATTTTATGATGTATTCTGGTAGAAAATGTGATTTTAAGACGATTTTATTCTTGTGATTTTTTCATAAACCTAACCGTTTCAAAGACAATAATGGTTAAAGTTTTGAAATTTTTGCATGAGAAAGAGTTTCGATACAGGCCTAAGCAAGAATGCCAGCTGTTTTATTCGAAAACCATTCAAAATTTCACAACTTAAACCATTATTATCTTTAAAACGGTTAGGTTTATGAAAAAAATCACAAGAATAAAATCGTCTTAAAATTACATTTTCTACCAGAATACATCATAAAATACAGGGTGTTCCATAAGAAAAATCAAAGTTGGCGGCCATATTGGAAAAATGGCGGCTAAAATAATTTTTTCGACTTAACAACAATTTTTTAAATAAAAAGGCCAAGGCACTTGTTGAATTGTTTTATTGTCACCGCTGCCTAGCCACTGTTTATTATTATTTTTGGTGATTACTCAAATTATTACTTCACATAACCTTAAAGTTGTACTTGTGTTGACAGTGTGCATTATTAGAGGTTATTGTGGTGATTAGTGGTAATAGTGGTATAGTGTGGTGAAAAATAGCGTTCGTACCACGTACCAAAATATACTATTCAATAAGGTTTTAAAAACTAAATGAAATATTAAAATCAAGATGTTTGCACTATTTGTTGTGATCTCCAACTAAATAAAATTTTTATTGAATCTGTGGAGAAACTCAATTTTCAAGGAACAATACATTTATTCCTTTTATCTATTAAATATAGGGAATGGCGCCTGCCTCTTTCGATATACTTACCGTTTCTGATAAGTTTCAAGAACGATCGTCAGAGAGGTTCTTGCTATTTGTGTCAGACATATGATTCTCGTCACTGAGACAAAACGATTGCATCATGTAAGCTATTACAACATGTTGCAATCATCCAATTAGAGATGAATATGTTGCTACAAATAATCAGGGTTCAGGTTTTTGGTGGATTATGTAACTTATAACAATTATTTTATGTGCTCAACAAAACACACAAACCTAAAACAAACTATATATTGTAAGGCAACAAAATAATTGTATTAATATAAAGCAATATCCAGAAGTAGGACAACGAATTCTTTAAACAAACTTACAGTTCCATTATAATTAAATTAGAAATATGAATAGTATATTGTTCGATCATGTGTAGGCCTATCTGTCATTGTATAAACAACAAAATCACCCAGAAAAACTAAATATTTTCTTAAACTACACACTTATAATTAAGAAATTATGGAAAATACAAAGTTGGTACAGAATACATATACAATCTTACCAAAAGTGATCCAAACACCATAGCAGCTAGTAGTTCCATGACTCAGATACAAATAAGCCCAACCATTCGCACTCAGGCAGTTGGATCTCTGGATGTACGCAATTTTGCTGTCAAATTAAGCAAGTGATAAATTACACTTAAACACATGTCAGTGGCATGAGCTCTCTTAACTGAATCATGACTTTTGCATTTAGAAGTTATAACTTATAATATTAGTCGTCATCCATGTACGAAAAATAGGTACTCGATATTTGTAGCATTTTAGTGACACAAATTGACTTTGAAGCATAACGCTCACTCTAAATTAAACGGCCGAGAGCCTTAAAACTTGGCCCTGTAAAACTACTTAATATTATTACACATGGTTTTATACTTTTCTCTGAATCCTCTCACATGTAACCCCGAATAAATGTATATTCTTAGGCATAAAAAATACAATCACTGGAATCTAAAATACTAATTAGGGCCTAATTGAAAATTTAAAATATTATAAAAATGAAATCCTCTTTGCAATTTTCAAGAAAAGAACGCTTGAAATATTAATAACTATTGGAAAATATAACTAATTTGAATTCTACAAAAATCTCTAGTTTGAATTAACTTTAAGAAATGCAAGTTAGGATATCGAGTGGTAAAAGTTACGGCAAGAAAGCGTTCACCGTAATTTTCTTTTAAATTATCAAAATGGCGGCCATTTAAAATCTTGAACTTAAATTACTTAAATGGCTGGTAGGGCCTATTATGGAAAAATGACAAGAACACTTTTATTTAGAATGTTTATTCCCTATCAAACGGTACCAAGTTCAAAAAGATCGAATAAAGAATACATAGCTAAAATATAACAATCTTTAGTTGTAAAATGGGGTAGAATAAGGCAAAGCTACAGGTAGTCAGGTTTACCTCATTTTACAACTAAAAATCATGATATTTCATTTCTTCTTTATTTGATCTTTTGAAACTTGGTGTCATTTGATACGGAATACAACAAATGCTAAATAAAAGTGTTCTCGTTATTTTTTCATAAGAACAAGCCATACTTTAGTAATTTCAGTTTAAAGATTTTAAATGGCCTCCATTTTGTTAATTTAAAAGAAAATTACTTAATATTTTTAAAACGTTTTTATTAACTCGCTTTCTTGTCCGGTACAAATTTTGCAATCAATTTTATACTAACTTCCCGATGAGCTAGAGACTTGAAACTTGAAACATAGCTCACAAATGGAAAAAAATGCAATATTATATAATTTAATTTTCAAATTTCCCTTGGGCTACGCCCCATGGGCTTGTTTTATTAATTCGCTTTCTTGCAAATTTTTATACTTCCCGATGAGCTAGAGACTTGAAACTTGAAACATAGCTCACAAATGGATGACCATGCCATATTATATAATTTAATTTTCATATTTCCCTTGGGCTACGCCCCATGGCTTGTTTTTATTAGCTCGCTTTCCTAAAAATGTTGATATCAATTCTAAACGAAGTTCCCGATGAGATAGAGACTTGAAATTTGAAATATAGCTCACAAATGGATGACAATGCAATGTTATATAATTCAATTTTCATATTTCCCTTGGGCTACGCCCCATGCGCATCGATATTTTCAATGTTTACATTTTGATAAAATGTAAATATATCAATTAATTTAAGTCAGATGTAAATACTTAAATTTGACAGTTTGAAGAGCAGAGGTTAAGAGGTACAGGTTATGCTCCCAAGAGATTCTTTATACAAACAAACATTTCAAAATAAATATAAACAATCTAATTGTAGATATAAAGGTGTTTGTTATTAATGTCAATTGTTATTTATTTAGTATTCTATAAAGTAAACAATACATTAAATAGATTGATATATTTATAGTTAGTAGGTAGGCCATACATTCAATCTAATACATAATTATATGAAAAGAAACTCAAATAAACCTTAGATTTCCCACATGCCTCTAATTGTCTTAATCTGATATAGATGCTTGAAATAGTTTTAACATCCACACACATTAAAAACTAAAAAGTAGAAAATAATTTATAAATAAAAAGGGTTTTTAAAACAAAACGTTTTTAAACGCACTAAAAAGTAGAAAATAATGTATAAATATGTGGAGATTATAAATACTTGCAAGATTTAAAACTAAAAACGTGGGGTGCATGCAATTGATAATAATACATTAGTTTAATAGGTGAAGGTTATTGTAAATTATCTATTGCATGCACCCCACGTTTTTCGTTTTAAATCTTACAAGTATTTATAATCTCCACATATTTATAAATTATTTTCTACTTTTTAGTGCGTTTAAAAACGTTTTGTTTTAAAAACCCTTTTTATTTATAAATTATTTTTATTGCCTCTTGACACAATAAATGTATGGAAAGTAAATAAAAGAATTGTCTTATAACACTTAAAACATATATTTACTCTTATACTGTTACTCACAAGACTATGGTCACCATGGGGTTTTCCAATTTGATACCCTAAAAACATAATATTTTGACATTTCTTTCCCACCTTTTTGTAGAGCTTAAAAAAATAATAAAGTATATTGAAGCATTGTTCCATGCTCATTTGTTACGTAGAAAATTCAAAAAATTGTAAATTTAAAATTCACATTTTTATTCTTATGGAGAAAATGAAAACTGTTGTAGTTTACTTGTTTATGGATACATGTTGATAAAATTTGGCAAATGTATTTATTTCAGCCTATACTATTGACGTATGGTCAAAACACACTTTTTCCATCAACGTAGCAGCAAACCTAAGTACTCATTAAATCTAATGTTATTTAAATTGGGAAATATATCTTATTTATGGAAATATTTTTGAAAACATGTAATCAGACAAGTTGAAATTCTCTTAGTCTGCAGGTTTGCTGTGGTGGGGGTATTTTAAATTAGGTTTCGTAAATCGTCAGGACATAATTTATGAAATATTCTTTTAAACATAAGTTAGTTCTTACAGCATTAACAAAGTAGATATGAATAAGCTAAACCATTGCATGTCTTCTGGCAATATGTTTTAAACATAGAACACAAATCTTAAAATTATATATAGTCTAAAATTATATTAATACAATTTTAGACAACATCAGACACTCAAATTATGCTAACACGATACACTCATCAAACAGGCTTCCAACTTAGAGAACATCATTGCACTTTTTAAATCCAATGGCACAAACGTGTGTTTCTAATAGCCCAAGATAAAGATTGGTTTTACAATGTGCTAATTAGTTGCCTCAATATAGGCTTGGTTAGCATTAGTAGTTTATGTAAGCGGCTAGTAAATCAGCGTAGTCTTGATCGAGATTTTTAATAAGTATTTTTTGCTAATTAGTAAGCTGATCTTTTAACCAGTAAGAAAGTTACACAAATCTCTCACAACCCACCCATTTTAAATTTATATTTTCGTTTGAATATGCGTTAGGTAGGCCTATATACTCTATGTAAAAAATTTGTAGTTGTTTATGTTTCGAACTCTACCAGAAAATAATTTATGGTTGTACTCGAACGAGGATACTACAGTAAAATGTTCACCAATAAGAAGGAAGGTCCAGTAATCAGTGGTTCTCAATGATTTAGCTGACTTATCACTTCACATCAAGCTTGGACTCTGGACCTCGGTAAACCTAGAGTGGTCGATGTTTCAAAGTTAGCAGACTCAAGCAATCGTCAAGATTAAACCGTTACAGCTTCGGTGTTTGAGGTTGACCCACATGTTTATTGGAGGGTGTTTTGCATAAAATAAAAATTGAAATAGTTCAAATACTCTGCTACACTAATGCTGAGGTGTTATGGTCTGAAATAATTTCTAGATTATATTATATGAAAATATTTTAAAATGACAAAAACATTTATTTATCAAGTTTTTTCGATTGGTGCACAACTGAATTCTTTCCATATGATATATACACTGCCAAAATTCATAGTTTGATGTTCATGTTTGTTACAGGACGTTTCTTACTGGAAGTCATTGAACTTCACTGTAATAAAATAAACAAAATACTGTAAGTTTTGGAAAGGCTCTCTTCAATTTTCATCATGAACTCAACTCAGTGAACTCATGAACTCAGTCCTATGTTTAGTGAAAACAATTTTATACCTGTAGGTATTGGTTCTTTAAAAAAATTGCTTTATCTTTTTCGCTGGTTTTCGGCATACCAGTTTTATTTCAATTTAATTTCCCTGATATAACCAATTAACTAGTGTATAAATAATTTTATAATTACGTAGTAATAAACGCCAAGGTACCTCAAGGCGTTCTTGAAATATTTATTTACATTTTTAATTTTTAATGGAGATTTTCCATAAAAACCCATAAAATGATAGAAAAACCAGAATTTCACCAAAATGGCTTGAACGATGTTAATTAAAATATGATATGTTTCTCTGAACTCCAAAATGTCAGCTTATTCATTGACAACTTCTATTTTTAGACCTTCCTTTTCACTGGTAAACATTTGAGGGAAACTACATAGTTCTTAAACTTGATTATAAGTTACTATGTTTATGGATTACTTAAAGTCAACAACTTTCAAAACTAAGAAATAGTATTTAGTTTTCAGATTATTATTAGAAAATAATTCATTTTAATTTAATACCAGTATAAATGATTAACATTAGTGGTTTGATAGAAATATTCAGCTACATTGGAAGAAGTGGTTTCTGTCGATAAATCAAGAGCAAGAGCTCGTTTAATCTAGGGAAAACTCCACCGTAAATACTGTTTATCCCCGGCCATACATAACCCCTCCAATTCAATTGTTTTAGACTTTTAGACTGTTATTCACTTCGTTCTCCATCAAACGTTACATAGTAAGTTTTGTACCAAAGTTGGGATTAATTAAGCAGTAATATTCAACAATGTAAACCATTGTATCGTACTAATTATATTGTAAAAGATTTTAAAAGTTTGTATCTAAGAAATCTATGCAACCTTAATTTATTTATACCGTATTATTTGTACCCCAATAATAAGGACTTTGCTTGATCTAAACATCCATCAATTGCCATTGCTTACGTGCTTTTGTTTATTTGTTCTTAGATTATTCTGCTTGTAAAATTACAAGACCCATTGCATGTATGTATATGTTTATTGATCGAACTTGATTTTAGAGGAAAGTTAACGTGCTGGCGTAGTAAGTAGTTAAAAAATATAGCTATTATGATAAATAAAAATTAGCTACATTTTGCTTATTATCATAATAAGCAAAGGAAAGGTTACTGTTTTTTTTTTACTTTTAAGTAGTTAGTAGTTAATATGTTGCTAGTGTTTGTGTTTTTTATGTGTACAAATATGCATTTACTTATGTTCTATATGAGAGGACTAAGGTGTAAATCCATGTTTACCACTTACGTTTGTTACAGTGTTAAATTAACTGTTGAGTTTAGAGTGAGCGGTTTGCCTAAAGTCAAATTATTTTAAAATGTTTCCCATGGTCCGATCATGCTAGTTCGCGAACTCGTTCGAATAAATGTAGGTTTTCACGTTTATACAAAATGTCATCAAAATCGCATAATTTTTGTTCGAGTTATCATGTGAATTTGAACGGATGGTGTTTTTGGCCTCTGGAGACCTCAAAACGAAAAATGTAAATCGGTCCCGGGTCCAGGTCTTACATTGAGACCTACGGTAATAGCTTATTCCCTGTATAGGAAATTCACTAAAAGGGAAACAAATTGAAAGAAAAAAACTAGATGTCTTATTACACCACACCAAATGAATCTATCAAAGCGTATAATAGGAACAAGCTAAGAAGCACTAATGTACCTTTACCGTATATTACCGCCAATAAAAATAACATGACTGATAACGCGACATCAGATGACTGCCAAGGAATAACAACACCGCTTTATATAAAAAAATTGTCGTGTGATATTTCGGAACTATCTTTGGACCTCTTCGGGCCTTGGCAGCATACACTGAAACTTGCATCATATACAAATTTAACTACAGTGAAAATTACCTTGAAGAATTCCTTATTTGCATTTTAGTGCAATTGAAAAATGCATTGGACCTACATCGTATAACGAGATTACCTATTCTTTTTAAGTAACTGATCCTTTTAAATCGAATGGAGTAAAACTTTCTTGAAGACAATCCCTATTAAATCTTGCCTCTGCGATTTCAGTACATCTCAGACAAGCACTTAGTTGTGGTGAATATGAGAAAATAAAATTTAAATGGCTTGCTAGTTGAGCAATTTTTGATAGGGAGAGTTACAAGCATGAACAAAAACAGTAAATGGACATCAGGTATTGAAGTATAATGAAGTATTGTATTGATACAAGTTTTCTTAACTTGATATGTTATATTCTATTAGCGAATTAAATTTTTTAATTCAAATTTCAATTCAAAAATTATTTATTTATGTTTTGTTTGCTCCACTCAATTAGCTGACCTGATGCTGCATACCTGAACCCAGTAATATGTTTGACTTCTACCCTGGTAACAGATTTGTTTCAATACAAGAGTGCAATCTGTACAGTTTGTAAGCAGACTAGTCATTCTGTTCCTTTCTACTGTCTATTTGCTACGTCCGTAGTGTTAACAGCCGTCATGGTTGTTTTATTTACTTAGGTCTAGCCTACTGCTTCTTTGGCCGATATTGTATAAAATACCTTTTAAAGAAGAACAAAAAAACATGTCATTAAATCAGATTACAAAAGATACGTAAAATATTTTGAAAAAAATGTTTGTTGAACGTAATACGATCCACTTCGGGTATGTAATTTATTGTACTGTAAAACTAGTGAAATTGATATTACAATGAAGAGGGGAAATGGTCAAGAGTTGTGCAGTTCTCAAACAAGACTCAATTCCGTGGAGACATCCCTTGTAAATGGCTCCATAGAGCCCCAGGTCTAACATATACCACCCTTTAGTTAGTTATGCCATTGTTAGCTACAATTAGTGGCTAGGATTGTACATGCTTCTCTAATTGAATGAGGGTTAAATAAAGTTATTTGAGTAGGGAAACTGTATTACATACCACATGTATCCAACATTAAGTAATGGCAATTTAATGTGCTGAGGTTAAGATTGCTGTAAAACTATTTTTAGTTTCTTCATATAAATAATTACGGAGATAACCCTAAATGCAAGCTTTATTTATAGGTTTGAAACAATTCAAAGAATAACAAATTTATGGATTTCCGGTTAAAAATTGATATGTTTCAGGGACAAACTCTGACTTTATTCATCAACACATTTAAGTAATTAAGCAGCACTTTGTGGTTTATTTAGCAATTTAACCAAGCCTATTACAATATTCCCCTATCCCATTAACACGAACAATTTAGTTATCTATAGAATTATTTTCTAAAAGGACCTACATTTTTATTCCATCATTTACATGTTAGGACTCTGGGTTCTAGTCAGAAATCGTTTGATATATCGCTCCAGGATTGGCCTGGCCTAGAGATTCGTGGCACTATCACACAGCTAAAATCCGTTGGCGATTTGACAAACTTGTAGCCCAGGACGAAGGGCTGAGGCTCCCCACCCTACTAAAGAACCAGCTCGCTCAGCACACGAAGAAATAACCTAATCTAACACCAATCCAGCCGTCAATCGCTAATTATTTTGGACGCACTTCTCACACAAAGATCTGCCACAGAAATTTGTTCTTTTATAATCCTAAATATTCCCCTAAAAACCAAAACGATGTTTTAGTTCACAGTCAAATTAGGTGACTTTGAACACTTGAGTTTATTGAAGTTTATCAGTTGAATAAATTGGGATTAGAATGAATCTATTTTGATATAGCCATTGACAATAACTCAGAATAATAATAAAAAATATTTTAAGTCAAATATAGCACACTCAAAGATGCTGTCATAACCTTGGTTGTAGAGGACATACTACAGCTAAAACATGGTGTAGTACGTGAGAGTTACTCGTTGTAGCAGATAATAGAAATGTCGTAACCAGAAGTGACTTGTGACTTGTCAACATGCTCGAGTGACGATGCTGTCATAAGCTTGGTTGTAGAGGACATACTACAGCTAAAACATGGTGTAGTACGTGAGAGTTACTCGTTGTAGCAGATAATAGAAATTTCGTAACCAGAAGTGACCTGTGACTTGTCAACATGCTCGAGGTACGATGCTGTCATAAGCTTGGTTGTAGAGGACATACAAGTACTACAGCTACGACATGGTGTAGTACGTGAGAGTTACACGTTGTAGCAGATAATAGAAAGGTCGTAACCAGAAGTGAACTGTGACTTGTCAACATGCTCGAGTGACGATGCTGCCATAAGCTTGGTTGTAGAGGACATACAAGTACTTGTTTTGTAATATGATTTCTATTGTACTGTCAAATATTTCTTCAGCTGTTTTATTTAAGACTGTTTTGTTTATGCATATAATGTTTACAGTTTTGTGCAATTCTCTCATGTAAAATGTAGCTGATTATTAAGTTGAATAAAACCATATCAATTTGGTTTCTAAACATTTCTTTTCATAACAATTTATTCAACTTAATCTTTTAACTATATTATTACAAGTTTTTCTATTCAAGTTTATTCCGAGAAATCTAAATGGATAAATTCTTCAAGCCGGAGTGCCTATCTTTGGACCCTAATGATTCCCATTCTGATCGACAGTGGAAACATTGGAAAACCACTTTCAAGAATTTCATGGAAGAAATATGTGCTGCAGAAGATGATCTACTAAAACTTCTAACTAATTTTGTGGACTACAACATATATGAAATAATCTCAGAGGCTGATTCTTATACTGAAGCTATATCTATTCTTGACAAACTTTTTATAAAGCCTACTAATGAGGTATATTCACGTCATCAATTGGCAACTAGAAGACAGGAACCTGGAGAAAGTATTGATCAGTATCTTCGAAAACTCAAAGAACTTAGTAAAGCATGCAACTTTAAATCTGTCACTGCTAATGAAAATCGCAACGAGTACATAAGAGACGCTTTCATTCGAGGATTAATATCACAGTCCATTCGACAAAGACTTCTTGAAAATCTAACTTTGACTCTTGAAGAAGCTTATAATCAAACCATTACCTTGGAATCAGCTGAAAATCAGGCGGTTTCATATATTTCAAGCCCTTGTAACTCTATATCTCAGTCAACTCCTAAAAATGTTGATGTTACTGATACAAATGTTTCTCAGGCAGCTTCTGATTCGTCTTCACACCAATTATCCTCGATAAGAAGAGAAAAATGTTTCTTTTGTGGACGGTCACGACACTCTCGAGCCAACTGTCCTGCCAAAGACTCAGTTTGTAATGTTTGTGACAAGAAAGGCCATTGGGCAACAGTTTGCAATTCTCGCAACCAAAGTAGGACATTTAAGGGTAAAACAACTCAAAGTGAAAAGACAGAAATAAACTCAATGTCTTCCTCTCTTGTTGCTGCCTCACAAAAATGTCTTTCAAAAGCTACAGTGTCACTGATGTTAAATGGCAAACCAGTAGATGCACTCATTGATACTGGGAGTTCCGACAGTTTTATATCCGAAGCTACTGTGAAAAGATTCAATATTTCTAAATACCCAACAAAGCATGAAATATCGATGGCATCAACAAGCCATGTTTCATCAACTCTTGGCCACTGTATTGTTCACATGGTGTACGATGGCCACGAATACCCACAGACAAAGCTGCTCGTCTTAACTGATTTATGTGCCGATGTTGTAATTGGACATGACATCCTTCGGCAACATTCTGCTGTGGAGCTGAATTTCGGGGGTAAACGCCCACCCTTCAACGTTTGCAATCTACTTAGGGCTAAAGTATCACCACCACCACTGTTTGATAATCTAACTAATGACGTCAAGCCTGTAGCCATCAAGTCCCGCCGCTACTCTGAAGATGATAGTAAGTTCATAAAAAGTGAAGTAAGTAGGCTTATATCAGAAGGAATAATTGAACCGAGTAAATCACCTTGGAGAGCCCAAGTGATTGTGGTCAACAATGGGCACAAGAGACGTCTGTGTATTGACTACTCTAAAACCATCAACAAATTCACACAGCTTGATGCCTACCCTCTACCTCACATTGAATCATTTGTCTCTAAGCTTGCTCAATATAAAGTGTTCAGTACAATCGATCTGAAGGAGGCATATCACCAAATACCTATTCGGAATGAAGATAAACCATTCACTGCCTTTGAAGCTAATGGGAGACTTTACCAATACACTCGAATTCCTTTCGGCGTAGCTAATGGTGTGGCGTGTTTTCAAAGAACTATTGACCAGATTATAGAAACTGAAAATCTACTAGACACGTTTGCTTATCTGGACGATGTAACTATTTGTGGTCGTAGCCAAGCAGAACACGATCAAAACCTACAGAGATTCATGGAAGCAACTAAAAAGTATAATCTTACCCTGAACAAAGAAAAATCTAAGTTTTCGTTGACCAGCATTCCAGTTCTGGGTTACATTGTAGAAAACATGTCCATGCGTCCTGATCCTGACCGCTTGCAATCACTCTTGAATTTCCCTGTTCCAACTGATAATGCAAGCCTTAAAAGAGCTCTTGGCATGTTGTCCTATTACGCAAAGTGGATTCCTAAATTCTCTGAGAAGGCCTTACTACAGTCAAATCATTCCCAGTAGGCAGTAAAGAAATATTGGCTTTTAAGACATTGAAAGAAGAAATAGCGAACTCCAGTATGTCTGCAGTTGAAGAGAATATTCCATTTACTGTAGAAACAGATGCATCTGAATCAGCTTTAGCGGCTACTCTTTCACAAGCTGGAAGGCCAATATGTTTCTTTTCAAGAACCCTAACTAAGAGTGAACAACATCTACCTGCTGTGGAAAAAGAGGCCCTCGCAATATTCGATTCAATACAGAAATGGAGGCATTTCCTGATTGGAAGACGGTTTAAATTAATTACAGACCAAAAATCTGTGTCCTATATGTTCAATCAGAAACACGCGGGAAAGGTTAAGAACAAGATTTTAAAGTGGCGATTGGAACTAGCACCTTTCTCTTACGACATAGTGTACCGTTCTGGCAAGGAAAATGTAGTAGCAGATGCATTTTCACGAGTTTCATCTTCCATCTCTTGTAGAGATTTCGAAAAACTCCGTAGAATTCATTGTGACATTGGACATCCAGGAATAGTACGGATGGTTCATTTCATAAAAAGTAAAAATCTCCCTTACTCTATCGAAGATGTCAGGCGAATGACCGCTTTATGCTCTGTTTGTGCGGAAGTGAAACCTCGGTTCTACCAAAAAACCCCATCAACACTCATCCATGCAATGGCTCCTTTCGAGAGACTTAACATTGATTTTAAGGGGCCAATACCATCAAGGAACAACACAAGGAATAAATATATACTGACGGTTGTTGATGAGTATTCAAGATATCCGTTTGCTATTCCTTGCTCGGACACATCAGCATCTTCTGTCATCAAAGCACTTACATCAATCTTCACCATCTTTGGTATGCCTGCTTTTGTCCACTCCGACCAAGGTTCTGCTTTCATGTCAAAAGAACTGAGTGATTTCTTACACTCTAAAGGAATCGCCACTAGCCGATCTTCACCTTATAACCCTCGAGGTAATTCTCAAGCTGAGCGATATAATGGAACGATTTGGAAGACTGTATCTCTTGTTCTGAGAAACAAGGGACTGAAGACAGAACAGTGGGAGTATGTTTTGCCAGAAGCTTTGCATTGTATACGCTCGTTACTATGTACAGCTACGAATGAGACCCCACATGAACGTCTTTTCAAACACCAGAGACGATCATTTTATGGCACCTCTCAACCTCAATGGCTCATGAATCCAGGACCAGTATTAGTGAGAAGGCATGGAAGAAATAACAAATATGAACCTTTAGTGGAACAAGCTAGGCTGATAGAGGCTAATCCAGACTATGCTCGCATCAAGTATAGAGATGGTAGAGAGGCTCTGGTATCGGTGCGACATCTCGCTGTTCCCCCTGAAGCTATCCAACAAGAGGATGAGCCAGTGACTTCAGAAAATCCCAGTCAAGAACTAGATCCTGTTCTTCAAGACCTGAGACGTGAATCAAACCTGCTTCATCAACCTGAAATTGGGAACTCTATTCAATCTGAAAACGAAACATCCCCTCTGCATGAGACCGTGACCCCTACTTCTGTGAGGTATTACGAAGAAACAAACCTGCGTCGTTCCACCAGAGTCCGAAGACCTCCCACCTATCTAAGGGATTACATTTAAAAAAAAGATGGGGTGAATGGGAGCCTACCAGTAGACCGACAAGATACTTGGTCGTCTGGCCACTAGACCGTCTTTTTTAATTATATAGATAAATACTGAAAACCAGTACGTCGACAAGTTATTTCATCGTCATTCCAGTTGACCGGCCTGTAAAACTAAATTATTATATACGAGAAACCAACTTGTCGTCAATCGACCCGACCGACTTACCACTTGCTCGTCTTTTAGGTGGGGATTGGGGGCAGAGTGGGAGGAGCTAACCGGGGATTACCCAGGAGTTTGAGGCGCTTCTCATGGTTGAACCACCTCGCTCGAGGCTAGAAGCCAGTATTGCCAACTGAAAGTACTATAGCTCCGTCGAACACTACACACGCGGCGTGTTTATTGTACAGTCTGGCGTTAAGTTGACGTTGGCGCGCAATTCTAATAGATAGTTTCGTCGTTTCTATAGCAACCGTGCCGTGACCTTGTCCTTGGTCTCGCGCATTCCTCTGCCTTTGTATTATTTAATCTGCATCGAAAGATAAGACTCGCTTATATGCATTGACTATTGAGTCAAATAACAATTTCATTCGGGGTTTTTGATCGTTTGTTTGGATAAAACTACGTACCGTATATTGTTGAATCATATGTTGAATTATACCTGTGTATAATTATGGGTATCATGGAGGTCAATTTACCTCGTGTATATCAACAAAGTTTAATATCTTAAATTAATCCGAACGATTCATAGTAGCCAACAGGCACAAAGTAGTGTATTATGCAAGATGTAAATTTCAAACATGTGTAAGAGTAAAGTAAGAAATATTCGCAAGTTCCCAAGTAGCATAACAATGTTTTTTCAATGTTGTTGTCAACATTTAATCAACATTAATTTAATATTGCCCCAATATTGATCAACGTGGTAACAATATTGTTACAACGTTTTCGTGAAACAAAATACATTGTCTTGACAATGTTGTCTTAATATTTTTCAACGTTGTTTCAATGTTGTTTTCAACATTGAAACAACATTCATTCAATATTGCCCAAATATTGATCAACGTGGTAACAATATTGTTATAACGTTTTCGTGAAACAAAATACATTGTCTTGACAATGTTGTCTTAATAGTTTTCAACGTTGTTTCAATGTTGTTTTCAACATTTAAACAACATTCATTCAATATTGCCCAAATATTGATCTATGTGGTAACAATATTGTTACAACGTTTTCGTGAAACAAAATACATTGTCTTGACAATGTTGTCTTAGTATTTTTCAACGTTGTTTCAATGTTATATGGAAATATTAAGCCAATATTAAGACAATTTTGAAAAAATGTAGAAATAATCAATTAAAAATATTATGTTAACATTAACAGTATTTTGATTATTGTTTTACAACATTGTTTAAGTATTTTTGTATCAGCTGTATTATCCTGTCAATATTAAGCTAATATTTTAAAAAATTTACAAAATAATTGTTAAACAATCTAAGTATTCAAAATACTTCGGCCTGCATAAATGCATAGCAAAAATGTCAAAACAAAAAAACTCATTTTAGGTAATACTCTATTGACTGACAAAACAATTATTAATATATTATTTTATTCTTGAATAACAGTAGGCTATGCTATTTCATAAAATCCGCAAAAAGTGTTTCTGTGGAATATTGTTGACATAAGTTATGTATATTTATTTGAAGAAAAAGGTAAAAAATAACGTCACAATTTAAAAATATATTGTTTATTCTTTCACAAAGCCCAAAATATACATTTTTTATAGAAGGTCAAATCACAAAGACCAAAAAACCAAGCGAAAAAAATATTCTTATAATATATCAAATCTATAAACAAAAGTAAATCACTTTCAAGATTTAAAAATTAATAACTGTAGGCTCAATGTATAGGCCTAGTGATTGTTGAAAAGTGTTTATATCTTCGCTGACATCTCCATAGGCCCGATTCTCTTCGACTGTAGCGGCATCCTTCCCTTTCCTAAAAAAAAAAAATGTTTGTGTCAAGTTTATTTTGCATGGGAATTGGGAGTATCTGAAGGTATAGAACAACAACAGCTGCTATTTCATGTTGTTGAGGGTTGGATAGAGCTTATGAAGTACATCAGGCATGTTTGATCTATGTTCCACGCTCTCACGGCCGCACAATTTTTATTTCAGCTAGGCTAATACTGCGGTTTCATTGTGGACGAAATGAGAGTAAAAAAAATGAAAAAAATATAAAACCTAACCGTCATAAACTAACATAGGCCTAACTAACCAAACTTGCTAATAATATAAAAAGAGATATAAGATAAAAATCTAATGAAGGTTTACTACCTACTCGAAAAAAATTGTTCTGTTCATAAAATAAAATTATAAATGCCTCAATTTCTGACAAAAAATGAAGTTGGCTAATCACATTCTAAGCAAAATCTTTAACAAAAAGTTAGCTTCACCGGAGGGATTCAAACTGGATAACTCTTAGAAATCGTTTGACTACTCTATCCACTACACAACATCGATAGTTGAACTACGTATCGTTGCGCTAATGGTGTTATCTCAAGAGAAGAGAGTGACGTCAGACCATGACAGCCAATAGAGTGTTCTCATTTCGTCCGTATTGAAAACCGCAGCTGAAATAAAAATTGTGCCTCATGGCCCACTTTAAAATAACTATTTTAAGGTTAAACGTAGCCTTGGAGATTGTTAATGGTTTGCAAGGTCTGTAATTTAAATACTCCCTTTTCCACTATTTTCTCCATTGTCAAAAAATTTTGCATATTACCATTGACTAAATTGTTGAATAGGGCCTACTTGTATTAACAGCCAAATATAATACAAGACCTATATTAACCTATATTATGTATGAAAGGCATGTATTTAAAAATTTAGTTAGGCAGAGATAGAGTCAGAAGAGAGTATAAAGGCTTATTTATTTACTCTTATACAAGCTTCAAAACATCTAGAAATATTTTAATATTGCTATTTATTGCCTTATTTTTAGTTAATGAAAACAAAAACTCAACATAAACTATGCGGTAGGCTGTTGTAAAATTAGTCATTCGAGGAACGATTTCCTAAACATACAACAAAACCAAAAGCTATTTTTTGCCATTATATCAAACCGTATATAGGCCTACCAATATATTTTTTAAACCGGTAGTCAATATATTTTTTGGCTACTGTAATTCAAACATTAGGTGTCAGAATCTAACTTAATTTTTTTTTTTTAAGTGAAATGATCAAATTTGTTTAATCTTTTTAAGAGGGTGAGCAAATTTTCGTACAAAAACCGCCATTAACTATCGGTTCAATAACGAAATACTAAGTATTTATATTATTTCGGACCAAATAGGTTCAATTCAATCGATTAATGGTTGAATGAATACATATAATAAACACTGTTACCGTACTGCGACGGTACAAAGTGCTGCCATCGGTGTTCGAGGTGAAGTGGATAGTGTTCGGCTCATAATCAAATATACTTATCAGATCGAATCCCACCGGTGACACTAACATTTTGTCAAAGATTTTGCTTAGAATGAGATTACTTCTTAGATGTACATCTTTTTTTAGAATCTGAGGCATTTAAGTTATAATTTTATTTTATGAACAGAACAATTTTTTCGATAGTAAACCTTCAATTGATTTTTTCATTAACAGCATGTTTGGTTAGTTAGGGCAGGTTATGACAGTTTGCGAAATCACACGGCGTTTTTTTTGTACAAGAAAAGTGCTCACCTTTTATGATAGCCTACCTAGTTTTTACCATCTGGTTAGCCGACTTTACTAATCGATCTTGGCTGAGATTACCTACAACGTAGCCTCATCAGACACAACACTCCCTATGATTATAAATACATGTTTTTTGATTTGATTAATCTAGTCAAACGATAGGCCTAGCCATACAATATGATATAAAGCAATTATTAATATTTAGACAATTACATTCTATTGATACTGTCATGAAAGCTTGAAAAGCAAAAGTCAGTCTTACAACAGTAAAATATGATACATTAAAGCAAAATAAGTTAATAAGTTCATTGTACTAAAAACCAAATAAGAGTACTGATAGCTATATTTTAGAAAAACATCATGCAAGATTAATAGAGCTAAAGTCCGCTTTGAAAAATCTTTAAGTCTGTAAAAGGGCCTTACAATACAATCAACCATGCATACATCACATTCTTAAAACTATCTAGGCTAACATGCTGAGCTGACAGAGGAAATCAATTGAAAAGGTCAATTACCTGTAGTTTCAAAGGATGTTAGAAACTTGGTCAGTCTTGTGTAGAGTCTACTGATTTTATTTTGACCTCGTGCCCCGTGGTTTTATACGTGCCTGCGTGCCTGTGAAGAATGACAGTGTTTAAGTTAAGGGATTTTTGTATTTATGTAGCTTAAGACACCTGCAAAAATGTACAGGTTGATTACTGTTTGAATTAAGCTTCAATTACTGCGCCATATTCATAAGCAGTGGACTAAGTTAAAACAAACAAATAAGTATAACCTATATAAAGTACAGCAAACCTTGATCGGAACAGAACAAGTTAGGCCTACCAACAAATTAATGTAGGTAGGTAAGTTAGTTAGGAGTACTTTCCTGTTAGAGAGAACATTCATTATTATTGATGATTTTTCGATCTTAGTTTTGACTAACGAAAACAAAAACTCAACATAAACAATGCGGTAGGCTATTATAATATAATATTAAAGAGTAATTTAATGGTACCTATTAACTAAAATAACACAACCCAACTACACTAATGTAAAGTGATGATGTTAACGACTGATATTTTAGTTTAAAATATCTTTTTAGTCTAACTTATAACTATTAGGCTACTGTAGTTGTAATGGTAAGTTAGTGGTTGAAATTAACGT
Source organism: Macrosteles quadrilineatus (assembly GCF_028750875.1). Taxonomy (NCBI): domain Eukaryota; kingdom Metazoa; phylum Arthropoda; class Insecta; order Hemiptera; family Cicadellidae; genus Macrosteles; species Macrosteles quadrilineatus. Next base: position 54,109,952 of record NW_026542601.1, read on the forward strand.
AGTAACTTAACTTAAGGTAGAGCCTATCGTAAAATCAATTTAGGCCCTAGCATAAAAGTTATTTTAGGTTTTAAATAACATATTGTTATTCTGCCTCGTGCCTGTGAAGAATGTGTGTTTAAGGCTACTGTAAGTAGTTGTAATGGTAGGTTAAGCTAACTTAACTTTAGAGGTCGAAATTAGTGAAATTACTTAGTGTAGTAAAATCGATCAATGCAGGCCCTAGCATTAAAATTATTCATGGGATTAACCCTCCGAGTGTCCCTTGTTTTGGCCTTAATGTCTGCCTATTTTTTGCTTATTTGCAAGGTTTTATTAAAACGGATCTGAGAAGCTTGAAAACAATGTTAATTATACTGTTCTATATACCATTTTGTTTGGAAAATCATGGGCTTCAATATTTTACATAGAAGATAAGGAACATTTGTTTCAAAAAAATTTTGAGGTAAAAAAAAAATATTTTGGGAAATTTACAAAAAAAAAATCAGTTCGCACTCTACATAGCGTTTAGCTAAGAATGTAGTATAGCCTAACCATAGCTAGGAATCTGGCTGATAATTTACATCAATATCACGGTACCTAACTTACTTCTTCAGGATCATCAACCAGCCCTTCAAAATCACTTAAATCTTCTTATAATGCACCACGTACATCACTACTTTTGATTTTTAACACTAAAACAATGATAAACGTTATAAAACAATCCGATTTTGTCAGTCATAGAGCCTTCGCCGTACGTAAACAGTGTTTGTGAGTCGCTGCAGCGACACAAAACACTACACAAAGTGTGTTATGTGTCGCCCCAGCGACAAATAACACTCGGAGGGTTTAATAACTTATTAAGTTATTCCGCTTATAAAAAGGCCAACGGTAACTTAACGTAAGTTAGGCCTAGGCCTACTTTAAATTTACAAATTATTGACCAATTCATAGGATAATTAAATTGTACTTAGCCTTCTTTGAAGTTGCAGCTAAATTGGCTTCGGTATGTTCAGTTTAGGTAAAATATAATATTGACATCCTAGGCTATTTCAAAGGTTAAACTGCAATGGCAAAACAGGAAAACGCATTTTCGTCTAAATTAACTTAAGGTTAGGTAAAAAAGATGAGATGATTAACTTAATAAGTTAACTTATAACTTCAATTTTCTGGGCAAATGCATTCACAATGATCTCAATGATTAGGCTAGGTTTTACTTTTTCTTTCAGCATTCAAATGAGTTTTTTTTTTTGTTTGCTTATAAATATTAGCCTTAAAGGCCTAACTTATTTAGCCTACATAGCCTTGCATACGATTACACTTAACATGTTTTATTTGTGTGTTAACAATCAATCTTAGCAGTTGGTACTGCATTTATAGGTTAAAAGATTTTAATAAATTAGGCTTGGCTCTATTAAGTTACGACTAGAGTGCAAGCCTAGCCTACTTTGATATGTAACTATGAATGCAAAACTTAACTTGATAACAAGATGCACTTACCTTAAAGCTGGTATCTCAAGTTGACCACCATTAAAAAACTGTATTCAGCCGTAAATAATTGTATTATTATACATCAGAATCTCAAAGCAAAGGGAAAAATACAATCATTGCAACATGGTGTGAAGTAAGTGAAATAAAAATTACGAAATTGAGACTAGGACTAGAGATGATTGATTGAAATGAAAGATGCTCTGGAGCTGCCGAGTGCCGAGCCGATGATGGAAGATGGATGCCACCATGACCATGCTATTATAGTGCTGCTAGTGCTAGATGCTAGCTGCTAGCTAATAGATAGATAGATCCATCCGCGCGCGTTTTAATGGCGCGCACAAGAAAATAGTTCTAATTTAAATTGAAGATATTTTTGTTTCTACCCGTTTGGGTAGAATTTTCTTTTAGTATTTTGTTTTTAGCATCAACCTTATTCCCTTTATTACTTAATAAAAGCCTATTTTATATTTATTTTGATTTTCAGGATGAGCTGAGTCCATAAACAGTTTTTAATCTTATTAATGTTGTTTTAATGTTGAAATAAAAATTATTTCAACATTACTCAATATTGACAACAATGTTTTCAATAAACGTTGATCAATGTTGGGAAAATAATGTGTTAATGTTGAAATAATGTTTTTTCAACATTAATCAATATTATCAAACAATATTTTCATAACACGTTGATCAGTGTTGGGAAAATCTTGCTTCAACATTAAAACAATATTCTCAGAACAATATTGTTGACAATGTTAAGCAACATTATTTCAACATTTTAACAATATTGTGTTGCTACTTGGGTTTACTGCAACAGTAGTTCGTTAGGATTGTCTATTTAAGAAAGTTATTATTCCGTGTATAAGCCGTTCATCAAGCGTCATGATAAAGAAAATCTTTTATAGAAGTAAAAGTGTAAATATCTATAAATAAAATTAGAGTTTTCTCTGTGCATTGTTCAGGATTATGTATTTTTCGGTTATGTTTGAGTTTATACTTTAAAAAGCTTTTAATGTGTTATCTCACTTTCTGTCCGTCTGTTTGTCATGGCCCAGAAGGCATTTTACGTAGTCTTTGCATGTAAAAATGAACAAGAGTTCTTCTCCTGAAATACGAATACGAAATACGATAGGGATTTAAATAGTTTTTTTGTGTTCACTGAATTGGCAAGAGTGTATGCCATTAAAACATGCATCACTACTTTTGAAATAACCTGACTGATGACGTTCAAAACCCAATTTTGTGGATTTTTGTCAAGTTTTCTCCCTTCTCCCCATGTCTACCACATACGTCTTTATCAAATACTAATCATCTGTTTGGAGAATACGACATCTATGAAATAACGAACATCTGTTTGGATGGATTATTTTTTTCTAGCTGTCACTGATATGTGTGATATGTAGATATCCAATGTGATATGTGGATATCACATTGGTGGATATCCACCAAGATCCATTGGTGGATCTTGCCTCAGATGCCTCTCTCTTTCCTCGATGGTGTATCTTGCCTCAGTTTACCTCCTCTTTCCTCATTGTTGTATCTTAGCCTCTCTCTTTCCTCGTTGGTGTATCTTGCCTCGGATAGTTCCAGACACCGGGCGCTTGGAGCGCTGAAATAGTTTCTTTCCGTAGTAAGTCAACGTCGTGTCGGCCGTTACGGCAGTGTGTGAGAGGCTGCTAAAGTGACAGCATGTCGCTCCCATCGATATGTAACACAATGGATCGCGCTACGTGAGCCAAAACGCGGACGCCCAGACACCATAGTCCGGTCAACCACTGGGGTTGCCGACGTATATCTGTACGTCGTCAGCACGGGTGTGTGGTTTGAACTGGTGTTTTTTTTTGCAATGGTGCTGTTTAGTTTATATTTTTATAATGAATTGAGTATATACGTGGGACATGCCATGCAAGTGTGTTCTACTTCTACGATCTGTATTTGTCAGAACAGCTAAAACTATAACGAAGTTAGTTTGTTTTTAGTGAATTTACCATATAGGGAATATGCTATTACCGTAGTACTCATGGTAAGACCTAGACCCGGGACAGATTTAATTTTTTGTTTTGAGGTCCCTAGAGGCCAAAAACACCATCCGTTCAAATGCATATGTATATATATGTGTGTGTCCGTTAGCGCGATAACTCGAGCAAAAATGATCCGATTTTGATGAAATTTTGTACAATCGTGTAAACCTACGTTTATTCGTACGAGTTCGCGATCCAGCATAATCTGACCATGGGAACGGGGGTTTATGGGAAAAAAATGGGGTTTTCCATTTTTTGACCCTAAAAACAAAAAATTTTGCAATTTCTTTTTAAACCGTTTTGAAGAGCTTAAAAAATTAATAATTAAGTATATTGAAGCGCTGTTGTATGCCTAACGGTTACGGAGAAAATTTAAAAATAGTATAATTTAAAATTCTCATGTTATTCTTATGGAGAAAATGAAAACTGTTGTCGTTTACTTGTCTATGGGTATATATTGAAAAAATTTGGCAAATTAATTATTTCATCCTATACTATTGACATATATGGTCCAAACACACTTTTTACCTTCCCTATAGCAGCACTCGTTAAATCTAATGATATTTAAATTTGGAATAAATATGTCTTATTTATAGAAATATTTTAGTAAAAATGTAATCAGACAAGTTGAAATTCGCTTAGTGTGCAGGTTTGCTGCGGCGGGGGTATTAAACATATGTGCTGATAAAGAATCGATATAGGGTACACATTGTGTTATATACGTTATATGCTATGTTATGTTAGGTCGCTCCCCGGTTGAGTGAATTTGATACTTTCCAAATTTCTTCATTAGGAGTAAAACAAGTAGACTTCTTACCCCATTGTAAATCTTGAAGCTCGTTTTCGTGTCTAGTTCATGTACGGTGACACTGGGCGCTAGTGACAACAAAATTGTGTTTCTATTATATCTTGATTTGTGCTTTCCTGTTTAGTTATATAAATAGGAGACGAGTTATTGTTTATGATTAGATCGTATTATTCGGTTAAATGATGTTTTAAATAACTGAAATAACAAGAAACCAATTGTAAACAAAACACGGCCTCTGCAGTACCGTACAGAACTATAGCCGAATACAGGATTAGGCAAAAGTCTGGAACCCCCCAGTTACCCGGCCCACAAAATGGGGTATTTTGGGGGCAGCACCAAATTTTCAAATGTAAACACCTATCATGTGACCCCTCATTTCAAAGGGTTTTTCAAAACAAATTAAATGGCGCAAACTAGAGGTCAATATCGCATCCCTAATCAAAATGGCAGTCATTTTGAAATATCCCTTATTAACTTTTTAACAGGTTATAGCAGGAAAACTAAACTCAGCATACCTGATATGTTTGGACATACTCTCATAATACGGACTATTGCGTAGTATGAGAATTTGACCGAAGTTGGTCAACTTCGCTTTGATAGTGTAAGTGAGCTACAACCAATCTTATATAGTGCTTAGGTTTCTCATCAACATGATAATAGAGTTTTTTTAGCGTGTAATGAGGTAACTAACCTAAGGGGCTTAAAAACTCGAATGCATACAACAGAGTGTTCTACGTCCCTTGGTAAATAACCGAATCAAAACTGATAAATGCCGTTTCCTGTCGGTAACGAAATCAACCCAACCGGTTAGTCTATGACCCAACATAACCATTCATTGAAACCTGTTGTAAAGAAGAGATAAGAGGTGATATTATTTGAAGATGGGTTTGTTAAATATATATAGAATAGTTGGTAGGTATGTAAAAATGAAGATTAAAGGTTAAATAAATAAATATTCGTTCGTTTAATTAATATAACTTAAAAAGTTGTACATTTTGAACAAACAGCTGTAATAACCTACAATCATGCGTCCACTCATAACGGTGTTTCTTTCGGCTCTCTTTTAGCGAATTTCCCATATAGGGAATAAGCTATTACCGTAGTACTCACGGTAAGACCTGGACCCGGGACAGATTTTTTTTTTCGTTTTGAGGTCCCTAGAGGTCAAAATCACCATCCGTTCAAATTCATATATATATATATATATATATATATATATATTTATATATATATATGTGTCCGTTAGCGCGATAACTCGAGCAAAAATTATCCGATTTTGATGAAATTTGGTACAAACGTGTAAACCTATGTTTATTCGAACGAGTTCGCGAACCAGCATGATCGGACCATGGGAACGGGGGTTTATGGGGGCTTTTATGGGGTAAAAATGGGTTTTTCCCATTTTTGACCCAAAAAACATAAAATTTTGCAATTTCTTTCGAAACTATTTTGTAGAGCTTAAAAAAACAAATAATTTAGTATATTGAAGCGTTATAATGCGCCTAATGGTTTTGGAGAAAATTCCAAAAAATTGTAAATTTAAAATCCCCATGTTATTCTTATGGAGAATAAGTAAACTGTTGTAGTTTGCTTGTTTATAAACATATTTTGCCCAAATTTGGAAAATGTTTTTATTTCTTACTAACTATTAACATTTTACATAAAAAACACTTTTACCCTCCCTGTTGCAGCAAACCTAAGTATGTTTTAAACTGATTCTATTTAAATAGGGAATAAATGTGATATTTTTAAGGAGACATTTTAGTGTAAATCCATTCAGGGAAATGGAAATTCGCTTAGTCTGCAGGTTTGCTGCGGCGGGGGTATTTAACGTCTTCGCGTCAAGTAAAAATAATGATTGTGGAGGGTTTTACAAATGTAGCTAAGGTCACGGGAGATTTTACGATGTCATCGTGATCTTCATGGATGTTAACGGATGCTGCTGAAATTGTTTCGCTATATTTTGTGTTTTAGACTTCGCTTTATCTGCAAACTTCCACTAATGAGTGAGTCTGCCTCCGTGCCGTGACCGGTTAATAGTTGGCCTACTTTAAATTTTAAATGTTTTGCGTGCGTTGTGTTCGTCTATATCATGTATTTTTTTCTTGAAATGTATTGAATGTGTTTATGTTTCATTACATAAAAATTGTATTTCGGAAAAATAAATTTACAACAAAACGCATTAAGGAATATTTGCAAAAGTCAAATAAGAAAACCAATAATCCTACACCTTGAAAGGTGAGTTGCCTAAAGTAAACATGTCAATTTCAAAAAACTGGCTATAGTGCAGCGTCGCAATTAAGTTAAAATTTGTATTTTGGTTTAATCAGACTAAAAATGTTTTAAAAGGGCAATACAACAAAAGGGCCTATTGCCATACAACAATAGCATTGTTTGTATTATCTAGGTGTATTCAGAAAACCCGCTCTTTGGTGTTTTAAAAAACATTGATGCAATTAAAAAAGTAGCCATCTTGGATGAAATGAATAACTTCACCCTGCAGATCGATATAACTAAAATTTCAATGGTGGCAAGAAAAGCCTCTAACGTGAATATGCAACTCAGAACGTACCAGTCGAAGGTAGACAAAAGTTTTGTTATAATATCACCCGGGCATTGTTAAAGCTAATTCCCTGCACAGTCATGAAATAAAAATTTTCCCACTAAACAAACTCAACTATAACTTCAAAATATTTTAAATGTTTTTTATACAGAATGTACCAAACCCAGAGGTTATCCCGTTCAAAATATCACAATTATTGTCAAATGGGTGTAGCAAAATGTTTTATTTTTGGTTCTCTTTTTGGCCCTAAACAGGTGGGTCAACATTGTCTACAATACCAAGCGGAATTTACACACATAAATAAAAGTGGCTTTTTTGAAATACCGAGTAAAAAAGAATGATTAATCCTCGATATTATGCATACATTTCACTACGAAAAAGCATAAATAACTTATTCCTTGTATGGGAAATTCACTAAAAGCAATTTGTAATTCGCTACAACCGCTGATACTTGACATATAATCCAAAAACATAAAGCAACAAACTCATCTGCAATTGCATGATTGTGACCTTTTAGCCTTTATGTAAGGATGTAGGGATGATCGAACTTACATCTGATCTTCTCTCTTGAGCAAGCATTATAAAATAATCATAAGGTGATTAACATCATAAGTGAAGAAGGCAGATGACCTTCCCTAAAAATACTAGATAAACTCTAGTGAAAATAATCGTACCTTTCACGTATTCTGGACACATTGAAAAATATAGGCCTACTGTTATTTAGTTGTGTGTAAACGCTGATATTAAGAACCACAACAAATAGTGAACAAATGTTGATTTGTAAATTCATTTAACGATTTAAAAAAGTGTTATGCTGTAAAACACGGATTTTCAACCAACAAAACAATGCAAATATTTCCATTCAAACCAAATAAATACAACCATCTCTATAAATAAAATAAAATTATAAATTAAATAATAATAAGATAAAATAAATAAAATATCTCTATAAAAATGTCACATTTATTCCCTATTTAAATAGCATTAGTTTAACGAGTACACATAGGTTTGCTGCAAGAGGCAGGGTAAAAAGTGTTTTTGTGAAATGCCCCTCCGTAGTTAGGTGTAAAATAAATGCATTTCCAAATATTATCAAAAATATTTTCCTTTTACAGGAAATTACATCAGTTTACTTATTCTCCATAAGAATAACATGGGAATTTTAAAATTACATTTTTTTCATTTTTCTTTAACAATTATGGCTCTTAATAACGCTTTTAGTAAAATTTTTACTGCTATGACTATATACTAATGCACCTGTTGCTCGAATTAGAGCAATTATTGTAAAGTATTACAGGCGATATTTCAAAACTAATAACATCCATACTTCCCGATGACTTAAAAGAGTCAGCTCAAAGATAATGTAATCAATCACTCCACTCCGGTTATCGAAACTCAAAACGAACTGAATCTGAAAACGAACGCTCTTGTGTGTATCATGTGTTTACTTTGAACAGCTGTGTTAGTATGCAATTTATACAAATCTTACTAATATTATAAATTTGAAAGTTTGTGAGTTTGTGTGTATGTTTGTGTGTTGCTCAATCACGCATAAACTACTAGACGGATTGGTCTGAAATTTGGCATGATGATAGCTAACATTTCCTATTAACATTAAGGCATATTCTTATCTCAAAAATCATTTCGGGCTCCGCCCCAGTGGCTCTGTAGTTCCCCATGTTAACCTTATGAGTATTCATATTTAAAGGGAATTAAAGAATTTAATCAGCTGTTTCAACTTTACAAGTTGGTTCTCTAATATGCAAGAGCATTAAAAAGTTATAAGGTTTCCCAACTGGGTGCAGCACTATTATTATTTCGTTTTTGCATATATGACAACAGCTAATTTGAACTAAGCAGCAACAAAAAGCTGTGATACACAATGAGAACTGTCAAGTCAAAATAGGATTGTTTACAGTTAGGTTTGATTTTTTTATTTAATGAATAATTTGAGATATTGTGCGAATGTTTGATAATTTACCTTTTCTATTGTTTAGGTGCAGTGGTAGAACATTATGGCAATGGTAGATGTGTTATATCATACCGTAAATTTTATCAAACTGTGTCCTCCCCCCATTGCAAACTCAAAGCTTAAGTATAGCTGCAATAAGCATTTTATACTTATATACCAACCCCGTACGAAGGACGGGTGCTCTGCTAGTTATTAATATGTTGAAGTAAACAAAATTCTTGCTTTATAAGAAATACATTGGAATTTAGATGGTCTGTAGGACAAAGCCCGTGGACTTTTTGTAGGACGTGAAACCGCGTCTACATAAAAAATACTTAATTTTGACACATCATTTGTAAAACTCCGTCGATTATTAACGGAGGAGTAGTGTTTCGTATAAATCGCCTTCAAGTATTATATATAAGGATATCTATTTAATTATTATAGAGACAAATTAATTTGCTTTAATCTATAGTATGTTTTTGGTTTGTAATTAATGAATGATAAGTGATTTATTAGAATTGTATATATGCTCTGCTATTTATTTAATATACTTCTAAACTGGTTTACACATTTCTGATTAACGATCTATTACAGTTGTATACGTCATTTATTTATACAAACAGCGATTTTATTTTATACTAGCAGAGTACCGTTCTACGTACAGGAATCTTGTAGTAAGTTGAAACCTTCTTATATTCAGAACAGGAGTTTGTTTGCATATTTAGAGTGCATTTTTCCAGATATGCTGGAAAAACTATTTTTGTATAGGAATACATATAAACCTTCGCAAATACAATATCTGACAGTTTCAAGCCAAAATGAATGCTTCGCAAAAAAAGTCACCCCATCGTGTTAGTCCTTATTTTATATCTAATGATAAAAATAATTGCTTTATAGATCTATGAGGCATAGCCCTAAGGTAGGCCTGTAATTGGAAGTTACTTTTCACACTGGTTAAAAGTAGTTAAAATACTACCTCAACCTCACTACTGTACACTTTATTCGGGGTGAAATTTTCATTAACAAAGGCACTCTTGTCTTTTCCACGAAACACAAAAAAATAAGGACATTAATGCGTTACCAACAGACATACACACACAAATGCAGAATTGAATTAGGTGATTTGCTACGCTTTAGCAAAAGCAAATTCCAAACAAAATAATTATTTGAAAGTTTTGATAGTGTCATCAAATTTTATGATAATCGTATTTAGGCCTAATCAAACTGTAAAATTTTTGTAAATCCGTTGGCAAATATATAAATAAGTAAATAAATACACAGTCCACAAAACATTGATACGTTAACAACGTAAAGCTTTAAAAATTCATGATGGTTTGCTGAAAAAATCTTTCACTAATGTGTTATTACTTTCATAGCTGAACTAACATTTTTGAGTCCAGACAGAAATCCCCAAAAATATACAGTAAGACATCAATTAAACTTAAAAAGCAATAAGGTGCAGCACTAAAGATAACAAAGTTGTAAATAGGGAAGTGTTTCTACGTAAAAATGATTCTTACTGCTACCACAGGTTCTAAGAAAAAGTACCAGTACCAAAAACCAACGTTTACAGTTAAGAAAAGAACTATTAGTACTTACGACCAATTCAAACTGCCCTTCTAATCAAATTGTATTATTGGTGTTAATCCGTTGGCAAATAATAAATAAATACACAGGGGACAAAACATTGATACGTTAACAACGTAAAGCTTTAAATTTCATGATGGTTTGCTCAAAAAATCTTTCACTTGATGTGGTATCAGTACCGAAGTTATTAATCTCCCTTGGTTTTTTTTTAAGTTTTCGAAAATCTAAGTTATTTCCCATTAATAGCATTATTTGTAAGCAACTTTTAATGTTAACATATTAATGACAGTTTGAAGAAACCACCTTTATTCAACCAAAGGTTTCTTATTTAAAAGATTGCGTAATCTTTAAACCTAACGTAGATCGGTATATCAAGGAAACATTAGGAGGAGATGTGACAAAAAACGCACAAATCTGGGGTTTTGAACGTTTGTAGTTTTACTTTATAAGTAGGAAGGTTATGTATTCTAAAAGTACCGATATCGTTGTCGAAATTTGGTTGTGAATAATTCGGCCTACGTAGGGCCTGCCCAAGAGATGGGCTATGGGCCACGATTTGCGGTATGGTCCAGCGATTGCAGCACAAAGAGGTAAGAAGAATTTAAAAGTGACACATTGGAAAAGCGAGTTTAACTACATCTGTAAGTTAAACCTCTGTTACGATCACAGCGAAATCAGACAGATCACAGCAACATCCACGATCACCCTTGCAGTTGTGTTTTTATACTTTGCATTTTACACAACTGTCCTTGAAACGCAGTCAATGAGTGGAAACCTTTTTGTAAGCTATTGGTGACGATTTAAAAAAAATATATAAGTTTCCCAGGACTATACAACACTGATTCACGGTCTTTTCCTTGGTTATCAAAACTCAAGTACAATCGTTGCACTTGCGATTAATTAAACCGATTAAGTAAGGCACAACGTTTTTAATCTCACTTAGTTTGGATGTGCTTACAAAACTTGATCGGAAATGGTTCCGGTACTGTATTTGTAAACAGTATTTAATGTAAACATATCAGTGACAGCTAGAAGTGGGAACTAATCCAAACAGCTGTTTGTTATTTCATAAAATGTAATAGTAAACATTGAAAGAAAATTTGACAAAAAGCGAACAAAATTGTGTTCTTGATAGTTCGTTATTTTGTTTTCAAAGAAGCGAAGCCATGTTTTTTATAGCCAAAGACACTCTCACTAATCCAGTAAATACAGAAAATGATTTGAACGGTACTCTAGTTTTCTAGATTTCATGTAATTCTTCAATAATTTAAATGTAGTGGCTAAAAAACGTGCATTTAATTGAAGTAAATTAATATAGGCAATTAATAGTGAATTAATTATATTCACTGTACTGTATATAAACAAATTTCGATTGAGAAACAAACAATTACACGTAATAAAAAACCTCACTAGTCCGCTGCATTGTGATAGCTGGAAATCGTCGGAATAAAAACCGCCGCTACAAGATACAGAAGTTGGTACGCCTACAGCGCCCTCCACAGCTGCGCGCGCCGCTGGCACTGCTGCTCAACACATCCCCACCTAAAAGACGAGCAAGTGGTATGTCGGCCGGGTCGATTGACGACAAGTTGGTTTCTCGTATATAATAATTTAGTTTTACAGGCCGGTCAACTGGACTGACGATGAAATAACTTGTCGACGTACTGGTTTTCAGTATTTATCTATTTAATTAAAAAAGACGGTCTAGTGGCAAAACGACCAAGTATCTTGTCGGTCAACTGGTGGCCCCCCGGGGTGAATGTTATGTAATATGATTTCTATTGTACTGTCAAATATTTCTTCAGCTGTTTTATTTAAGACTGTTTTGTTTATGCATATAATGTTTACAGTTTTGTGCAATTCTCTCATGTAAAATGTAGCTGATTATTAAGTTGAATAAAACCATATCAATTTGGTTTCTAAACATTTCTTTTCATAACAGTACTACAGCTACGACATGGTGTAGCACGTGAGAGTTACACGTTGTAGCAGAAAATAAAAATGTCGTAACCAGAAGTGACTTGTCAACATGCTTGGTCATAAGCTTGGTTGTAGATGACATACAAGTACTACAGCTACAACATGGTGTGGTACGTGGGAGTTACTCGTTGTAGCAGATAATAGATGTGTCCTCGCCAGAAGTGACTTGGGACTTGTCAGCATGCTCGAGTGACGATGCTGTCATAAGCTTGAGGACCTACTACAACTACAACATGGTGTAGTACGTGAGAGTTACTCGTTGTAGCAGATAATAGAAATGTCGTAACCAGAAGTAACTTGTCAACGTGCTCGAGTGACGATGCTGTCATAAGCTTGGTTGTAGAGGACATACTACAACTACAAAATGGTGTAGTACGTGAGAGTTACTCGTTGTAGCAGATAATAGAAATGTCATAACCAGAAGTGAATTGTGACTTGTCAACATGCTCGAGTGACTCAACCTTGATTGTTTAATGTTTTATTAAAAAAAGACAGTACAGAAATGGGAATACAAGTGTCTTTGAAGTTGTTCAATATTTTCATCGCAGCAGTGACTTAACACAAGGTCATTGTAAAAACTGTTATAGTAGTTTACACAACGACTGCGTAAAGATTGTGTTAACGACTAGAAATAAAATTTATTTATATTTCAATTAACGAGTTTGAAAATTTAAGGTACGAGCCTTGGCGAGTCCCTTGAAAACTTTTACGAGTGTCGTTAACACTATTTAGTTAGTGATTTGCATACACTACTTTACGTTCGACAGTGTTTTAATTCCAAAAAATCATACTCATAACTTCTGAGAGGTTATGTTTCCGTTTATTGACGTTATGTTCTCATTGCCATTGACAGTGATGCTACGACACATTGTACCAATCACTATTGCACCACTCAAGAATTAAATTGGCCTAACCAGCCGATTAGTTGAAGTTCGAATCATTACAGTTTCACTTGTTCTCTCTTAATCCTTGAACCTCATTGTTCCGTTGCCCGTGTTGTTATTGAGTAAACGGGGACGGGACGATTGGCACACATTTTTGAATCTTCTGCCCATGGCAGTATTGGCACACTCATTAGAGCGGAATAAGTAGGGTCAACTCGCCTGCTTGGAAAAGGCACGATTGGCACAACCGCTCGACCAGGTAGACGCCATCGAACGAGGTAAAACGGTAATTGTAAAATTCCCCGTCAACTCTGCACGGCAGTCATTTCAACTCAACACAAATATGAGCTAACGTACAATAAATATAAATATTGCATTTGTGAAGTAAAAATATGTCGCATGTACATTTTTGTTATTTATACTGTAATTTAAACCCATCTTTATAAAAAGATTAAGATTACATAACTAGGATGACTTGTAACCAAACTCCTGTTATTTTTTTAGAAAAAACTAAATGTTAACAAAATTTCCAAAGCTCGACACATTTGAACTGATAAATCAGCAAATAAGCTGGGATACATTTAATTTTTAAAGTCCATACAGAACTTACGATAACTGTTAACAGTTTCAAGTTTCAATTTACGTTATTTTTACCTCAGGATTATGATCTAATTGTATTAGTGTTATTGAGTTCTATTAAAAGACTCCCTCACCTTGAAAAGGTAGAAGATTACTGAACTTTCCCCATAATATATAATTCAAGTTTGGGAACTATAATCTTCAAAAACTTTTTGATTAATCTATACATAAAAAACTAAAAGTCGACCCGAGACTTTAAACTCCCGGGGTAAAGGCGAATCCCCAGGTAGCGGCAGGGGTTGGGTTTTCCACATATGCAAAACTGTGGAATGTAACTAGACCGACCCCTCCCCACCACAACTCATGGTTTTGGTATTTTTCGGGGGCAAATGTAGCAGTTTTGTGTCATATTTCAAAGTGGAAGGATGGATGAAGTTGTAGTGAGTTTGAGGGAGAGAGGCCAGGAGTGCATTATATTGGATGGATACCGGTACACTAAACAGTATACATTCAAATGTGGGAAAATTAGGTGGCTTTGTGAAACAAGAAGGACAAGATGTCAAGCAAAGTGCATCACAGAAGGTACGTGTCGCATCTTATTTATATTTGATAGTTGTTAGATAGCGCATATAACATAAGGCCATCAGATTAATTTTATGTAGACAGCCGAAAGCAATAATTGTACTGTCCGCGCAGAGATTATGGAAATTTCAGTTATGGTATCACACCTCTGAAACGGCCCGTTTGATTTTAATGTTTATTTACACATCCGGATCTGCCAACACTAAGAAGCAAAATTCTTCTTAATTGCCTTTACCTATAGAAACGATTGTGGCTTTTAAATCTGGCAAGTAGTGAAACCTGTAATTTTGGGTTTGATTAATTATAATAATGTGTAGGCTGATATAAGAAAAACTAACCATTTTTTTCGAATCACATTTTCATATACACGTGTGTCTTCATCCCCCTTATTTACAATTTTTTTTCTTTATTTTTTACCCACAAAATTACAATATTAAAATTTTAAAAACTACTAATTATTAGATTGAAATAAATTATATTTTAGGTATATCGTCTTAAACAATAAATCAAAAATCTTCAATCACAACAAGTCATTAGCAACACTAACATTGTTTGTCATTTATATTATTAGTACTTCGGTGTAATTATCAAATTTATATCCAACCTACTCATCGATTACAAATTATAGATTTTACTTCATTCTATCGTTTATAAGCTCTGTTCTATGGTATTACCGAATCCAAAGCACTTTGTATAATTGTTATTGTTTTTGGTTTCATACATGGGTTTTATAATATTGATGTTGTAAATACATTTTCATTTTTTTAAGATAATAAGATAAATTACTTGTCTCAAGAATCGTGAATCGTATTAATCTTTCATTTCACACCTTTTCCACCTTTTTAAGCATTTAAACATATTTAAAAACAGTTGGGCATTTTTTAGAGTTGCTCATTTGTGAAACCGAATTTAATAACTTTACATTGCCAGATAAGACCGGGATGCAGCATTAGCTGCGTATTTTGACCGGTGGCAAGAACATTTTTGCTATAAATAATTATTAGAGTATACAATTCAAATTAATAAGTATTAGTGTACTTTGCAATCAAAATAACATTGATAAAAATCAACTGGTGACGCAGAAGTGTTGATAATAGTCACTTGGGGTTCCAACCTGGATTTTATTGTGGAACTGAACTGTTTTTTATTAAGCTATTAGGATACTTAATTTTCATTAAAATCCTAAATTGAAGGAATTAGATGCAAGAACTAATTTTCTTGCGTTGTTAAAAATCGTCCACACCTGATATACTTACACCAAAAGCAGGTGTACTTTTCTGAAAACATTGATGCCAATCCCAGCTGCATATTGTATGAGGGTTTGACAATACCATACGTTGATTGTTTATTTGGATCCAGCTAGTGCAGTAACCGTAGCAGCAGATTTGTCGCGCGAACTTAAATTTTGCTTACTTCAATAGATTGTAGGACAACCTTTCCCATGGTCTCCTGGCCAAGGGTCGGTCGTAAAATATTTTTGCGGGGGCGGCCAACCGAGTTTAGGAAAGATGGGGACAAGGAAAGTTAGGGACACGGAAAGTTAGGGCCAAATAGGGGTTCGACCGGGGGGAGGGAGAGATTAGCTGAACTAGGCTCTGAAACGACTCTTTTAGAACGAATCGTTCTCCTGTTTCAATTCACAGAGAGCTACAGTAACGGGATTGACTTCAAAATCATAATTTGAATATTTCCAAACGGTAAACCTAAAACATTTAGAAGTATTTTAAGTAGCCTAAAATGCGATGATACTGTGTATTAGGAAGGAACTCTTAAACAACAAAATAATCGTTTAAAATGTTATTTGTTTAAGCACATAATGCGTTGGAATAGCGATAATTAGTTAGATTTTTTTTTTTTTTGCAATTTTGAGGATGAAGCAACCCGGCATAATCCTGTCACTATCTAGTTCCCACGAAATCTATCTACTGACTATATCACTGATAGACAGTAAATCACATAGTAAATGAAATACGGAATACCTGGAGACTACAAATGATTTGTCAGTTTGTAGTTATTTTAATAATCACCTTAATATATTAACGGATGTCTCGTAATTCTTGCGTACACATACAAAACTGTCTACGGTCATATTCACAAACAGTAAATTGTAAAATAAATATAACTATGCCAAAGAAGCTGTAACGTTGATGGTGTTGTTATAAGTCATACGGCGACGAGCATATACATAAAAGTGTAGCAAATACTCCGTAGCAGCAAACCTAAGTACTTACTAAAATTAATGTCAATTAAATAGGAAATAAATCTGACAATTTTTATGGAATATTTTAGTAGAACTCAAGCCGGGTGGATGGAAATTAGCTTAGTTTGCAGGTTAGCTGCGGCGGGGGTATTTTAATTTAGTTTCGCGCCTCGCGGCACTACCGGATCGCACAGCGAAAGACATACGGTAAGAAGATTATTCCTATTCTTGGCGTTATAACTATACGCCTACATACTTTTGCCTTATCCAACATCATACCTTGCATGTTAGGCTGCCAACTAACAGAATTCGTTGTTACTCATGGTTTTGGCATAAACAATTTTTTAAATGTAGGCCTACTGTTCGATGTTTTTTTATCTTAAAATATAATTGTTGCTGGTTAAATTAATTTGATAGTTTCATCCTGAGATCATTAGTTCACCTTATTTAGATTAACAAGTTATTGTCAATTGACCAACAATTTATCAAAATGTATTACTTTGTTAAGACTTAGTACTATTGATTCACTCTGATTCGGATTACTTTGACCCTACTAAGAGTTATTCTTGCCCGCGAGTCTATGACATGAGTTAGTTATGTACCGATTGTACTGGTACTTTGAACCATAAATACATTTTTTTCAAAAACCTGTACCGATAACGAACGTGTAAAATTTGTGACTAAATTAATTGTCCTGGAAGCGATTCCAAAACACGTCACTGATTGTAAATAACTTATAACTTAAAGATACAAGTGCAAGTTTGTAGGAAGAACACGTTTCTAAACAGATCGGCATTTGTTTTCAGACGAAATATTATATCGTCACATTATTGGTATTTGGTAAGTGACGTTTGCAGTAAAGAATTAAAGAAAACGTGTCCAATATCATACAAATCAGTGTTTGGATAATTTTTTATATAAATATTTCAATCAGTATATACTGACGACGAAGGAATAAATTAGGCCTAAATTACTACCACTTTTAAGAATTCACAAAAAAAATAGTTTTATCAACAGCTGATCCTTAGAGTTCCTGTTTTGCGATTGCCACGTAAAACCAAAACAATATTTAGGTTGGGAATTGGAGGTCAATCACACTCTCGCAACTACACAAAAGTTAACTGACCCGAGTGACCTGACACCCCAATAACTGGCCTGTTTGAAAGGAAAATCTAAGAAATTGCAAATGTAGTCGATTCGGAGAAACGTGCGAGGGGATTAACGGGACATCGCTGTATTCTGTTCACTCATATTTCCATTACCTTTCCAAGTACTGAATGTTTATGGGTTTGCTTAGATTAAACAAAAGGTGGAATACTTTGTACCAGATGCCTACGACTACATTTTACAACAAGTATTTCTTTAATCTTTCTCAGTAATAGCTAGTCACGGGTTGTTCCTGAATTATATTGTATTATTGTTCTAATACAAACGAGAGAAATTCGTCTATGTTCACGGTCGTATAACATAAATTGGAGGCTTTAACATCCTCACGAAGTTGAAGCTACTGTTTTAGAAATATTCAAGTGTATTTTTTATTTAAAAAATGTATGCTTGAATAATCATTTACAATTCGAGTTTACTCCGTGATTAATAAAATAACCCTACAAAAACACTTCAATGTACTAAATCTGTTTTCCCTAAGCTCTACAAAAGTAACCATTTAAACAAGGTGAAAAATGTAAGGGGAGATAGAACTAGATATAAATACAAGTCGTAGTTACGACTAGACCTAGGTACAATAAAAATAGAGAACGAGTCGATTTAAAGAGTCGTTCTCAGAGCTTAGTCAGCCTCCGTTTGCCTCCCCCTCGGCTCAAAACCCGATTTGTCCCCAAGTTTCCGTGTCCCTAAGTTTCCTCGTCCCCATCTTTCCGGACACCGGCCAACCTGTCCCAGGGTGCATGAGGATTAGTGCTGGGACAGGTTAGCCGCCCTAGCCAAAATATTTAATGGCCGACCCTAGACTAGTAGAACTTGGGGCAGGGGTTGAAACTAGTTGATCATAAGATACCAGTACTCAAATGAAGCATGCATCAAATTTATATTTCTAAGCTGCAAAGTTAAGCTTAGAATATAAGTAACAACACTTTAAAAGAATATCTTTGCGTTTCCGGTATCAAACACGGAGAACCAATATGTTGCAGGGACTAGAAAATTAATTGTCTGCTTGCTCCTTGCGCTTCTTAATAATCAAGTCATTGTGAAAACCTTGGTAAAGTGGGCCTATATTAAATAGTGAATCTAGGTTTTTTAATTTACTATATTGAATTTTCTATATCTTTTAAAAATAGCACATGATGTGAAAGTGAAGAAAATGCTCGTCAATCAAAAGAGAAAGTGTCAAAGTTTATTGTTTTTAATTTTAAGCCTTTTTTCAAGGGCTTTTTTTCCTAAAAAAAGCCTAAAGAAACAAATATTCAGCACTCATCTTTGTCATTACAGTAGTAGGTCATCACACTTTACTGTCCCGCAGTATTAGCGAATTTCTCTATAGGGAAGTAGCTATTGCCATTGGTCTCATGGTAAAACCTACCCGGGACCGATTTACTTTTTCATTTTGATGTACCCATCCCCAGAGGGGAAAAACACCGTGATAAATAGCTTGTATCAGGTCTACCGTATAAAAGAGGATAATATGAACAATACGTTTAATATAAAATGTGTTTACAAAATAAATACAGACAAATTGTCTCATTTCCCATTTATACAAGATCTGTATTATTTTTATGTTAATTTAAAGTTTTAAACGTCATTGAACATTACACACGTAAAATAGACTTAATATATTTTATTGTGGGCGAAATATCTTTAAACACTGTTTAAAGTCATTTAATAGCTCACATTTAATGAATATAGGTATATTTTATGAATATTAGCTCACGTTTACACTAGTATATTTAGATAATAATTTATTTGACTTTTTGCTTGATGTTTTTCTTTTTTCAAATCGCATGAATAAATATCATAAATAAAATCCGTAAACACTAACAATTTCTTAAGGGAAGTAATATTATCTTCCAGTGCATCGCAGTGCAAATGCTATAAAACAGGGGATGCAATGGATTATGCATCCCCTGTTACCTATCGTCAAACTCGAAGATAATCCTGGCAGCAGGGGCGGCCAACCTGTCCCACCCAGACCCCTCATTAGTGATGGGAAAGGTTGTCCATCCCTGCAAAACAGGCCAGAAATTCGCAGGTCAATTTTAACCCTGGGAAAGGTTGTCCGTTTCCCCTTCAATAAGCACCACAGCAGGGAATTTGTGGGGACAAAAACTATTCATAATTTCCCTCATTCTGGCTACCTGGCTGCTACTACCTGACCGGGCTGTTGTGCCAATCGTGCCTTTCCGAACCTTACAGTTTGACCCTTCTTAATCCCCTCTAATGAGTGTGCCAGTCGTGCTATTCCAAATCGGCTTAAAATGTGTGCCAATCGTTCTACGGCCGAGTAAACTATGCTGTTGTGAAATTAAACAATGCTGTTATGTAAAACCTTTCAATTCTAAGAACTGAACTGAAACGGCTACTTTAAAAAACCGTCGTAGATAAAATTTTTACCTCGGAAAAAGTTAAAAAATAACTTTTTATAATTTGAACTAACTGAAATTTAAGTCAGAACTATTATTGACAGACACTAATGAAATAACTTGATTGCAGTATGTAATATTCCAAGAAGGTTGGCTTTATTGTTTGCCATGGAGGGCTTGTTAGTGATATTTGTGTGGTAAATAAGACCGCTCAGATCGTGCGAAACAGTGACGAGGTTTTTGAACATGTGGAATATTAATGTTTGTGGTTATAGCACAAAGCACATATTATTCAGTACAGATTTTATACCACAACTTCTTCTGAATATATATTTTAAATACCTATTTTAAATCACATATTTTGGTTGACCATTCTGTTTACTATTCTGCTTGGGAATGAATTTACTTGAAACATGCTTTGAATGATAATTCCTATTATATCTTTATACCTACGTTTTCAACCGAATGGTTTGCAGGTACTGTGTTTTGACGTTTAGGCCATCGTCAGCCCCTCTCTATACTAGGTTCAATAATTGTATCTTGACTGCTTTGGCGAGTCGTAAAAGACACATTTCCCCATACATACTTGCCAACCTACCAGGCATTGAATTGTGGACCACGACGTCATCAACACATTGTAGCAAACTAAATCAGTGTCGCTGCAGTCCCGAGCCTGCTTAGTGCTCAGGTTATCGTCCGTATTTGGGTTCTGTGTGAAAATATATGCGACGATATGCCTCTTGCGACTAACTGACCGAGTTGCTTCAACATCAAGTCAGCCAAGATAGAATTAATGAACCTATTCGAATTAGGCTAATCCCATCCACTCTTACGTGAACGACGTGAAGATTGGCGTTCCTGTGTCCGACTTTGCCTCATCCACGGATATTAGAACAGAAACTGTGTGGATCATATACATGAACAAATGACGTCACTGATCCAAATCATATACAACAAAAACATTAACATAATATGGTTCAGATGATTTTTCACAGTTTCAATAATGATGCAAACATGTTTACTTTAGAGCCAGTGACATAATTTGTTTATGTTTTTCCATGCAGTTTCTGTTCTAACATTCGTAACCTTACCCATGAAACTTATGCACCGTAAAATGCCTAGTTCAATACTAGTAATGAAATATACTACTAACCTATGAATGTGATAGTAACTGCTTTGGAATTACGAAGATCTACTCTGGTATTTAGCCTAAAAGATGTGGAAGTTTAACTACAGCTGAATTCGAATGCATTTTTGATTCAAATATTTTTCCCTTTTCCCCAACAAAGCAATTTGAAAACTTGCAGTGTTGGGTACAGTTTGAGATAAAACGGTAATTAAAAGATTGATAATTCCTAAGATAAAAAGTCTCAGTACCACCAGCATAGGCGTTGTGCCTCCGAGCTCACATTAATAGGATTTTGATTACCTCGGGGTGGTTCTATCTCCATTAGCGCTAAAAAACCCGGGGTTTGGTGTTGAAATCGCGGGAAAAGTTGGAAGGGAAGGGAATACATTAGAGGTATAACGCCATTCGGTGACTCACTTATTGTGAAAAAGGTTTATTTAGGAAAATACATATACACTCAACATCAGATTATGTTAATCGAGTTGTGGTGAATTATCGCACCTATATTCAGATGTTTTACCTTAAAGACAAGCCTTGTTGTAAAGTGGTCAATAAAAAGTATAATACAGAATATGGCTGTTTCAAAAATAAAACGAGCTGACTTGATAATATTTTCTATTTAAGTACCGTACATAGCTTGTATATCGAAGCAATTTGTATATTTACGTTACATTTACTTTCACTAAAAATGTACAACTAAACTATTACTTTTTATTATTCTATTATTTTGTATCAAATTACCATTAATATTATAATTAAAATTAACATTGTATTTTTATTAATATTAAAATGTATCGAAGATTTTCAAAATCTGCCCTTAAGTTAGCATATTCATTTATACATTTTTACCAAACTAATTAATCACCATTTATAACCAAGTGTGTCGTATATTATTTTTCTTCACAAATTAACTTACTAAGACAATGCATGAATAATTAATTCAATATCGAATATCGACATTTCACTTATGCAAGATGCGAATATGAACTATCGTGGATGCAAGAAGCCGACATCTAGGTTAAAACTCAACTAAATAAATACACATTTCCTTGCAAGTACCTAATGTTGTTCTGTATCAGATGACGACTGAGCTTTGTTTTATATTTTAATTTATAATTCCATTAATAACCAGTTAAATTATATACATATTTGTGCCATACATCTTTTTGAAACATTACCCTCCTGTTTATCAATAAAAGTTTATATTTTTATTTATGACTAGCTGTGTGCTAAGGATCTTGTAGTTAGTTGACACCTTATTATATTCAGAACAGCAGTTTGTTTGCATCTCAAGTTAGCATATATCCAGATATTCAGGCAAAACTGTTACAGTATACACATAACCGTCGCAGAAACAAAATCTGACTGTTTTAAGGCGGAGATCTATTTTTAGTCTATATTTAATACCCGATGATTAATAAACTAAATCAAAGATTTTATAGGTCTTTCAGACCTAGCCCTGAGGTAAAATTGAAAGTTACTTTCCACTTAGTTTGAAAGTACTTAAATATTACCTCACAATTGCACACTTTATTCCAATTGGCATTATTATTAACAGCGATCTTTTGTCTTTTCCGCGAAACGCTAAGAAATAAGGACACCAATGCGTTACCAACAGTCTTGCACACAAATATAGACAATATAATATTGAGTTAGGTATTACATTACCTAGCTAACCAAAGAACTTGACAGAAAACATTACATTAATTTGATAAAATTGTATCACCCTTTATCGTATTTACTTAAGTGCAATGATTATGCCGTCGGTATTAACAATTTAAACTTGCTTGATTCCAAAGATGGCCCGAAATGGCGTTGAAATGACTACATCGTGTATAAAATATAAAAATTGATGACTATTTCAGTTAATCTCCAAAAGATTAATGGTATTATATCCAACCTTCTCCATTTATAATATTGAAAGAGTAAATATGAATAAATTAATGTTGGAGAACTACATTTCAAGTCTTTTAGCAGGAACCTTATATGACTGGTATAAATTATTACCTTTATTCTCTAAGTCTGTCTTTTGTGGTAAAAAAAAAAGATTCAAAGGTAAGGTTGCGGTCCATAAGCTCATAAAATTCCTTTTTTTAAATTTAAATTTACCAAATGTAAAAGCTAGTCACTGCTTAACATTAGAAACGATAAAAAATCATTCTTACCTATTTCCAAGTAACGAAAATAGTAAGCAAAGCAATGTTAGAGAAATCCTCTCTTAAACACACAAGTAAGTAAATCTTCCTCATAAGTTTCATACAAAATCTATTATTTTCTCTGTGATTACCTGCGACACATAAACAGTTTCTGATCACGTAAAGTGGGGACAATCCTGATTATTCAAAGGCCACCAATACGTGACTAGAACATTGTCTTTGTTTCATTACCTTTATTATTGGTTCAGCCACTGTTTTTACTTTGAACTTTGAACTTGATTACAAATGGCTAATGAATAAAAAAAAAAATAAAACAATCAAAATCAAAATGAGATAATCTAGTGATGAAATACAACTCACCTTGTGGCCAAAATTCTAAAAATGATTTTTAAGATCAACTTTGAACTCAGGTGACTCTGACTGAATTGAGTTTAATAAGTGGAACTATATTTAATTCATGTACTCCACGATGATGGACCAACGTGTAACCACTTACAGCAACTTGGGTTACTAAACCGCATTACAAGTACATCGGTCGTGAATACTCAAATTTAGTATTAGAATAATAGAAAATATATTAATAAAATAAATATTAATAACATTTTATGTTTAAGTAGTCATCAAACATAAAATAAATAAATAAATAAAAAGTGTATAGTAGGAATAACAACAGTTCAATTTGACCCAGTGTGTTGCAAGATATATGTTTAAGAACGCAATAGCAAAGGTGGAGTTGGTGAGGTGAATTAATGTCTGGGTTTCAAGGGTAGAAATGAAAGGATCCTTAGAAAGGATAACTGTATTGAAGGATCAACGGTTGAGAATCACTGATCCTGCGAAAGAAATCTTTTCTACATTCAAAGGAAATGAGAGCTGATTCTGCCCAGTCTGCGCTTTTGGCTTTTACACTCAAACATAAATGTATGAAAACCTTTTGAAATAAATAGGGCTGTACCAAATATTTTGATTCTATATGTAAAATAAAACTATTCATTGATAGGCTAGTAAAATGAAACTATAGAACGTTATTATATAAATATAGCATACATGCTATAACTTTAAGGCTTCGAATAAGTAAACGAACTTTAAGTAAACGAATAATTGAAGCCTATAGTTAAATTGTAAGATATATTCAATGTGAAAATTATGTTGTTAATGCAATACAGTTAATTTGTTAAGTAAAAATTTATTGATTTAGAAATCCTTCTACGTAAATCGGATTATTAAGCATTCTAGTGTAGAGAAAACGACTGAAAAAAATCTACATCTACGGCGCAATGAAGCAAACATATAAAAACATTGACTTTGTATATCTTGATGTGACAATACTTGATGCTCTTCTGTAGTATACTTAAAATACCACCGCCGCAGCAAACCTGCAGACTAAGCGAATTTCCATTTGCCTGATTGGATTTACACTAAATTGTCTCCTTAAAAATATCACATTTATTCCCTATTTAAATAGAATTAGTTTAACACATACTTAGGTTTGCTGCAACAAGGAGGGTAAAATTGTTTTTTTTATGTAAAATGTTAATAGTTAGTAAGAAATAAAAACATTTTCCAAATTTGGGCAAAATATGTTAATAAACAAGCAAACTACAACAGTTTACTTATTCTCCATAAGAATAACATGAGAATTTTAAATTTACAATTTTTTGAAATTTTCTCCGTAACCATTAGGCGCATTATAACGCTTCAGTATACGAAATTATTTGTTTTTTTAAGCTCTACAAAATTGTTTGGAAAGCAATTGCAAAATTTTATGTTTTTTGGGTTGAAAATGAGAAAAACCCATTTTTACCCCATAAAAGCCCCCATAAACCCCCGTTCCCATTGTCCGATCATGCTGGTTCGTGAACTCGTTCAAATAAACGTAGGTTTACTCGTTTGTACCAAATTTAATCAAAATCGGATCATTTTTGCTCGAGTTATCGCGCTAACGGACACATATATATATGAATTTGAACGGATGGTGTTTTTGGCCTCTAGGGACCTCAAAACGAAAAAAAATCGGTCCCGGGTCCAGGTCTTACCATGAGTACTACGCTAATAGCTTATTCCCTATATGGGAAATTCGCTAACAACATTTAATAACACCTAGACAAGTAAAAACAATAATAAATTTGGAATACAGTATAGTGAAAAGAAATCTCAGATAAACTTGTTTTGATCTACTCTCACAACGAAACAATACTAAGTGTTTGATTTAAAATGATATTAGGACATGTTTAGTCCATCAGGGTAACACAACTTTGTAAAGTAAACCATATTAAAACTGTTGGGATGAAAATTGGGAAAATCAAATGCCATCACTATGACATGTCATATACCACTGTGGCTGACGTTGAATTTCAAACTGACGGCTCAAAAAGTCTTGGTTATTGAGTTTTGAATCCGGACTAACAAAATAAAAAATGTAAAACCACAAACTTTAGTACTCACATCGATTCGGGGTGTCTCGCCTAAAATGAACCAGTGTCTAAAACCTTTTTATTATGAGTATGGTGGCTAACGTTCTATTGGACCTATTGGACCCTTCTTAAAGATATATTTGAAAAGGTATGGATTTTTTTAAATACTACCACCATTTTCCAATATGACCGATGACTTTAATATTATTCTTATCGAACATCTTGGACTTGTTTTTTTATACATACATTTCAAACACTTCTTTAAAGTTATTAGTTTTTGCGTAAGTGGAATGGTTAATGAACTGTAGCTAGTAATTATGCTGTATATTAGGACATATTGTTGTATTTGTTAATTGTGAGATTGACACTAGTGAATTATGGTTTTGGGACATTCTGTATTTAAACCTGTAGGTTGGTTTTATGGGAAAATTTTACATTTCATTACCGTAGGGCCAACGGTTTGTGTGAAATCAACATTGGACACCTTACTTAATTAATTAATTTTATTTATTAATACATTTATGTATTTTTTTTAAAATTGTACTTGCCAATTGTACAGCTTTGTACATTTTTAGCGAATTTCCCTATAGGGAAGTAGCTATTACCGTAGGTGGCACGGTAAGACCTAGACCCGGGACCGATTTACTTTTTCATTTTGATGTCCCCAGAGGCCAAAAACACCATTCGTTCAAATTTTTATATATGTATGTATATATATATATATATATATATATATATATATATATATATATATACGTCCGTGAACGCGATAACTTGAGTAATTTTTGTCCGATTTTGATGAAATTTGGTTTAAAGGTGTAAAGCGGGATAAACTTGAATGAGTTCGCGAACCAGCAAGATCGGACCATGGGAACGGGGCTTTACGGGGGTTTTTATGGGGTAAAAATTGGTTTTTCTCACTTTTGACCCTCAAAACACAAAATTTCCCGATTTCTCTTTAGACCTTTTTAAAGAGCTTAAAAAAACAAATAATTTAGTATACAAAAGTATTTTTGTTCGATTATTAGTAACGGAGAAAATTAAAAAAATTGTAAATTTAAAATTCCCATGTTATTCTTATGGAGAATATTGTCAAATGTTGTAGTTTGCTTGTTTATGGATATATTTTGATCAAACTTGGCAAATTTATTTATTTTGTACTAAGCTATCAATATTTTACTCAAAAACACACTTTATTAGTTTCCTTGTAGCAGCAAACCTAGGTACTCGTTAAACCTAATGTTATTAAAATATATTTAACTGGAAATCAATTCAGACAAATGGAAATTCGCTTAGTCGGCAGGTTTGCTGCGGCGGGGGTATTTGTATGTATACTGCTGAAATAAAATATTAATTCATTCACTCATTCATACACTGAGAGTGAACAGTTTGATTTAGTAAACGTTTTATCTACCGTTTGGTTGAGTGACAGCTGGAATCGAATTCGGTTTCGGGAAATTATAGTCATTCACTCACTTCAGTCTTCTTGACGCCGCAGAAATCGCTCTGTTGTTGCCACCGATAACGGCTACGTATTAAATACGTTCTTTAACCATTTATATTAGATTTGCTAAGGAAATAGTATTTTATATGTTGTGGTGATAAAACATTGTTTCTACTTGAATTATTAGCTAACAAATATCATTGTATTAAAAAAATAACTATTATGTGTATAGACATTTTTTTACTAAAATATATCTCCTATGAGGCTAGAACACTTGCTGTACTTAAATGATTCAACATTAGGGGAACATATAACTATTATTAATTTAAGTGTTTGTTCATATGAAAAAACACTATCATAAAATACTTATTTTTAAACAATAATTCATAGCCGTTTTCTCAATACGTTTTTATGATAATGAAAAAAGACTTCATGCAAACATTTTGTGTTGGATGCAAACAATACTTGAACATAAGTTTCGTTGGTGATATTATAAAATGTATTATGATAAAATAGGTAGTATTTTTTTCATCTAACTGTACGGAAAGTGCCTCATGAAAAATTTAGTTTGATCTAAAAGAAAGATTATTCAGGGACATTCGAAAATAATAGATTTAATCCCATATTCCATTACACGAACCAATTCATAGAAAATTAGGCTTCAACTTATGAAAACGTCTCACCCTTGCCTATGATATCGTGCTTGGAATATAAACAGCAAATGCAGAAATTGGATGCAGTATAAAACAATAAGTAGTCTAATATCAATATTTAACAAATTATTCATTGATAGTGAAAACTAACTTTGTACATGCTGCTAAATTGTACGAGTAAATCACTTTAATCAATTTAATAATCACTAATACGTCAAACACGTATATTTTTTTGAATATTGATTAATTACTAAGTACTTTATCGAAAAATCCTTTTATGACTATCAAGAAATTTTTGCTGGGCCAGTAGAGCCAAGGTAAACTTTGTAGTATATTATATTTAACAGAGGGTGATTACCCTCCAAGTGCACTTTCGATTTTAATAGCAAAAGTTATTATGAGAGTAAGTTTACAATCAAATATGAACAAGACAACCTACATATGTGAATATGTTACAAAATATAAAATCCAACCAAATGTTAAAGCTATTTGATTAACAAACCGTTAGAGATTTAGTAGGAAATTAGATTTAGCAATTTCACTCTAATTAATCGTAGTATTTAACTCAAGTCGTATCTAGAGGTATTTTTAGAAATCTGTGTTAACCTGAATTGTTCAGGAAATGTAATTTTAACGATCGTGAAGCGGAAACTCTAATCGCGGACAACTCTTGCATGTTAATGAACGTGCAATCTGATTGCAAGATCTCTGTTTATTCAAAACAAGTTTAGCTGTTTGTAAAAATGTTTTGCAATTTTACACGTATCTTGACTGTGTCACTTTTGAATTGATTGATTGAACACCACACTAAAGATCCAAGTTCTTTCAAGTCGTGTTTCATATTTGTTTAAAAGTACAATTGTAAATGTAGGCATTCCATGTGATTTAGTTTAAAAAAATACACAATCATCATTTTAATTGTACCACGAGTTTCAGTTTACTTAACTATTCATGTTGAAGCACCGTTAAAACCACTTGATTTTATATTGTGAACGCGAAACAATCTAACATTATAAATGCCAAATTTACTTAGCTTACACAGTGGTTACAAACTCCCTTGAAAGATTTTGTGGTTTTGTTAGTCGTCAAGTTCAGACTTAGTGAATAATTAGTGACAAATAGGAACAAGCTTTGCACAAGGTATCAGATTAAATCATTTTACCAATTTAAAATGGTGGCAATATACAATATTCAATCTTAAATATCTAAAAAAAAAAACAAGTGATTTTACTAAAAACTACTGAGCGTACGCGTTTTTGGGAAGATGAATGACTAATAAAACGATACTCCAATCATAAAGATCGGTTAGTAAACAACCGATATCTTACAATATTTTGCAGACCGTGTATATGCATTTTATGATGTTTTATGTCTTTGCCATTGTTTTACCATGCTTGTTTTGTCGGTGAGGTACGCGGGGGTCTTGACCATGCACGGTCTCACAAAAGCTGCAATATTTTCGTTTATTTCAAAAACCGATTTTCACAATTAAGTATCGTTGCGGTTTTCATATACCTTCCTAACAATATTTACTCGTAACAGTCTTTGGAATTATCAGTTTTTATGGCAGTAATTTTCAATTGGTAGAATTTCTTAATCTTATATTCTGTGCATGCGGTTATAATATGACGATCAATACTATATGTCACTACTTATTTACTAAGTTTAAAGTCAATCACTAAAAAAATGAATAGAAACACTTGATGTAAGCCAGATGCGAGCATCCTCTTATGAGGGTTCGCCTTGACGTATCAGATAAATGGAACGTCATATTTTCAAAGGCTGTGTGTTGGGGAGCTCAACGTATAAGAGGTATTTGTATTCAACATTTTGAAATTCTGTGAATATGTGAAGTTAAGGGAGGATCAATAAAATACTACATTTGATTAAAAATATCCCTGCAACAGTAAACCTGTAGACTAAGGGAGTTTCCACCTACCCGATTGGATTTTCAATCAAAGATTTCCTTCGCAATTGTCGGATTTATTATATTGTGTCTTGTTACTGTCTAACATACTGTTTTTAGAAAGCATCATAATTTATAAATTTACAGCTCAATAACAAATGTCATGTGAATTCATTTATAATATTAATAATATATAGTGATAGTGATATGGGATAATGATAATAATTATAGTGAGAGAATAATAATATAGATATATATTATTATTTTATCTATCTATATTATTATGAAGATTAATAAATTATGGATATTAATCTATAATATAGAATAATAATATATTGTGATATAGTTATAGATTTTGTAATAGGAGGGGTCAAAAATATTGTGAAGAGGAAGTGTTTGGTATATTGCGATAATAGGCTGGAAGTACTTTATTGTTAAACAATTACTTGTTGTGCCTACAGAAGGCTGTTTCTCCAAGTAGTACAATGCACTTATTCAGGGTAGCCTTGGTCTTGGGTAAAGGTAAGACAATCTTATGGGTTTTCAAAGTTGAGGTTTATAGAGTCGTTATCCAAATTGTGGCGTTTGTTTTAAACTAAATTATTATCACTGTTCCAGTCTACCCTACCTGACGGCTGTTATTATTTGTTGTATGTTTTGTGGACTAATAATAAAGTTGAGCTCTCTGAGTGAGAACATGTTGGTGGGCCTGGATTAAAAAATATAACTGAATAAATGTGCCATGTTTATGAATTAAAACTGGTTGAGAAAAAAACTTAGAATCTTTTTGAAGAATTTTGTATGGTCGTAAGTTGTATAGTCGTAAGTCCTTACTAATTTATAAAATATCAATTGACAAATTATCATCTTGTAATTACAGCCTATCTTGTATATTCTAGTACAGTCATTTATTACACAATACACACTCTACAATCCCATGTGACATTTGTGTAAATCCAGTGTTGTATGAAGTACAGTCACGTCCTCTCACAATGTACAGTCCCAAAGAGGCCGTTCAGAGTTCAGATCTGATTGTGTAGCTCCACATACTTTTCATTTTCAGTGATACAATTAATAATATCTATGTGCAAAGTATATGTATAGTTACGTTTATCAGTAATATAACTACAAGTAATTTGGTGATTTAAAAATGGGAAAAGGAATTTAGGCTATATAAATAAATTCTTAAGTGCTTTTAATAGTGCAGGAAAAAGTGCTTTGTTGTTTATATACGAGAAATCACTATTTCTGTGCTTTTTTATGATCTTACCTCCTATCAATATTGTATTCCTACTACCTGATGTCAACCAACAAATTAAATTTTTTATTGAAAATCTTTTAGAAGCATTCATAGGACAACTATTTCTATCTCAACATGTGTAATTCAAATTTGTACCTTTAATTTGAACTGTATTAAAAAGATGTTTGTGGTAAAAATAGACATTAACGTGGCATAGCCATGGAATAAAACACTTTCGGACTACCGAATGTTGTCGATTACCCATTCTACAATTCACAAAAGAAATCAAATAAAACCGGTTTTTTTTAACAGTTATTGTTTATAGACAGAAATAAAGACCATAACATGTTATAAGATTAAGATTTTAATGTTTTTCTTGAGGAAAAAAAAACCCTTAGTCATGGCCAACCCAATAATAAAAATTAAATTTTTGTTTGATGTTTAAGTGGAGTAAAACTAATTTGTTTTTAGTTAATGTTTATAGTAAAATACCCCCGCCACAGCAAACCTGCCGACTAAGCGAATTTCCATTTGTCTGAATTGATTTTCAGTTTAATATATTTTAATAACATTAGGTTTAACGAGTACCTAGGTTTGCTGCTACAAGGAAACTAATAAAGTGTGTTTTTGAGTAAAATATTGATAGCTTAGTACAAAATAAATAAATTTGCCAAGTTTGATCAAAATATATCCGTAAACAAGCAAACTACAACATTTTACAATATTCTCTATAAGAATAACATGGGAATTTTAAATTTACAATTTTTTAAATTTTCTCCGTTACTAATAAACGAACTAAAATACTTTTATATACTAAATCATTTGTTTTTTTAAGCTCTTTAAAAAGGTCTAAAGAGAAATTGGGAAATTTTGTGTTTTGAGGGTCAAAAGTGAGAAAAACCAATTTTTACCCCATAAAACCCCCCGTAAAGCCCCGTTCCCATGGTCCGATCGTGCTGGTTCGCGAACTCATTCAAGTTTATCCCGCTTTACACCTTTAAACCAAATTTCATCAAAATCGGACAAAAATTTCTCAAGTTATCGCGTTCACGGACGTATATATATATATATATATATATATACAGGGTTAGTAAAAAGTGTGGAGACCCCCTGATATTTTTTTAACGGCCCATACTAGAAAAACTAAACTCGGCACACCATTATGGCATGTTATGAAGTACTTTCTGGGCATAACCACCACTTGGTGTTCATCCCCAAAAT
This sequence comes from Macrosteles quadrilineatus, assembly GCF_028750875.1. Lineage (NCBI taxonomy): Eukaryota > Metazoa > Arthropoda > Insecta > Hemiptera > Cicadellidae > Macrosteles > Macrosteles quadrilineatus. The sequence continues at coordinate 54,142,273 of NW_026542601.1, forward strand.
GGGGGATTTGGGGGGAAACTAAAAAATTTCAAATACAAAGACCCATCGAGTGACCCCTCATTTTGAAGGTCCTGGTAAAAGAAAACCAACAACGCAAACTAGAGATCTCTATCTCAGTTCAGTACAAAATGGCAGCCAATTGAAATTCTCATAAGTTCCCAAACCCAAAATGGGGGATTTTGGGGGAAACTCAAAAATTTTAAATGATAAGCCCCATCGAGTGACCCCTCATTTTGAAGGTCATAATAAAAGAAAACTAACAACGCAAACTATAGGTCTCTATCTTAACACAGTAAAATATGGCAGCCAATTGAATATAAAATTGCAAGTTATTTCCGATTTCTAAAGATTTCAATCAGCTTCCATTTTTTACTGGATTGAGATAGAAACCTCTAGTTTGCGTTGTTAGTTTTTTTATACCACGACCTTTAAAATGAGGGGTCACTTGATGGGGCTTATCATTTAAAACTTTTTAGTTTCCCCCAAAATCCCCCATTTTGGGTTTGGTAAGCAAGTGGCTATTAGGCTTAAAAATTACTTCATAACATGCCAAAAAGGTGTGTAGAGTTTAGTTTTCCTAGTGTTAGCCGCTACAAAATTTACAGGGGTTCTCCAGACTTGGAAAGCTGCAAGTTAAATTCAACTTCTGAAAATTTCAATTGGCTGCCATTTTTTACTAGATTGAGATAAATACCTCTAGTTTGCGTTTTTGGTTTTCTTTTACCAGGACCTTCAAAATGAGGGGTCACTCGATAGGTCTTTGTATTTGAAATTTTTGAGTTTCCCCCGAAATCCCCCATTTTGGGGATATACACCAAGTGACGGTTATGCCCAAAAAGTACTTCATAACATGCCATAAAGGTGTGCCGAGTTTAGTTTTTCTAGTATGGGCCGTTAAAAAAATAACGGGGGGTCTCCGCACTTTTTACTAACCCTGTATATAAGTATATATATATATATAATAATATATATATACATATATAAAAATTTGAACGAATTGTGTTTTTGGCCTCTGGGGACATCAAAATGAAAAAGTAAATCGGTCCCGGGTCTAGGTCTTACCGTGCCACCTACGGTAATAGCTACTTCCCTATAGGGAAATTCGCTAAAAAAACATAATAAAAACGTTTAATAGATATTGACTCCTTTTAGCAAAGTATCTTAAAAAATATTATTTTAATTTAAAGTGTTTAAATTTTTGAAGAACCCAGTTATTTGCTTAAAAACTCCTATCAAGATCTTGTAAACATTTCTCTTGATACAACTTATTTCACCACAGATTCATCACGCGCCAGGTGGGTTGCTTTGTCGTCCTGTAAGAGATTAATGATGTAGTTGAGGTAGTGGGAACTTTTTACATTTAGACACCTGACAAATAATTGTATTTATAAATAATACAATTATTCATGATTGTTAACAACAATCATATTAAATGAAAAAATAACAATACGCTATCATAAACTCCAGATTACCATTAAATACAAAATGGGTAAAATCAGATTATACTTTTTCTTACATTCCGTACATGTGACAAGAACAGGCAAGGAATGAGTCCAGTATGAGAGTCTGGGTGGTTCGGTCCTTAACCTTTTCCTCCCCATACAATGGGGACTGGTTGGCAAACTTGCGTGGATCGGGGCTTCTTGATGAGTTCCTTGCCCGTTTCATTCAGCTTTCCTCCCTTTTTCTTCAAGTTCCCGGCCGTTAACCAGAGCCTTCCTTTCGATAGACCCTCCTTGATAGACCGGTTAACGTTGGTCTGGACCCCCAAAGTTACATCCATGTTCTTGATGCAGCCTATTATCTTGACTAGGAGAGATTCTAAACTCCTCAGGATAGGAGGGAACTCCTTTGTGCACTTAAAAGGTGCAAGTGGAGTAAGATGTCCTCACGTTTTTCGCCGGTGGGTTCCTGCACCACAACAGGGGCACTCCCAGTGAGAACGTTTGCCACATACACGTTTAGTCACCTCTTACGACAAGCTGTAGAAGGCTGCAGCCCTATTCACACCCGGAAAACCACGTAGGGAATTCAGTCCTTTATTTGGGTATTGATATATCCTATTAATACATTTAGCAATTTGTAATTTGTATTACTTTTGTAGGTCTATTTGTATTATACGTATTTCTATTACACGTTTCTTTCCTAAGATTAGAATCACCACACCTAGATACATTTAAAAAATATAATTCATGTTTTATAACGAAATATCATGGTTACAGCAAAGTCTAAAAACAGGAAATATATGATTTCAGTAAAACATTCTCTCTTTTGTTCTCATATAGGGTCGTAACAGCTTCATGTTTTTATAAAGAGTTTAGAATACCTATATAAAATACACAAACCTAGCTGCTGGCTAGAAAGAAATATGCATGGCATTATTTCCGTTTTCTCTAAACATGAATTCCAGCGTTAAAATCTACCTGAATGAATTAAAAAATCGGTCTTTTAATTGTATTAAACTACCTTTATATGTGTACCACGAGCAATTCAAAATTTATCGGAAAACGTATGTAATTATTAAAAGTGAAAGAAACCTCCTTTAAAATAACACGGAGTTATAAATACATGCAAGCCTATATAAACTATTATTTTTCATAATAAAATACAATATTTTGTTTTTATCAGAATAATTATTAGGAAAAAGTGTAACTGCGTGTTTTAGATGTCACTTTTTGTAAACAAATTGTGCAACTCCCCATTCCTGTAAAAATTACGTTTCAAAATGCAACTTAATGCAACTTTTGTGATTTTACCTATTAAATATCATAGTTACTCTCATTAATTACCCATGTTAAAGGCTGTTGACAAGCTAATGGGAGAAAGAATGAGTCAGATTACGGATCCCATATCAATACAGTTAAGATATAATGTAGTTTTACTTATGGATAAAACAAAAACTTTATTTCTGGGTAACCATATTTATTTAAACTTCTATACAATCATTGACTACAATTCAGTAACTGTTGATTACTGACTGCGGGGTGGTCCCTCATGATCAGATGTTTTATGTATTTACCTGTAAGTTATAAACATTCTCATCAGCTGTTAGCATGGTCCAGCTGATATTTGTGATCATATGATTCCTCCAGGGATTACTCCATGTTCGGAAATACGTAATGATCAGTGATAAACATATGTTTGTACATGTATTGTGTTTAGCCTTTGACTATTGATAGTTCAATATCCAATAGTCAATGGTTTAACCTACAAATGATTTGATTCTATCCTAATAATTATTTTATTCTGAACAAAGCTTTTTTGGAAAGGTGATTAAAGCTATGAGTATTGTGGATTGTTATGCCTCATAACTAACTGCTTATTGGCATTTTATCACGATTTATCAATAAGAATTTCATCATAACCCAAATTACGTAAAACAAAACTGTTATATAAAAATAAACATGTTGTTTGGAGTCCGATATTTTTGCTTTTTAATTAAGTGCCTACAAATCAATCAATTCAAAATTAAAATACGACTTTTATCTAATTTTATAATACATTTTGGTCCACTTATCAAAACTAAAATTAATTTCGGATTTTGAATACAGAGATAGACAGTAAAATACAATTTGGTAGAAAACACATTAATGCAGCTCTGACAACACAAACAGTGCATTAACTTTGGCGTTAGTCAACTCTAAGTACATTATACCATGGTGAAAGCCTAGGCCTATGTAATAGGATTTGAAATGTATCAAATAACACTTTATGCTGAAGTTTTATATATATATACGGATAAATGTTAGTAATGCTCCTCTTCCATCTAAAAATAACATAAATTAAAAATATGAAAAGCTAGGGTTTTCAAAGTATAACGTTGGGTAGCTGACCTGATAGGACTATAGTGCTGACTTGGTTAACACGTAATAGAAATCGAATGGTTTTCGGTTCGAGCTGAGGAAAATAATATATTTTGATGATTGTTTAAATGGACCCAGGTTATATTGATCACTGGACCTTTAATAAATGGTTTTTAAAAAGCTGATCATCATACTTCTCTCATTTCTCACTCATACGTACTTCACTAGTATTCTGCTTGATATTTGCACCTTAGCTTGTCGATGTCGAATCAATTGTATCTGAGTTGAGTTCAATGAAAGCCTGTTTAAAACCAGGAGGACTCTATGATTTAGTTTCAATTGGATACATTTACTTTTGTCTATTCTCGTACGTTTTCATAATTACCTTGTTAATTTAATTTTGACTGTTGTACTTTCACACTCTAATTTGTTATATCTTAAATTAAATATTACTTATACTTAAAAGTAACACGAAAAGTTAAAGAAGAACTTACATATGCAGTGTCCAACTATAATAATGTTTATGACTTTTTCATCCACGAAATAGTACTAACGTTATGGATATAAGGGAAAGCAAATTTTACTATCACTATTTTGCATTGTATTAAAACAAAAAATAGTAGTTATTAAATGTAAATTCTGTTAAATAATTAAAAAAACGTCAAAAATTATAATAGTTATGGTTTTTAACTACTTCAGAAATTCAAGGCTGTAGCTTAAACCGTTAAGGAGTTATTGATGTAATAAATCTACGCCGAAACTTAAATTAACTAAGCTAGTAGAATATTAGGTAAAATTGTTATAAATGGTTAAGGTTTTTAACTACTTCAGTAAAAGGCATCATCTTTAAATTCATAGAAAACCTGTCAATAGGTATTTTATATCTTAAAACTTTGTATAACACTGTCCATGTAAAGATATATGGTATTACTGGTATCATTACTAGACATGCTTAGTAGTGATATTGCATAATAAAAAGTTTTATAATTTTAGAAAATAATTTACGATAGTTAGTGTTCAACAAGGGTCTTAGAGATAAAACTAAAAATTTCGCGGAAATAAGCTTAAAAGACCAATTGTGTGTAATAGTCCGTGAACAGCACTGAAAGGCATTGAGGTTAACATTAAGCCCATCATTGATATTCAGGGATTATAAATTAAAAACTATCTATGATTCTCATTGATGTTTAAGATATAGTTTTACCTCAGTATTAAAAAAAAATAGTATCACCTAAGTGGGATTCAATGCAATCTACAAAGTGTTAAAACATGTTGACACATAATTTAAGTAGTTATTCCCTGGATCTGAATAAGAAAAAAAAATAAATTCTCAGTTATCCTTTGAAAAAAAACCTCTATAAGCTACCTTTAAAATCCGCATACAATTTACAGCATTTTATCTATATGAATTTACAACTTTTTATTGAACTGGGACGAAAGTAAAGGTAACTAAACCACTATTATTTTATAAAATAAATTTCCCCACGTATAGTCACCACCTTTTTTTGAACATTCTGTATATTTACTGTTGTTTTAGAAAATACGTTTGTAAGTGCACACTTCTAAAATGTAATACACTATACAAATATACGTTGAAAACTTAAGTGAACTAAGCTAATATAATAAAGCGAATGTTAAGTAAAGATTAAAAATATCGAAGTACCTAATTTACTTAATTCACATTATAGTCATTGCGAATATAATTGATATTGGTAAATTTTCCAAAACCTTTTAAGACGGATATGAAAAATATTATATGATTTTAAAGTGATCGAGCGGATAGAGTTAATAATTAGACATCTCTTATTGGACCCGCATTTTTGTTTACACATATTATTTAATACCACTCTGATCATGCCCAAGGCTAGAACCAACACAAATCACACGGCAAATTGTCGAACCAATCAGAAAAGCCTCTAGAGGATTCTGTTAACTAACATGAAATTACAAAATTCAGCATCAATGTTTCGATAAATGTTCAATTAGAGCCTCTTTGAACGTATTTTTTAACAACTCTTTTTCAAATTATTGGAATCATATTGCTAGATTTATTACACTGTTGATGAGGTCTATGTTTACCTAAATAATTTTTAGTAAATCTGAGTAAATATAACAAAAATTAAAATTAAGGATGGTTCATTCCCATCTTTTTTACAAGTTAGATATTAAAGTTTTGAAAACAAATTCTATAGGCTACTATACTATTAAATTTCATATTTGTATGTCAAGCACGTGTTTCATGGTGAAGTCATATAGAAAGAAATTAGTATTGTTCGTCAACTATTAATTGAAATTATGTTATTTACAAACAAATGTTTGGCAGTCAAAGACAGTTTGGTAGAAGCACATTAGTGCAGCTCTCCTCGATACATAGGCTGTGCATTAGCTACGGAATCAGTCGACGCTAAGTACATTATGCTGTGGTGAAAGCCTATATCTAAATGGATTTGAATGTAGCATGGGTCCATAGTTATTACACAAAACATAAGACTTTAAAAACAGTTTATGGGTAAAATGTAGTTTTCCAGTATTGTCTATTAGTAAGACACAAGACATAAGACATAAGATCAATTTATTTCCTTTAGAACTTACAATACACAAGTCATTGGAAAACGTCAATTTCTAGTACATTATGAAATATACATTTTATAAAATATATATAATTATAATAATCATATTAAATATACATTTTAATGAGTAAAATTTTTTCACCACACTATGATGTTTTTGGCTGTATTACATACGTTAATTGGTGACTGAAAGTTACGTTTTACTGGCCATGCCAGCTGTCATCGAAATTTGGGGACCGAGCAGGTTTTTACAGGCCGGGGCCGCAAAATCAGCTGTCCGCTTACTTACTTAAAACATGAATGCATTTTAAATACACAATCAATAGTATATTTTGTACCTAGGGCCGAAAATGAGGTTTTGCCTTCATACATAAACGTAAATACAAAAAACTGAAACCAATGAATGAAACAAAATGCTAAACAAACTCTGTTTTTGACACTTTAGTTGCTGAAATGATTTATAAGTTCTTGCATAATTTAATACATTAGAATGCATATACTTAATTCTAGTATATAAATAATTTACAGTAACCAAATGGCGCCACTGACTGATAAAATGTTACGTAAATTTCTTCAATTAATTACGATGAGTTAAGGATACAAAATATTTCTCATAATAGTCTACAGCGTAATATAGTGTGAATACTTACCATTGTCTTAGTAAAATATTAATATAATTGGGCTGAAGAACTAATTTTAAAATTTGTAAAAACGATATTCTGTCGTTTGAATTTGAAACTCAAACAATTAATTTATGTTAATTAATATTTGATTATTATCTTCCACAATGCGATTTAATAATATTTGGTAGCTTTTCCATTAATTCACTACCACTAGTAGAGTATGGTTAGGTTAGATTTTTCTAATTCTATAAAAAAAAAAAAAAAACTAACCTAACCCAAACAAAATTTAATTTACTACTACTTCTATTGCTAAAGTTGTAACAGAAAACTCATATATTTATTTGAACTATTCAAAATTATCTATGACTTATATCACGTTGGTGGAAACTTTCAAGTTGTTTGTCATCCAGTCTTGGAAAGGGACGTGATTTCAAAGTATGTCCTACAAAGATATCAATGTGTTGCTTATTGAAATATTTATTGCTATCCGTACAACAGATAACTGAAATAATCAACAAACATAAACATTTAATACCAAAGATGTTTCGCAGACGAGTAAACAATGAAGATTACAAAAATAATTTTTCAAAATTAGCACCATCTATTATTCAAAGTCGTATGCAATCCATTCATATAGGGTTTCAATAAAAATACAAAATCTCTGATAGTATTTTAAAATTAATTAAGACACAAATTCCAGGTAACAATTTAAAACTCAATTCCACAGAAACTTATGTAAGTGGTAATAACGTACTCTGAACACATCAACAAAGAACGTCTACAATAAATATGAGTAACGTTATCAATGTGTTGGCCTGGAAATTCATGTGTTTGGAATGCTTGAAACCATTTTAGTGTGGAAATGTTTAGTTTATAAATGTATAAAAGTCCCCCAGGGATCTTTTATACTAGCAGGAAGAGATACTGCTCTGTTTTCTGTAGGAGGAAGAGGTATTGCTTGGATTTCTCTAGCAGGAGATGGGACTGCTCGAATTTCTCTAGCCTAAATAGAACTGCTTGGATTTACTTAACAGGAAGAGGTGCTGCTTGGATTTACTTAGCAGGAAGAGGTGCTGCTTGAATTTCTCCAGCAAGAAGAGGTGCTGCTTGGATTTTTTTCAACAGGAAGTAGTGCTGCTTTGATTTCTCTAGCAGGAAGAGATGCTGCTTGAATTTCCATAGCAGGAAGAAGTGCTGCTTTGATTTCTCTAGCAGGAAGAGGTGCTGCTTGGATTTCTCTAGCAGGAAGAGATGCTGCTTGTATTTCTCTAGCAGGAAGAAGTGCTGCTTTGATTTCTCCAGCAGGAAGAGATGCTGCTTGGATTTCTCTAGCAGGAAGAGATGCTGCTTGTATTTCTCTAGCAGGAAGAAGTGCTGCTTTGATTTCTCTAGCAGAAATAGGTGCTGCTTGGATATCTCTAGCAGGAAGAGGTGATGAGGACTAAGTCCTAAAACAGCCTCAGTCCAGTAGGGGTTCAGCTCTCTGGATTGGAACATCACGAAGAAGAAGAAGAGCTGCTTGGATTTCTCTAGCAGGAAGAAGTGCTGCTTTGATTTCTTTAGCAGGATAGGTGCTGCTTGTATTTCTTTAGCAGGAAGATACGCTGCCTGGATTTCTCTTGTAGGAGACGGGACTGTCTCGTTTCGATGACCGCGATTGACTGACTTTGTCCTGACCCCGGGGGCAACTGACTGTGGTGACTGTGGAATATTATTATGCAACTCGTTATATAGCTGCTCTACTCCTTATCCCCCTGAACCCTTGCTGAGCTGCATTCTTGCTCCCTTGAACCCTTACTCCGATGAACTCTTGTTCCGATATAATGCTGTCGGGGCACACTCTTTGGTGAGAAACCTGGCTCTTTAAAACTGTACTTTATTCTTCTGCTTTACATACCTATTAAGTTAGAATTTCTCAAGAGCTGCTGACAAAACTATTATTATCCTGACTAATGTCCCCCACTAATGAACCCCCACAATTTACCTTTAATCAGGTTAATACCTGATTAAAGGTAAATTGTGGGGGTTTAAAAAATTAAAATGAAAACAAACCCACGGAAACAAATGTCACGTGGCCACCTATTTTTCGCCTAAATATATAAATTTTAAAACGTAAATTTAAACGCATAAACTTTATACTTAAACAGATTATATTTGAACCTAAATTTACTCAAGTGCTTAGGACATATTTTTCAATGCACATGAATTGAAAATGCATATCCCATACGCTAGGAAGAAAAATACATTTAGTTAAATAGTAAACAAAAAATATGTAAGCGTCAGACTTCTTTTGAATTCTACAAAGGCAAATTATTATTGTTAAAATTATAACAAATTCTAAGTTTATAACCAAAAGGAAAAAATGTCAATTTCTTCAAACAGATTCATTCCACTATCACCACCGTGCATAATGAAAATTGTCTATGTTCCGTTAGCTATTTTTTATTACCTTTTAAGGACTAGCAATATATGTTATTATAACACATACAAAACAAGCTGCTTGCCTGTGTTGAATGGTCCGACATTAAACAAGCTCTATCAGTTATATAAATCACTGGCACTGTCAAAATGGTTCTCTAACAATAACATATGATACTGAAAGACGTGCAACCGCAGTAGTTGGTGTGTGTAAACGTAAACAATGTCTATATGTTTTTAGGAGGAAATTTGTTCAATTAAAGTTGAAATCAAGTTTATCTTGTAAAGTTTTGAAATTTTTCAGATGAATGTAAAAAATTCTTTTAAGTATTTACCTTTTTAAAAAACAACAACAACAATATATTAATTGCACTCAAATCCTATAATTAGTTGCATTGAAACGTCATTAATTGAAAGATATTTTATATTATCTCTAGAGGATTTTATTAAAAAGCAATAAAACTTACAATGACATATGGATACTAAACATTTCATAAGTTGAAAGTGACTTTAAACTTACCTCTTTAGATGGAGATAAAACACCCTAGGTCAGTCACTTAACATACGGCTTAGAAGATAAGAGAAAATCTTTAGTAGAGTTGTTTTATTTTCAGCAGAACCTCTTGGGAAAATATTTACTCAGAATAAATTTTCTTCACTTCTTAAATGAAAGAATCCTACCTTTATGTGTATTTGGTAAGTACCCAAAGTAGTTATGAAAAGTATAAATTATATCACAATATGTCAGCATACAGAGCATTCCTTCCACTGTCACATTTATTTTAGTTAGTTAACCGTTTTGATACTGTTGTTGACACTTTGCTGAAATTTATTGGTATGGATGTTTCTATCAAACTAGAATATAAATTATGATCAAAATAGGTTTTTACCTTTTAATCAAAATAGTGATTTTAGCGAATTTCCCTATAGGGAAGTAGCTATTACCGTAGGTCTCATGGTAAGACTTAGGCCCGGGACCGATTTACTTTTTCATTTTGATGTCCCCAGAGGCCAAAAACACCATTCGTTCAAATTTTTATATATGTATATATATAGATTTATATATATATGTGTCCGTGAACACGATAACTTGAGTAATTTTTATCCGATTTTGATGAAATTTGGTTTGAAGGTGTAAGGCGGGATAAACTTGAATCAGTTCGCGATCCAGCATGATCGGACCATGGGAACAGGGTTTTATGGGGGGTTTTATGGGTAAAAATTGGTTTTTCTCACTTTTGACCCTCAAAACACAAAATTTTCCAATTTTTCTCTGAACCTTCTTAAAGAGCTTAAAAAAACAAACAATTCAGTATATCAAAGTGTTTTTGTACGGTTATTGGTTACGGAGAAAACTAAAAAAATTGTAAATTTAAAATTCCCATGTTATTCTTATGGAGAATATTGTAAAATGTTGTAGTTTGCTTGTTTATGGATATCTTTTGTTCAAACTTGGCAAATATATTCATTTTCTACTAAGCAATAATTATTTTACTTAAAACACACACTTTATTAGTTTCCTTGTAGTAGCAAACCTAGGTACTCGTTAAACCTAATTTTATTTAAATAGATCGATTGAAAATCAATTCAGCCAAATGGAAATTCGCTTAGACGGCAGGTTTGCTGCGGCGAGGGTATTTGGATTTCCAGTAAATATTCACTAAAAAGGGTTTTATGAACATATGTTATTATTTATTTTTGGATGTGTTTATAAACTAATTACGTGTTGAAAGGGAACGATCCAAACCCTGGTCTTGTCAATATCTAACGTCAATCATTTTGTTAGACAGCAGAAATTATCCATAGCCCAGTAACAAGCAGCATCTTGGCCTGGAAAAGATTTCGCTTGGAATCAAACTATCATCCTTCAGATTTGAAGGTGAGCATTTTAACCACCGGGCTACCCAGACAATTGTTATAAAACTCATATCGGACCCAAAACAACTTTAACACTTACTAGTTGTTTTAAGTGTATGCCATGTCCCATTGTAGTTTATTTTATTTTTTTTTTTTAAGAATTGGAGAATATCTCTTAATACCCCCGCCGCAGCAAACCTGCTGACTAAGCGAATTTCCATTTGCCTGATTGGATTTACACTAAAATATCTCCTTAAAAATATCACATTTATTCCCTATTTAAATAGAATCAGTTTAACACATACTTAGGTTAGGTTTGCTGCAACAGGGAGGGTAAAAGTGTTATTTTATGTAAAATGTTAATAGTTAGTAAGAAATAAAATGGAAGGTATGGGGGTTTAGTGAGTGGGAGAATATTTCGCGCCGTTCCGGCCAAACCTCGCATGCGGGGTTGGTTCGGCAGATTGGCCACAACCTAAACCCCAACTCTCACTTGTTAGTTGCGGAGAGCTACCTTCTGCCACTGGGTGTTGGTCCACCTACGGAACCAAGTGAGGGGGGCCCTAGACTAAGGTGTAATGCGATCCGTGCCAAGAGTCTTGTGGCACTGGGGGCCTAATATTCAGTGTCTTAACGGAGCCTTCTGGGAACCAGGGGTAACCCAGTCGTACGCACCCCTTACCTCTCTAATCGGGTCACTGGGGAGGTGGACTTAAATACCCGGTATTCGTGAGAACAATGTAGACAATCTGACCCAAATGCAGGAGGAAGGTCTACTGAAATCTGACGATGACGACAAGCTCGCAGAAACCGGAAAGGAACGAAAAACGACTTTCCAGGGGCGAGTTGCAAAGTTGGAGGATAGCGGATGCTTAAGCCAAAGGCGAAAAGGTGCTATCCAGAAGTGAGAGGAGGCTGGTGTGGGCTACCAAGCACCCTAACTCTGCTGCCTGCAAAGCCAGTTCCTCCGGGAACTAGGATGCTGGGAAAAAGCAGAGCAAGGGTGGTACCCCCAAAGCTGACTCTAATGAAGCCTCCCGGAAGAAAGGTGGAGGCTGTGCTGACGCAGCCACAAAGGATTGGCTGGTCAAGCAAGTTCAGGAGCTGAGTCCTTTCAGGAAAATCTCGCTTCGGCTTGCCCCAGCCAGAGACCTTGTGAAAGCTGTGAAGGTATATTTATGTGCCCAGCCCTACAAGGTCTGCGTATGAGATCCCTCTTACGAAAAACGACTTTCCAGGGGTGAGTTGCAAAGACGGAGGATAGCGGATGCTTTAGCCAAAGGCGAAAAGGTGCTATCCAGAAGTGAGAGGAGGCTGGTGTGGGCTGCCAAGCACCCTAACTCTGCTGCCTGCAAAGCCAGTTCCTCCGGGAACTAGGATGCTGGGAAAAAGCAGGGCAAGGGTGGTACCCCCAAAGCTGACTCTACTGAAGCCTCCAGGAAGAAAGGTGGAGGTTGTGCTGACGCAGCCACAAAGGATTGGCTGGTCAAGCAAGTTCAGGAGCTGAGTCCTTTCGGGGAAATCTCGCTACGGCTTGCCCCAGCCAGAGACCTTGTGAAAGCTGTGAAGGTATATTTATGTGCCCAGCCCTACAAGGTCTGCGTATGAGATCCCTTGGCCTATTGATGGGAGATCAAAGGGAAAAACAGGTCACCATAGTCAAAAGGCTCTCACGGTTCACTAAAGACCTGGGATTTGACGGAGAATGAGGATCTGTGAACGAGGGTGCACAATAAGCTGTTCTAGCTGCGATGCAATCCCATGGTAACTTGTAAGCCTGGCCCTCTATTAAAAAAATAAAATCATTTTCCAAATTTGGGCAAAACATGTTAATAAACAAGCAAACTACAACAGTTTACTTATTCTCCATAAGAATAACATGAGAATTTTAAATTTAAAATTTTTTCGAATTTTCTCCGTAACCATTAGGCGTATTATAACGCTTCAATATACTAAATTATTTGTTTTTTTAAGCTCTACAAAATTGTTTGGAAAAAAATTGCAAAATTTTATGTTTTTTTGGGTCAAAAATGGGAAAAACCCATTTTTACCCCATAAAAGCCCCCATAAACCCCCGTTCCCATGGTTCGATCATGCTGGTTCGCGAACTCGTTCGAATAAACGTAGGTTTACACGTTTGTACCAAATTTCATCAAAATCGGATCATTTTTGCTCGAGTTATCGCGCTAACGGACATATATATATATATATATATATATATGAATTTGAACGGATGGTGTTTTTGGCCTCTAGGGACCTCAAAACGAAAAAAAATCGGTCCCGGGTCCAGGTCTTGCCATGAGTACTACGGTAATAGCTTATTCCCTATATGGGAAATTCGCTAAAAACTACTCTACAGTCTGACGCCCTTCAATAATTGGAATAAAACAGACCATGTTAATGTCTGATCGAGAAATTACTCTTACTTCATCTTATACCAGAAATTACTTTTACTGGTTGATGTAGTATTATTTATATCATATCTCACAGTTATACGTTATAGCCTATATTAGAAAATAGCTCTGCCAGGAAAAAAATATTATTAGCTAAGTATATTTCATATGACTAGGGTGTAATAGTATATGATTTGTATATGCATGGACTGTAAATCATTAGTATTTACTGTAAACAAATATTATCTCACTAACATAAATTGTCTTTTTTATCGGAATTTCAAAACTATACTATATAATCCGTGTAGCAGATCCACAAATAATAGGTATTTTCTCTTCATTTTCGTATCGTAAAAAAAACTATTATTATTATTTACCATCGATAATAAAATATGTACGATCTATTGCTGTAGTAAAATAAAATAACTGCGCTGAAAATTAATTTTTAACTTCGAATAAAATATTCAAGCCATAGCTTCTGTATGAATATTGGGCAATATTTCATACTGAACGAGTTTGCACGATATAAAAGGCATAATTTGAAATATAACCAGTTATTAAAAATGTATTTTCAAACCTTTTTGCCATATTTCCAACATTTCCAATATATGGAAAATCAACCAATTCTTAACGGTTTGAACATCAGTTTTCAACTAATGTTTGACAATATAATAGTTACTTATTTATTTAAATTTTAAGAAAACATTAGCTTTACTTATATCTAATAAACTTTTATTTTAGTGTTGATTTTTTTGATATTATAAATCATAATTGGAATTCGCGTCAGTCACACGAGAACCAATTTGATGCAGCGATATTGCGCGAGTAGGTGACAGCTACTTGCTGAGATTGATGGCTTTCTGGAATACTTCCAGGCAAACTGTCAGGGGATAAGGGAATTACGAGATATGGAAGGATATCAGCTTTGGTTATACTTCTAATTTTTTCTATCCATAAGAACATGAGAATTTCAAATGTACAGGTTTTTTAAATTTTCTCTGTAACGTTTAGGCATACAACAATGCTTCAATAGGCCTATATTGAACTACTGTATATGTTTTTTAAGCTCTATAAAATGGTTGAAAAAGAAATAGCAAAATTTGCGTTAAGACTGTTTGTGCTCGTGATACACATAAGATTTTTCCTACCATCATAATTAACTAATCATAACACAGATTAACTTTTTAGTTGTTGGTAGTAGTTGGCATTTAGGTTATGTTTGCTTTTTTATGGTATGTTATTTGTTTATCGGTTGTTAAAGTGCCTAGTCCGCGGTTGTGGTTGGTGTAGAAACGCCAACAGTGAAATCAGCTGATTAGCTTTTTGCGAAGTGGCGATTATGGCTGAGGCAATATGATCATTGAAGTGAGATCGGCCCCAGCTCTAGGTCTTCCCTAGCCACCTACGGTAATAGTTTCTTCTCTATAGGGAAATTTACTAAAAGGACCAATTATGGTCCAACTTAGGTATGAGAGTGACGATATGGAACATATACATGAACAAGGGATTAGAACCATTTTCCTCTGAGGCATTTTTGATTCTTACACGTTTACTACTGTCAATGTATGCTTTGTGACTGACAAGAGAAATAGCTAGTATCAGTAAAAAGCTACATAAACCATCACATTGATCCAAAACACTCATTTATAATTCATATTTAGGTAAACTAAGCCTTATTTCTGTGAAAATCTCAAAATAATGTGATAGTAATTTTTAATGTTTTTTTTTTTTTGTAGAAATAGGTGTCATTTTCAGGACATAATAGGCTACCTTGAAAAACATTATTACATATTTTTGAAATTAAACATCATCTATAGAAAAATGTTTCAAGCATTCTAAACACACAAATTTTCTGCCCAACAGCTACACATTGCCAGCATCAATCACATTTAAAGTAGACGTTCCTCGCTGAAGACGTGTCTAGGGTACGCTATTACCACTTACATAAGTTTCTGTGGAATCGACCATTTAATAAAGAATTGGAACGTATGTATGGTGCAGTTGGTCTACAGGCCTGTTAAATTTATTGGTAGGAAACATAAATATGATTTTCACCCATATAGACCTATCAGAACAAAATAGATTGTTTAAAAAATAAGAGGGGGGCTACCTAAGTATAATTTAAAACTTACCAATACAAATAATTCATTATAGTTAATTTCCCATAGGAAATAAAAATGCTGATTTAAGTACCGAACTTAGGACCTCATGACCCTTTCTTATGGTAAATCTCTAAGATAATGTAAACAGTTATAATAATTTATTATGATACAACATGACATGAAAAAATTGCATAAAACACATTTTTCTTCCTTTTCCCTATAATATACAGTGGCACCCACATATACTCTTTGCGGCACCTAGGCCTAATGTACGCC
The DNA here is from genome assembly GCF_028750875.1 of Macrosteles quadrilineatus. Lineage (NCBI taxonomy): Eukaryota > Metazoa > Arthropoda > Insecta > Hemiptera > Cicadellidae > Macrosteles > Macrosteles quadrilineatus. The sequence continues at coordinate 54,158,315 of NW_026542601.1, forward strand.
GTCTCGCCATGCCCACGACTATCCGGTTGACGTAATATTTTATCATTGGGCATAGTTTTTCTATAGATTTAATTGGATAAGGTATGGGGTCCATCTTGAAATACTTTATTATAAATAGTTGCATGTATTAGGAATGTGCAGCGTGACGAGCCAGAGTGAGTACTCCTTTTTCCTCGCTCGAAAAATTCTCAAATTCTTTTCAATTTTATTTTGAATTCCCAAATTGATGGCTGAATGAAAAGTATTTAGGGAAATATAATATTGCCTGGTTGGACTATGAGTACGGGGTTTTATGTGGTCAAAATGTTTTTCCCCTTATTGACCTTCAAAACATAAAACTTAGCAATTTTGTGTGAACCATTATGTAGTGCTTAACAAATAATTTAGTATAAGCGTTGTTGTGGGCTAAATAGTTACAAACAAAATTTATATTGAACAGATTTTTGATTAATTTTTTTCTTTCGACGCTATTGATATTCCCACACCCCCAAAAAACATACTTGATTACCATCTCTGTAGCAGCAAACCTAAGTATTGCTTAAAACACAATGTTATTGGAAATAAATGTGGACATTTTTAGGGAATATTCAATGAGGCAGTTGGCAATTCGCAAAGTCTGCAGGTTCACTGTGGTGGTTGTAAATAACATTTAATATAAATGGGGTAGCGGATTTTTAACGACAAAAGTAGTAACTTAACTCTACATAAGTGATGTCAAACATCTTAATGAATACAATAATTGTAATTGTGTTCATTATAATTGTATTCTTGTTGAATGGTTCCAGTTACAAGCATCTATTACAAAGTTGATATGAAATAAAATCAACACATTTTTTTTCTTTTAAGGCCACATTTTAAAACATGCACTAGTTTCAAATATGAGGGGATAACACATTGAAAAGTTATATGTCAAGTTATACATGTTTTTGAAGGTAGCACGTTTACCTCTGGCACGTAATGACAAACAACTTTGTAAGTTTCTACTCTACGACGTGAGCTAATATCACAGGAATGATTTTAAAATAATATTGAACAGTCCTATTACATGAACTACTTGACATTATACGGAACACAATTGTTAATGGTTTGAAAATATTAAATCCAAAGGTTTGCAAGATAACCCTTTTTTTATTTATTCTCTGAACTACATTATACTAATGTATATACTTAGTACACATAATATCTTGTGCTTGAAACACTAAGTAGGTCGAAAATAACTTAATTCAAAATTGTTTTGGAAAAAATAAACGTTTCAAATTGTGTGTTAGCTGCAATCTTGGTTGGAAAAAACAATATACCTTGCGTTTTGTTATATATAAGGCTAAACGTGGGATTGAAACTATATAAGCTAAGGTCTCAAACAAAGACACACACTGTATGGCACTAAAAACAGTTTAAAAATATGTTATTTTGGTTTCGATCTACATTAAATTACTTAATAAAATTGATTTTATACATAGTGTGCACTATATTATGGTTTAAGTGGTAATCATGCATTTCTTAAAAAACATCAGTCAGTATTTATTCAACTTTGTACTTTAATTTGTATTATAACAAATTGTGTAACCAAGTCTATATGGTTTTGATGAAAATTCTTTATGCATCTTACGTTTTGTAGTAAAACTATGAAAAAATCAGGTGTATAGGTGCATTTTGTATGTAGTGATATAAAATGCCAGTTACAAAATAACTGAATATTACAGATAAATATTGAACTCACAATGAATATCTATTAGTTATAGCTTTGAGTTAAAAGTTATAGGTTTTATGCAGTGTTTGGTATATGTTGATCCATTCTAAATTATCAATTAAAATATATCACAATTTAGATATAGGCTTTCACCACGGCATCATGTACTTAGAGTCGACTAATGCCGTAGTTAATGCATAGCCTGTGTATTGAGAAGGGCTGTTGTACTTCTAACCAATCTGTCATTAACGATCGGAGATTGATTTGTAAATATTTATATTTAAATTTTAACTAAGCAAATATAAAAAAAATGTACATAACTTCATCATTAAACAAAAGCTCATAGCTACAATCCGATTTGTCGTAGTATTATGGGTAGCTTACATATATTCTAAAACGATAAAAAAGGTAATTAACTTGCCTGAACCTAATAAAATTATTTACTTTCCTTATCTAGAGATTATTGGACCAACCTTAACACCTTAGTATAAACCATCCCTTGATTTGGGAAAAAGTTGCTTAAAAGAGACGTGCAAATCGCGTTTAATTTAGCATTCATTGAACTCATTGATGTTGAATTTTGTAATTTCATGTTAGTTAACAGAATCCTCTAGAGGATTTTTTGATTGGTTCGACAACTCGCCGTATGATTTGTATTGGTTTTAGCCTTGGGCATGATCAAAGTGGTATTAAATAATAAGTGTAATCACGAGTGTGGGGTCAATGAACTATTTGTAATTTATTACTCTATATCGCTTTACAATTATAATTAGTTAGACATATATGATAGAAGGTAAAAAAAATAAATACAGTAATCTACAACACAAGTTTACACTCAGAATGATTTTATGGAAACGATGTGTCGTGAGTTTGCGGTGAGTCAGTACAGCTAATCTCTTGATTTGCTTTGATGCACTCATGAAATTATAAAGTGCCAACCGTTCTTTTTTATTTAAGTTAATATATAAATAAATTTAAATAGATAGAATTAAAATTCATGCATTTAATCTAGAAAGAACTCATAATCAAGAAGCATCCGTATGGGGCTTAGATGCACAGACAGCATCCCTATTCTGCAGATTTTCTTAAAATAAATTAATTAAGTAATGCAGAAATGTTTTTATTTCAGGCTTAGTTTATATTTTGTAGTTGTTTATGTATTTAAAAGGTTGTATTTTGTTCATTCTACATATTATGTGAAAAATGAATATATTTTTTAATTTATTTTTTGTCTCATTTAAAAGTATACCGCTAATTATCACCAAATCGATTGACAAGTTTTTTTTACAATATTTGAGTCAAGTTTACAGAGCTATACGTTTACGTTTAAAGTATAAAAAAACCATTTACGATTATTGTACTAATGTTTGGTGTAAAATACAATTTAATTTACAAAATAAATAATCATTTGATATTAATATTTTTGTCATTGCTTGTTATTTCAATAACTGAGTTAGGGATTGAAAGTATACATCTTATACTACGAAGGTATAAATCTGAAATTGTACGAATCTGACAACATGGATTATTTTAGCATCTTGCTAAAAACCTCAATATAATCTAAAACGATAAAACAGTTAATTAACTTTGCTTGAGCATAATAAAATTATTTACTATCCTTATCTAGATATAATTGAACCAACCTTAGTATAAGCACCTCAGTATTAACCATTCCATAATTTGGGAAAAGTTGCTTAGAAGAGACGTGCAAAACAACCGAATTATCTGTACTTTACACACATCCTCGAATGTTGTTTTAAACGAAAAATGATAGGTTGGCAATTAAGAAACTAGAAACACATACGTTTTGATACAAATGTAAAAGTGATCCTTCAAATTAAATGTTTATTGAATATAGAAATTAGTTAGATTCAGCAGAGTGCCCGAGAAATGTATGTGGCTTGTAAATTCAGTGGGCAATCTTACTCGATGGCTCCAAAGGGACTGTACATTGTACATGAACGTGACTGTACGTCAAGCAATATGGCGGGAAACGATGAGGAGAGTATTGCTAAATAATAGAGTTATTGGCTATTCTTTTTTAGTATCTCAAATCGTTGGGTATTATCACTAACACATTTGTTATACATTTTGAATTACTTGATTCATACGTTAAAATTTCAAATTTACTAGATTGAGGCCTAAATATTTGCATTAGAGTACCTATATTTGTCGATAAGTTGAAAAGGGTGGAATCAAGTATTCTATTACATTTAGATTTCAAATGCCTTTATTAACACTAACAAACAATCTACAGTATACTACTACACTATATTCAACCTAGCTTCAGAATTCCCTCGAACTATTAAAGTTGTACAGTAAAAAAATAATCATAAAAAGTTAAATATTTGTTAGGTCTATACTTGCTTTGCTTCCCATACATGTTTTTGTTCCCCTTGTATTACAACAAAATTTTCATACACCTAAGTACAATTATTTATTTATAATAGAACTATTACAATAGAACATTATCGTAACCGTGATGGTAAACACGAAACGTTTACTAAATGTTTACCTTTGTCCATCAAATATGGCCAAACAAACAAGCAGTAATCTCTGGACGAAACATATGATCACAAATATCAGGTAGGCCGTGCTAACAGCTGATCAGATGTTTACTCATCAGTTCATGTTTTGTCTTTACATACAAAAGTGGTTACATTAATGCTTTAACATTCGTGCGTGTTCATTATGGGACAACTGATCTTTAATTAGTTATGTGAACATACAGCTACTGAATCATATTATGCATGTTTAATAAGCCCGTTTATCTATACACTTAGGTTCGTTATAAACAAATTAATTGTATGTAATTACAAATATACTACTATATAAATATAATACTAACTAACTATATCATAATAAAAATACATAGTTTGTCATCGTTTTTATAACTACCTTAACCAAAAAAATTATAATCAAAAACAATTTAAAAAAAATAATTACCTACCGTTTTTAACAACCTTCTACGATGTTACAAATCAAAACGGAATTTCTACTATGTAAGTACTCTATGCTACTGAACAAACTTAGAACACAAACTGTATATTGTATCACGGAAACGTATGTAGAGTAGGTATCACTACAAAATCAGACGTGAACGGCCTCTTTGGGACTGTACATTGTGTGAAGACGTGACTGTACTTCATACTACACTGGATTGACACACAGATTTTATGGAATTATTCACTTTGTGAAATCGTAGCTGTACGTATCTGGGTAAAAACAGTGATTTTATGTTGACTATACATATTCAGAAGGTGACTATTCTCTGTAAAACCCTTAAAATACTGTTTGAATAAAAGAATGAAATTGGGCACATTTTGATCATGTTACGTCGTTGTTTAGACACAGCGTTTTAGGTTACGGCGAACTTACGATGGATCCTTAAACCACCGTAAGCTCAAAAGAATGATGTTTTTATAGAACATTATTAAGGTAGAGCGAAGCGCTGGACCTCCGGTTTGAAGAAAGAGAAATAATTTTATTCATACTTCCCTCTAGCCAGCAGCTAGATATTTCCTCAACTCTATATAAAAACATGAAGCTATTACGGACCAATCTGTGAAGAAAAGAGGTCATGTTTTTATTTAAGTAATATATTGTTTGCTTTAAAAACTTAATGCAACTATGTTTTTTAGGTGTAGGAAAACTTTTGATAGTTTTTCTGTAATTAGTTTTAAGTTCCATAACGTTTAATTATTGGATAAATGTTTGGCAATATTTTTAATGATAGTTCTAATATTATAAGTGCAATAATGAAAATTTTTTCATAAGTGTTCAAGGAATATACAAAAGTGATTCTAAAATAAATAAACAACATTGTTGGTCAAATACAGGTATATTCTAATCACAAGTAGAATATAAATTACATTTTTAGAAAGTACGTACCTGTAGTATCAAGCTATTTTTATGTAAGAAAAACAATCACTATGTGGTCCTCGGTCAATAAGTCAATCCTATATTTGAGTTTTGGCCAAACTTTCCGAAGAGTAAGTTGAGTAGGTTGATTTACTCTATTTTTCTCTCAAAACTGCATCGACAATCCTTTATCTTAGCTGAAAGAGGTTTTATGGATAGGCATTTTTAACACTTTGTCTTTCTAAAAACCCCTCATATAGAAATCACAAGGAATTTAATCTGAGCTACGCGGAGGACATCACAACTTTGGGGTTGTTGATGTCAGTTGCACGCCCATCCAGGGCTTTGGAAGATTTTCACCAAAGTATTCCCTACATTACGGTGACAATTGCTTGCATGAAAACATATTCATCATAATTGACTAATATTATTTCCCTTGTTATTTTTATCGAATATAAGTGTATTGTATACAAATATTATATTATTAACATTATACAAATCAAATAAGTGTAACTTCCTTTGACAACCGTATTATAGACTTCATGTCATTAGGCTATTTACTATAACCGGTTCTAAATTCACGTTTAACAACAAAAATTGATGAAAAATTTGAAAATTGTGTTACTGAACAGAATTAAAGGAAAATACAATCACTAATCTTCATTTAACATTAGCATTGCTGGATTATAGAAAAAAAACTGTCTTTGGGTGCGTATTACCAAGCGCCGTCTAAAAATATATGTAATTAATTAATTTTCGTACCAATGTTGGAAAACCGCTGAAATAAAATGTAAAACTGTTATATATTGTACCTGTTATGGACCATATGTGTTTAACATCACACTATTAAACCAATGTTTTCCTACCTGATTACCCGCAAAAACCTCTGACCGCTTCCGAACTTTTTCACGCAAAAAGGACTATGTAGTATAAAATAAACCCCTGCTCTGTACCGGATATTTAATATACCTCATCATATAGTACTGGGTTAGAAACATTTACCATTGACTTATTGAACCTAAGGTATACATTTCATCTACATGTATCAGCTAAGGTTAAACATCGTTCAAGTTACAACATGCATTAAGTGAGTCACTCACAGATGGCGCTGCTGTCAATAATACATTTTCTCTAATATGTTTAAATATTTTTATAATTTATGTGACATAATGTTGTAGTTTGTGGGAAGTTTTATCTCTTTAAGTTTTGCCTGATTAAAAATATATTAGATTGAAGCCAGTAATTTACATCATAGCTCATCACTAAGTTGTATCAACCCAAATACGTAAATTTTAATTATAAAAAACAAAATAACTTTGACATTGATTTGGAATGCATATTTCTTTTAGTAGTCAAACATTTCATTGTGTATTTTTGGTATATTAAAACATTGGCGTAATGAAAAATGTGGATAGTTTATTAATGCCATTGTTATAAATATAAAGGTAAAAAAATTTGAAATACATCGTCAGGTGTGTAAATGTAATAAGTTCCCACTACCTCAACTACATCATTAATCTCTTACAGGACTACAAAGAAACCCACCTGGCGCGTGATGAATCTGTGGTGAAATAAGTTGGATCAAGAGAAATGCTTACAAGATGTTGGTAGGAATTTTGAGGAACATTTATAATATATTTATTTTCATAAGGGATACAATTAAAATGTATTATTTTTGCTGACTGTGTCAGTAATACGAGTTTATTTACAATGGTTTTAAAGTCTTAGGATGAGAAAACTGCGAATGAATTGTTGAATAAATGTCACCAATTAGCATGACCAAATGTCATACAATTAGTTTTATTACATATTTTAGAAGCTTATATCAAAATTGTTTTTAATGAGTACAAAAATCTGCTGAAAATTATAAATATGTATATTATATATTTTAAATGACCCAAACAAACTAAACACCACCGACCAATGATTGGTCAATCGGTAAAGTATAATCTATATATTAATAGGCAAGTATGTTTCTATCAAACCTTTTTACTCAGCTCGTGTTCATCGCAGGCAAAGTCTACGCATACTGTTAGAAAGATATTTTCCTGTAGATGTGCAGAATCCCTTTATATATTCAAATAGGCTCAAAAATAATCACAACAAATGAATTTTAAACAATACCCCCGCCGCAGCAAACCTGCAGACTAAGCGAATTTCCATTTGACTGATTGGATTTACACTGAAATGTCTACTTAAAAATATAACATTTATTCCCGATTTAAATAGAATTAGTTTAACAAGTACTTAGGTTTGCTGCATCAGGGAGGGTAAAATTGTGTTTTTTTTGTAAAATGTTAATAGTTGGTAAGAAATGAAATAATTTTCCAAATTTGATCAAAATACGTTCATAAACAAGCAAACTACAACAGTTTACTTATTCTCCATAAGAATAACATGGGAATTTTAAATTTACAATTTTTTGGAATTTTCTTTGAGTAGGATTATTGTTACCAGCTGAGTTATGAAGTATGAATCATCTGCTATTTGGTTGTTTACATTATTTTTTTAGTTTTTGTAAATAAATAGTTTTTGGTTGAGTTTACTTAAAATGAGTTTTAATAATTAATTATTCTATATTGGCGACGAGAAAATGCCGAGGAAAACAGACCAGTCTCAGTATAGGAGTGTAATTGACTGTAGTAACATGTCTTGCATACAAGATAGAATGAGCAGATTTTCATTTAAAGAGTATAATAGTGAACAATTGTGGGAAGACTACATAGCTCGTTTTGAGTTGACCTGCAGAGTTAAGGGACTGGGTGGTACTAACACAGAAGAACAAGCGGCTCGGCGAGATCTTCTATTGGCAAATATCGGAGAGGAGCACCTCAGGGCACTGTCGGACCAGATGTATCCAAGGGCCTGGGAGGAGTGCACCTACGACGAAGTCAAAGAGGAAGCCAACCGGTTGTTCAAGCCTACAAGGACCCTTTTTGCAACAAGGTTTGAGTTCGAAAGAGCAATAAGAAAAGATGGTGAGACATTTATTTTGTTTTATAACAGATTGAAGTCTTTAGCTAGAAGTTGTAAATATGGAGATAGCTTAGATGAACGAGTACGAGATAGGTTTGCAGTAGGAAGTAACTGTCCAGAATTTGAAGTCGAAGTCAGACAAAGATGGCCCGAGGGAGTTAATAACCGAGGTGAGCGTGTTAAGTCAACAGTAGTACTAGAGTTAGCTCAATCTATGGAACGAGCGAGAGAAGAAGTTTCCAAACATTCGTGTAAAAATGAGATTCTTAAAGTAAGTGACAGTAAGGAAAAGAGGAAACCAGAGGTACAGAAATCTATTGGCTTCAATAGGTGTTATAGATGTGGGTTTACACATGACTCTAGTGAAGATAGGTGTCCTGCTATTTCTGCTGTGTGCAAGAAATGTTCAAGGAGAGGCCACTTCGCAAGAATGTGCAAAAGTAAACATAATTTTTTCAAGAGAACAGATGGTAATTTGAGAAAAGTAGATGATTCTTGTGATCAAACTTACGATGATGAGTGTAGTTCTGATATTGATGTTAGCGGAACACAAATTAGGTCTGTCAAGAGTAAGGTTCCCAGAGCTACGATAGATGTAGAATTGAACGGGTATAATGTTAGAATGGAGTTTGATTCAGGAGCTCGGGTAAGTGCTATAAGTTTGTCTCTTTGGGATAAGATCAATTCAAGTGGCGAATCTCTAAAAAAGACGTCTGATGTAATCACTGGCTATGGGAAAAATAAGCTAGAAGTCATGGGTAAGGCTTTTGTGGACGTTACTTTACGTAATCGTACTAAGCGATTGCCAGTTATTGTATTACTAGAAGATAATGTTCCATTGTTTGGGTTGCCGTGGAGTGTAGCTTTCAATCTTAGTTTGCCTAGGGAAGTAAGGGTTAGGCGTATTGATAATGGAAAGACAAATAGTAAAGAGACAGGCAAGAATGAAGAAAGTTGTAGAAAAGAGTTACAAAAAGAAGTTGTGACATTAACTCAGGAGTTTTCTGAACTCTTTCGTGATGAGCTAGGAACGATATCTGACTCTAATGAAGTTATCCATCTAAAAAGTGGAACAAAACCTGTATCTTACGGGGCACGACGAGTTCCATTCCCCTTAAGGGAGGCAGTGGAGAGAGAATTACGGCGATTAGTACAGGAAGGAGTTTTGGAAGCAGTGGACCCTTCCGAAACACCGATAGAATGGAGTACCCCAACTGTCAACGTAGACAAGGGTGGAGGTAGAGTCAGAATCTGTGGCGATTTTCGTACAACCTTGAATCCAAACATAGTTCCGGAGAGACACCTCTTGCCGACCTTTGATGACTTGACTTCCAAATTAACTGATGGAAAGATATTTTCAGTGATAGATCTTCGAGACGCGTACTTGCAAATGAAAGTACACCCTGAGTCACAAAAGTATCCTACAATAGCAACTCATGTAGGCTACTTTCGCTACAAAAGGTTGCCTTTTGGGCTTTCCTCAAGTCCAGCAAAATTTCAAAGGTACATGGAAAGTTTACTAAAAGGACTTAATGTTGGAGTTCTACTTGATGATATAATCATTTCTAGTAAGGATACGACCACCCATATAACCACTCTTAGAGAAGTTTTGAGGCGGCTAGAATCAAGTGGAATAAGAGCAAAACTATCAAAATGTAAGTTCTTTCAGAAGTCTGTAAAGTATTTAGGTCATACAATAGATGGGAATGGTATTCATCCCTCCGAAGACAAAGTTGAAACCATAAGACACGCACTAAGGCCAAGAAACGTGAAAGAATTACGAGCTTTTCTAGGGGCACTAAATTTTTATGAAAGGTACATACCTAATCTTCATGCGATCGCTTCGAGCTTGCATAAGCTGACTGGTACGAAGACTAAATGGAAATGGACTGACACCGAACAAACTACGTTCGAAAAGTTGAAGAATATCCTGTCATTAGAGAAGACATTAGTCCCATACGACATATCAAAGCCGATCATTATTGAATGTGATGCTAGTGAACAAGGGGTGGGTTCAGTGCTGTTACATTTGATGCCGGATGGAACGGAAAGGCCAGTCATGTACGCCTCGAGGACACTAACGGAAGCAGAAAAAAGGTATGCTACAGTTGACAAGGAAGCACTGGCGTTAGTTTTTGCCGTGAAGAAGTTTAGACAATACCTCAGTGGAAGACATTTCAAGGTGAGGACGGACCACAAGCCACTTGAAAGAATATTTGGAATGCATCGAGATCTTACCAAAGTAGTAAACAACCGCTTGGTTCGTTGGGCTTTGTATTTAATGGAGTATGATTTTGAGATCCAGTACATCAAGGGACAGGATAATTGTGTGGCTGATTTTTTGTCTCGGTTTTCACTCAAGACACAAGAAGTATTAGATCCAGATGAGAGAGAGATTCGAGCATTGGTTCAGGAGAAAATTGACGTAGTTTATCAAAATCATGAACTTGTAAGAGAGTATAAGAAAGACCCAAATATGAAGAAACTTACAGACTACCTGGAGCATGGTTGGCCAAAAGATACAGAAAGCTTGCCATCATCTATGAAACCATATTGGAATAAGAGAGAAGAGCTGACATTAGAAAACGGCATAATCATGCGATTAGGAAGAATTGTGGTGCCACAGATTTTGAGAGAAAATGTATTGAAAGAACTCCACAAAGGACATCCTGGAATAGAGGCCATGAGATCCCTATCAAGGTATTATGTTTGGTGGCCTAATCTGAATAAGGATGTTGAGGTTTATGTCCGTAGATGCCACCCTTGCCAGAGTAACCGATCATTTGACACAGAAGTGCCTCTATATCCTTGGAATGTGCCAAGTGATCCTTGGGAGAGAATTCATCTCGACTTCGCAGGTCCATTTGACAACCGATTCTGGTTAGTAGGAATCGATGCTTACTCAAAATGGGTTGAGATCGAAGTTATGGACCGTACGACAACTGCTGCTCTTGTAAATAGATTAAGGACTTGGTTTTCGAGGTATGGTATTCCTAAAAAAATTGTATCCGATAATGGCACCCCATTCACGTCCCATGAGTTTAAGACTTTTTGTAAGAACAATAACATATGTCATGTCACATCAGCGCCGTATCATCCAAAAACCAATGGTTTAGTGGAGAGGATTATCAGAACCTTCAAGAGTCGATATAGTGCTTGCAAACAAGAAGGTCTCAGTTCATCACTTGCACTTTTACAAGTGTTGCTTGCGTATCGAAACACCCCACAAAAGACCACAGGACAACCACCATCAGTCCTTTTCTATGGTAGAAGATTACCAACAGCTTTGGATAGGTGGAGGTGTAATAGCAGAGAGAGAATAGAAAATCAAGTGTGGCGACAGAAGTACTACCACGACTTAAAATCCAAACCAAAGGAGTTTTCTGCCAAACAAGAAGTGTGGGTTCAAAATTAAACGAAGAAGGGCTGGAGACCAGGAACAGTACAAGAAAGGACGGGAGAGCTGTCGTACACAGTTGTAGTTGGGGGAGATGTAAAGAGAAAACACGCTGACCAGCTGAGAGCAAGAGAAGGTGCAACTGATCCACCTCAATGGAAAATGCAAATGGAAACTGAAAATGATGATGTACATAGTTTCGGAAACTCAGCCTAAATTGGGTGGGGAGAAATGTAGGATTATTGTTACTTTGTAACCGTTAAGCGCATAATAACGCTTCAATATACTAAATTATTTGTTTTTTTAAGCTCTACAAAATGGTTTGGAAATAAATTGCAAAATTTTAAGTTTTTTGGGTCAACAATGGGAAAAACCTATTTTTACCCCATAAAACCCCCCGTAAACACCCGTTCCCATGGTCCGATCATGCTGGATCGCGAACTCGTTCAAATAAACGTAGGTTTACACGTTTGTACCAAATTTCATCAAAATCGGATCATTTTTGCTTGAGTTATCGTGCTGACGGACACATATATATATAAATATATAAATATATAAATATATAAATATATAAATATATATATAAATATATATATATATATATATATATATATATATATATGAATTTGAACGGATGGTGTTTTTGGCCTCTAGGGACCTCAAAACGAAAAAAAAATCGGTCCCGCGTCCAGGTCTTACCATGAGTACTACGGTAATAGCTTATTCCCTATATGGGAAATTCGCTAAAAAATATTAACATGGGCCTTATGGGTTGCCATGCTGGTGACGAAATAACAACAAAATATAAACAGAAAATCATAAAAAATTGAAGAAATTCCAATCGCATGTTTTATTTACAGCATAGGGTGAAAATAGCCTGTACATTACATAGTTTTGGTCGATGTTTTGACAACTGGACGACCGCTAAACACCAAACCGATAATTAAACACCAATATAATTAGTCAATATATTTAACTATTGGAAATATCTAACAGTATTTTAAAATAACGAGTGACATATTTCCTACTACAATTGATTTTCGTCATTGACAATACTGCATTGTAGATTTTACCTCTTTAGCTCATTATCATGGACACAGACCTTGAGATCTGTAAACGTCTTACACAGTAATAAGGTTATGACAAGTAATAGTTTAGTAGCATAATATTTACTTTGCAGTAAGTATATGCTATAAAATATTTATTTGAAAACCCAATAATTTCAATTTTATACATAGATCGGTTTTTAATCGACGATTAGTATTAAGTTAAACAATAAATGCACATATATCCTAAAATTTAAATTGAAAATTGTAATCTCTTCCTTAAATATGATTGCGCATCATAGATCCTGTGGCTTAAAGCATATCACACATTCGCAGAACTTAAACATTTCGAAGAAATATGCCTCTCATACATTGAGTTGCCTAAACACAGAGGCTTTAAAAATATGACGTCTCGTTTATTTGACGTTCTATTTATGCTATGGAAACCCTTCTTGAGGATGCTCGCATTTTGTTTAGATAATATGTCTTACTTGTTTGTGATTATTCTAAGCGAGGTTAAATAATAACTATAATAAAAATTAATTATTGAGTTAGGATGTTTTTACATTTAAACCCCATTTTATCAGCTACAAACACGGCTCACAAATCTACCATGTGACGTAATAATTTTCAAAGTAGGATGGAATGCCAAACTAAATTCCTAAATAAGTTAAGTTGGTTGTGGTGGCTAATTAATTGTGAGTTTAAAATTAAATTATAATACGGCGTGAGAGTTGGGAATAAGTTAAGTGGTTCATTTGGAGTGAATAGGGTGATAAAGGGGTGGTTTATTATCATTAAAGTTTAAATTTTATCTAAAAATTGAGTTTTTTTTTGATTGGCAAAGAAAGCTTCCATAGTGGGAAACGTAGGAATTTGTTGCTCTTCACTTGAAAGAATGTTACTCAATTAATGAATTTTGACATTTTGGGGTTTAAAAATTATTTATTTTGCCACAAAAAATAAGTCAAAATTTGTATTGCAATAGTTTCTTTTGCTAGCTTGGAGTAAACATTCAAGTAGAACGAATATTGAAGTATTGAGACACAAAGATAACTTTTGCTTAGAAAGATGGCAGTCAATATCTAAGAACATTTAATATGTAGCAGTTATCGGTGGCAACAACAGAGCGATTTCTGCGGCGCCAAAAAGACTGAAAAGAGAGAATGACTATAATTTATTAAACATATTTCGATTTCAGCCTTTACTCAACTCAACTAAATGGAATATCAATAAATGTTTACCAAGTTAAAATATTCTAACTAGTATTTACATGACACTACATCATTATCTATTAGCTTTGAATACCTGGAACCATAATTTTACGCAATATAGAATTACTTCTAAATCCACTTCACAAAAGATTCTTAAACCATGTACCAACATAAAAGTAAATTTCCTCGAGAACTCATTGATCTGCAAGACAATTATTGAAAACTAGTATTCTTGTTTAGGTAAATGAACGCAATACACAAACCATACCGTAATTTGAGCACTCAACCTCGCAAAACCATACTATTAAACTTTAGTTTACAAAGTAGATTAAGATCATTTGAAATGCAACACTTATGTTTACAACTTGTGTGTATTTTATTAACCAAATATAACTGTGTTACTTGCACACTACTGCTACAGTGTCATAACAGAGCATACATTTGTTGGTGATTTTAGATTTTATTTTTCCCAATAAGCAAGATGTGTTTGGTTTGTCAGTTTGAAACGAGTTGTCACTCACAGTCGTGTAGTACGTGTCATGATAAAAGGAATTTCAAGTTTTATTTTTGTCACAACAATTCTTATACGAGTTATTTTACGCATTTTTACTACTATCTGACAAAAATATACCTCTGTTATCTTACTGCTGTACAATATACCGATATGTAATTTTTACAATATAATGTTAGCAACATAACTTTGAGCCGAACCACTTTTTACCTACTAATTCGGTACTTACGTACTATACCGACCGCACCTAATACTTATAACCTAACGTAACTTAGGTAAGGTTATATTGTTATTAAACTAATTATTTAAACTAATTAAAATCTAATTTGGATGTCGATTCATCGGTGTGGTCGTTATGCAGTAATACGAAAGTACCATTTCATGTATTTCTCACTATATTTTTATCATTATACTACTTTTGTAAACTGTCCTTGCATATCTTTGTCAATATCCTAGGACAGCTTTTTTTTATTTAAAAAGGGGACTCATGAATTTATATTTCAATATAAATAAAAACGAAGGCCCAGACTGGGCTAAATCAGCTCTTATTTCTTTTGGATGTAGAGAGGATTTCATTCGCAGGATCAGTGATTCCTAACCGTTGATCCTTCAATACAGTTATCCTTTCTAAAGATCCTTTCATTTCTACCCTTGAAACCCACACATTAGTTCACCTCACCAAATCCACCTTTGATATTTTGTCAATAAACACATGTATTGCAGCATAACATAAAGAGTAAAGTAATCTATGCCATTCCTACACTATTCTTTGAGTTTTTTCTCCTAAATTTCCTTAAAAAATTATGGCATTTTTAAGATTACTACAAATATATGGTATACGGAACATAATATGTTCCATATTATGGTAAAATAATGGTATTTGATTAACGCTCTTATTCTTCAACTGGCTACAACTTTTAATTAGGAATTGAAATTCCATTGTACCTACCTACACATGATTTAACTTTAAATTTTTTTGGAAGAAATAATTAAATTATATTGACATCAAAATATGTTTTAAGAATAACACACTACTTACCCAGTTTTTATAATATAAAAACTATTATAAAATGGATACTGTTTTGGAGCCTTAAAGCTACTTATACAAATTGATAACCATAATTGTTATCACTTAGTAGTATGTGTTTTTATAAACGTAATTAAAGCTAACTAAATAAATTGATATTCACACTATCCTTATTACGCCAAAAAATCCCCCACCTCAGCCAACCTGCAGAGTAAGTGAATTTATATTTCTTTGGTCGGATTATAACTTCCAAAAACTTAATAGATATAATAAAATAATAGTAATATTTATTCCCCATTTGAATGACATTAGATTTGACGAGTAGCCTCCTTAGGTGTGCTGAAACGGGGAAGGGAAAAAGTAGTTTTTTTAAATGCCAGTAGTAGGAATAGAAAAAAAATTGGCAAATGTTATCCAAATATTTTTATAAACAAGCAAACATCAAAATATTCCTGTTTCTTTTTTCCAATAAGATTAACATGGGAATATTAAATGTATACTTTTTTGGAATGTCTCCGTAACATTTGTACATTATGCCAATATTTGTTTTTAAGCTCTATGTGTTGTTTGTAATGAAAATTTGACATTTCTATACTGAAAAGGGTAAAAATAAAATATAACTCCAAAACCTTATAATACGTAGTTTTCATGACCCTTGATTCTACGATCTTGTTGGTTCATGATTTCATCCGTCTACGGTAGTGGATTCTTTCCTAAAGGCAAGGAATTCACTGATTCTCTTCTGGCTAGGAATGTTTAGAAATAGCTTTATCCTCATTAGGGAAAAGGAAACCCAGTAATTAAATTTCTACTATCAAACAAAATTCAATAAGAGTATCCAAGTTAGTGGTTAACGAACTCATTTATAAGTTTTGGCCACAGGGTGAGTTATATTTCATCACTAGATGATCTCATTAGCCATTTGTAATCAAGTTCAAAGTTAAAAGTAAAAACAGTGGCTGAACCAATAATAAAGGTAATGAAACAAAGACAATGTTCTAGTCACGTAATGGTGGCCTTTGAATAATCAGGATTGTCCCCATTTTACGTGATCAGAAACTGTTAATGTGTCGCAGGTAATCATAGTGATAATAATAGGTTCGAACAAAGTTGATGAGATAGATTAATTTGCTAACGTGTATAAGATTTCTCTAACTTTGTGTTCGTTACGTGAAAATAGCCTATATACGAGTGTTTTCACCAATAGAAAAGATTTAATTTATGATTGTAAAAAGATTATTAAATCAAATAGGTTTAGAAGCGAATGGGGCAAAAGCTTAGATGTTGATTCATCAGGTAAGTATAGTTGAGATTTTGATAATTACCAAGTTAAGTTTGTTTAAGGTCTAAGTGCCTAAGTTGTTAGTGTTGTGGACAAAGTTAGGCTATCATAATAATTAATGAACCGCCACAAAGTTGATATCGACAAATATTACGGTGCCGTGTAGGTAAACAATTGTAAATAAAAAAAATATTAAAAAACACTGTTTACTGGTTAGCTATGGAATCTAGTATTTTACACAAAAATAAGCTCAGTCACCATGTAGTACGAATCAACATTATGTAGGTACTTGCAAGGAAATGTATTTCGTTCAGTTTGAAACCAGATGACGAGTTCTCACGTCGACAATATATTTGCAATTCATCGTGCATAAGTGACATGTGCGAGTAAATATCGACATTCCACGTGTAGCGAATGGAAGAAAATAACTAAAATAGCAAATTAATAAAAGTTTTGAGTACTTTTATGGTTTAGTAAAATATAAGAAATGGGCTAACGTTAACTTAAATCAAATCATTTATTGAGCCAGAATTAACAATCTATACAAGTTGTATTGGCTAAGTCAAAATGAAATAAAAGTTGGATACATATACTTAAGAACTATTTACAGATATACAATCTTATACAATATACAATGGTGCAGATTTATATATAAATATTTACATCACTATTCATGGAACTACATTTAGATGAAAATTCTTGGACGCTGTAATAGGTAAACTTAATCAACAAAGATTTTAATTGTCTTTTAAATTGTAATATGAAGTGAAGTAAAGTAAAGTAAAGTGAAGTATAGAGAATTAGGACTAAGCTAACATTTTAGCGATATTACGGTACCAGTTCTATACAGAACTCACTTTTTATGTTATGTGTTTTTGGTAAAAAGATTTACGTTATTGTGCAAATTAGTTAGATATTTAGTTTAGTTTAGCTTTTTTAATTAGTTAGATAGTTACCTAACATTTCAGTGATATTACCAGTTCTAAACAGAACTCACTTTTTATGTTATGTGTTTTTGGTAAAAAGATTTACGTTATTGTGCAAATTAGTTAGATATACGATATTAGTTAGATATTAAATATTAGTTAGATATTCTTCAACAAAAAGGAATGCAAACGTAAGTTAAAAGATATGTTCAAGATTTTCCCATTAACCGTGTTTAGTATAAATCTCTTTTTCAAACAAACAATTATAGGCCTATCTGAATATGTTTAAATATTTAAATTGAAAATTTACACTTAAAGACAGTTTTAGTCCACTTTTACGTTAAAAATATAATCCATTATTAACCCTAACGCAAATATTACAAACACTTTAAAGAAACCTCGTCACTATTTCGCACGATCTGATCGGTTTGATTTAGCACACAAATACCACTAACAAGCATTCCGTTGTAAACAATAAACCCAGTCTCCGTGGAATATATTATATTGCAATCAACCTATATCAGTATATACCAATAATCGTTCTGACTAATTTTGATTACAATCATACAATCTATTTTGAAATCACGTTTTCAAAATAGTTTTAAATATTCGTACATTATTTTTAACTTAATCCAGTTAAAAGCAACCAGTTTTGTAAACTGATTTGAAAACCCTATATTCTGTAAATTCGTATTCCAAACACTTGGATATCACCAAGAACATGCACGTCTGTAGGTGTAATAATCCTTAGAAATATTAGGATTGTTGATTATTTCTCATATGCATTACTGTTTGTGCAGCATTTTCAAAATTGCTGTAATTCTTGCACTTTTGTTGCAGTACTCTTAATTTTTCAAAACTTAGTTAACTTTGTTTTATAATATAAGGGAATATACAACTAAACTTGTGACAGAGTCGTCACTCAAACACGTGACTCGTCATAAGTCACTTCTGGTGAGGACATTTCTATTATTTGCTTCAACGAGTAAATCGCATTGCAACTTCGAATCTATCACATAAAGTCTTTTAGCAGGGAATTAGTCTTTAATGTTATACACTTGTATTAACTCATTGTATTATGTATAACTTGTATTATGTACTCGTATATTACACAATGTCCATGTTCATTATTTATACATATAGACAACTGATATCATAAATTTGTTTAGCTAAACATACACCTCATAGATTATGCCTTAATTACGTCATTAATATCTTTATTCATAATATAAATTCATTTTCATTGAACAAACCACAAAGATCCACTATGTCCTAGATATTTAGCACGCCCAGACAAAATTCATATCAGACAAGTTCTACAGCTATCATGACGTCATCAACACCTGTGTCCGACCTTTATATTCCGTCAGAATCTCCTTGTGATTTCTCAACTATGCTCTTATCAAGTAAGTATTCAATTTGTAATTTGTATTTTTTTTACCTGCATCAAGTTTTTTAGCTATAGATGTTCATGTAGGTCTAAAGATCAATCTTTCCAACGAATATGTTCGTGTCATGCATTCATTTTTACAACTATAGCTTATAATTTAATATAGGCCGAGTTCTAAGCAATAATTAAGTTGTTACTCAAGTAAATTCGAAATACGGAAAATGAGGGTTAAAATACGCACAACTATACGGAATCTTAGATTAAACTGCTAGTTTTATAAATTATAAACTTGTTTGTTCCATGCAAGGAATTAAATACGATTCTATTGGTATTGTACGAATCTATTTATTTGTAAGTTAATTAGATCTACAATGCGGTGTTGAACGTACTAAGTACCTTTAATTTAAAATTGTAAAACCAGTAAATGTTTAGCTCGAACGTGACTATGATCAAATATCGTTTTAAGATATTAAGATATTTTTTTATTTCCCGGTCAAATATACTTTTATCTTTATCCAACTACTACTCACATTAATACGGACTTCAAAACATTGTATATCTATATCACAAACTGTATGTAATTGACACAACATCATTAAATAAATTTATCTAAGAGGGCTAGAAAACTAACTACAACTACTCGAGAAAATGTTAACGTAATTCATTCAGTTTGAACCCAGATGTCAGATTCTCACATCCAGAATTTATATTTGCAATTCATCGTGCATAAGTGACATGTATCGGAGTTCGATAGAGGAGGAATTATTCATGTTGTGGAGATGTGCATATTGAAAAGTAATATAGAAGGCAACTCATATCATAATACTAGGGATTAACTACTATTACAGTTTTGGGAAATAATGAATATTAATATTTAGATTATTGCCCTAAAACTGGACTATAGAGATTAATTTCTTCACTGTAATGGTTCTATCTAGTGTTAAAGATAAAACCCAAACATATTTTATACCTTCACAAGACACTTTTAATATCTAATTGAAGAATATCACTTAAATATTAAAAGTGTTTTGTAAAGGGTAATGTTTTTTAACTTTCCGCAATCATAGTTTTTTTATACATAAATGGTGACCGAAAAAGAAAGAGTACGTTAAAATGATTACGTGTAACCACTGCAGGGACGTAATTGTATAAAACGTCACCGTGGAGCTCAAAGATTATCAGGTACTATAGTTAAATGACGGAAAATACGCTAGGGTCTTCATTGCAAGTGATGTATCACTTCTAGGACTTGATATAAATGATGGAGCAGTGGTTTCACGCATGGCAAATCTTACTCCGAGGTAGGTAATCAAAAACCTATTAATGTGAGATCATGAACCCAAACGCATGATAGTTGTGTTCGGGCCTTTTTATCTATGTAGTTCCCAAGTTTTAATGAAACTCGCTTCTATACTGTTCAGTAACTAACTAGGTCACTGGACTAAAATCACACTGAAAGTTAACTAACCATGTTATAATTATTAAATATAAATATCAGAATTAAATATTATAATATATATTATATAATTAATTAAATATTAGAAGAACCTAACAGAATAAATTTTAGTTCATGTCTAGAGTGAGAAAGAAATATATTATTCAGAATTAACTGAGCTCAAATTAAGTCCTCCTCAACATCTACAAGGTTAATTTTCTTTTCTAATGTTACTTCCAGAAGTTATGCTATGAATCATATGTTTGTGGATATCATTAGTAATTATTTTTTATCAGAATTTTATTTACAATTTGTTCATTTTTAGAACATTCAGCAAATACAATAGCAAATATTAATAAAACGTTAGTTAATCTCTGTCCATTGACAGAGCTAACTTAAAAATATTTCAATGAAAAAATAAATAAGTAAATAAACAAGGGAAAATTAAATTGTTCAAACAAAACGTGAGCTTAGATCCAAAACATGAATCCTTTTTAGTCTGTATATACTGGTACTGTTGTCCAAGAGGTTTAGAGCCAGGTGATTAGGGTGATTTTCAAGTTTCTTTAGATATTTTGCACTAAATTTGGTTATATCCTCTTCAACCGTAGGAATTCCACTGTCCTTGTGAAGGATATTGTTATTAACATACCACGGGGCTTGCAGGATGAACCTTAAAACTTTTGACTGAAATCGTTGGATGATGTTTATGTTCGACATACTGGATGTTCCCCACAGTTGGATTCCATAAGTCCAAATTGGCTTCATGGTTACTTTGTATAGTAATAATTTATTTGCAATGGTCAATTTTGATTTACTATTTAGGAGCCAGGAAAGATTTTTACATTTTAAATCTAGATGCATTCTTTTGTTCCAGATGTGGTTTTTCCATGTCAATCTTTTGTCAATCGTCATGCCGAGATATTTCACCTCGTGGGATTGAGGAATTTGGACATTATTTAAGGTTACAGGAGGAGAGGACAAGTACCTAATCTGGTAGTGAAGGTCACATGAGTAGATTTGCTCTCATTCACTTTTATTTTCCATGTTTGCAACCATTCTTCTAAGTCATCTAGTGAATTTTGAAGATTAAGTGAAGCTTCCACTGGATCAGGATGGGACGCTAAAATAGCAGTATCGTCAGCAAAAGTGGCCACAGAAGTATTCACGCAAATGTATAGATTTGATATTCTAACATTCTGGGGTTAGAGCAAGATAGTGTGTGTGGATGTGTAGAGCCACATTCCACCCCTGTGGTCCGACTTTGATGAAATTTGGTATGTGGGTACTCATTTATTGTATTTTCCGTTTGATCATTTTTGATTTAGATTTTTAACGTAAAATAATGAGAAAATAGGATTATTAATAAGCGGCACAACCAATTTTAATTCAATTTTTGTACGTTATAGCCATTATAATTCTAAAGCAAACAGTACAAACCCCGTTGCTGTAAAGGTACAGTTCAAAAGTTATTGCAACTTTTGTAATTTTCTCCACAAAATATCATATTTACTCCTACCACCCACGATAAGGATTTTTTACTAGCTAAATGGAACAAAGATGCATCAGATTGCTGTACCGTTTATTTAGTCATGCAATTAAAGTAATACTAAAACCTGATTAAACGTAAAAGAAAATGAATAATTTGCTTTATTTATCCAAACTGAAAAAAACTAGCAATATCTTGGCCGTTAAACTCGTTATTCAATATAGATGATAACTCTATTTGTAGCCTAATTTTATAATTTTAACTGGAATAAGTAACACATCTGTTTTATTATACAGATATATTTATTATGCAGAAGAACCTGAGTATCAGTTAGACTTAACACAGAACGATTCATTCACAAGGGTTGTCTCTCGAGTATTAAGGGTTGTTCGAGAATAGCTACCCTGGGCCTACCCTTCCCCAACCATCCGTAGCTACTAGGGCTGTAATGTATTGTGGGAAGCGGTCTTTCTTGATTAACTGCATATATTTCATGGTTACAATTCAACAACTGCAGATTCCATCTTTCAACTTTGTTTAAACTAAATTGAATCGCATCACACTATATTTATCATACGCCATCAAACGTTATTTTTATTGAAGGGAAAATTAAGGATCCTATACCCTTAGATATTCAGCACGCCCAGACACAATTCATATCTGACAAGCACTACAGCTATCATGACGTCATCAACACCTGCGTCCGACTTTTGTATTCCACCAGCATTTCCTTGTGATTTCTCAACTCCTTCCATGTCGTTTTAGTCGTATTAGGTTTATTAAAGAAAATAATACTTTAGGTGTAAAAATACAAAAATCTAACAACGAGAATGTTCCATTTTAACAACTAAAGTTAAACCAATTATATGATAAAGAATTTCCCATTAACCATAGTTAGTATAAATCTCTTTCAAACATAAAAAAAATAATAAAATTAGCTTCGAATATTAAAAACTTTTGTTATAAAACTGTACACCTAAATGAGGTTTTAGTAGACTCTTAGATTGTAATATATAACAACAACTATTAAACCCATCGCAAATATTCCAAATACGTTTAAAAACCCTCGTCACTATTTCGCACGATTTGATCGGTTTTATTTACCACACAAATACCACTAACAAGCCCCAATACAAGTAAACAATAAACCCAGTCTCCGTGGAATATATATATACTGCAATCAAGTTATATCAGTAGTTTGTACACACACATGTTATATACTTAATTGAACATAGGTTGAGTTCTAAGTGATTTGTACATTATTTTTAATAAAAAACTCTAGTGAGTTTAAACGAAAATATGAATTAACGTTTGTTTTTTTTTAACTGAAAGTTTAGGAAATTGAAAAACTATTTCAGGCTAGTATGCAAAAAATGTAAAACTATTCTAAAATATTCCATAGTTTAATTTTAAAATGAATGTTATCTCCAATACGTCAATAACTTTAAAGCACATTTAATACTTTTAATTTAAACATTGAAACCAATACATGTTTCAAGCTCAGACCCGTCTAATAATTGTGATTTATGATTAACTTTCATTTCCCTGTAGTATAAAAATTTAACTTTATACTACTACAACTTCTATACATCCGCCATTCAAAAATATTTTATCTCCATCAAACTTCATCGTATGTAGTTGAAACTTTTAAAGACCATGTATGTATAAGCATTAACAGTTGCTCAATGAGAAATGTCTATTTTCAAACAGTGATAAACTTACAAACTGTCCTTTATTTTATCAACGTGTTTTAGTAATCAAAGCCACACTACAATTTTATCATAGGCCTATTATAAAAAGTCTTGATTTAGAAAACTTGGTACGAGTTGAAGGTAAGCTATAGTCAGATAGTCTGCTCATCAGCTGGTTAAGCTCACTTAGATTGTGGCTGAAAGGCTCCGGGAGAAGCCTTCAATTTCTCGCCTCACCTCACACGAGTTAAAAATACCTAATCTATCGACTCCCAGAATGAACTAACTTTTGAAATCCCTCTATAAGCAAACTAGATTTGTTAAATGACACGTTTGTGAATCGAGGGTTAGTTTAGTGTTTGTAATGCAGTTGTTTTGCTATGTAGGCTACATTAATTTATCCTTAAGTAAGTAAAGTGAGTTATAAGACTGAATTAATTATATTAATTAATTAATGTATTTATTTTATACACTTTAGTACAATAACAATAATAATTGCATGATTTGATCATAAAGTAGAGGATAAAAGAATAGTGATAAACTCGTAAAAAAAAAACTTACGATCAATCTTGAAAAAAACTGTATTTTATTTGAAATTGAGTTATTGAATTAATGTTATTTGAATTACTACATCAAATTTCGAATGTTTAACTTATTGAAATTATTATCAAAAGTTTATACATTTTATACAACCTTGGCTTTGAAAAAGGATAGAATGTGTTCAAATAATTGAGTGTAACCACTTTAGGGACAAACTTAATAAAACATCATCAACGGGTGCGTTAACGTATCAGTTAACCACAGCTATGACTGAAAATACACTAGAGCGTTGCTTGGTAATGAGCAATTGCTTGTGGGACTAAGTTAAATGATTGAATGGCTTAATGCATGGCAAATATAATAATGGATGAATCCAATTTTTCAGCTATCCCAACTATTACCATGGAGTAAAACGATGCGACTAGTCCAAACAGCTACTGTATAAACATATTGCAAATACAAAATTATCAGTATTAGTTTAATGTTGATACGGTATAATATATTCACACTATAAATTGGAGTTACTGACTTTAATAATCACTCTTCGTTGTTCTAAGAAATTTCTTTAATAATCCAACCTTGATACGCAGAAGAAGAAAACAGAATATTTACATCTATGAATGGGACTTTAATTGAATAATGTTGTACGATACCTCAACTAACTAAACTTAATGTTGAATTGCAATATATTTTGAAACCCACTGGTCCGACACGACACCTTCCGTCAAGTCTTCGTCACCTTCCGACAAAATTGTTTTGCATGACTTTAAACGGACTGTAACCCACTAGTAAGACACGACACCTTCCGATCCGCCACGTCACGACAACATTGCTCTCTGGGGCATTCTTGTCGGATGTCGGATCCGTCATTTCTCCACTCTGCGTGCACCAGGCCTAGATTTAGTCACTGTCTAGCTTTGTGTGTGATCACAATATGTGGAACAGATATGGAACATGTGATCACAAGTGTGTGATGTTTTTGTACAATTATTGGTTACGCATATAATTAAAAAAATTTTTATTTTAAAATTCCCATGTTATTCTTATGGAGAATATTGTAAAATATCGTAGTTTGCTTTCTGATGGATAGGCTTTTTTTTATCAAACTTGGTAAATTTATTTATTTTATACTAAGTTATCAATATTTTACTAAAAACCACACTTTCTACCCACCCTGTAGCAGCAAGCATAGGTACTCATAAAACCTAATGTTAATTAAATAAATTTAATTGAAAATCAATTCAGGTAAATAGAAATTCGCTTAGTCGGCAGGTTCGCTGTGCAGGGGTATTATTGTTTATGCTTTGTATTGTACTTTTTGCTAATTTTACTGCAGTAAAGTAATTGTAACCGGAATTATCAAGGTGGGTCTAGGAAGGTCCTTGACCATTGTAATCTCTCATACTAACAGAGATCGTCATAAATGTTATGGACTTTTTTATTATTTGCTCTTGTCTCCCTAACTACTGCTTGTGAACAGTATGTGTTCACAAGTTCCATTGCAACTGGCACTGTTGGAGTGGTGGTGTATTTCTCGTCGGAGGCCTACTGTCGGAGCCCGTCGGACCAATGGGTTAATGCCTTAACATTGCGGAAGACGTCGGAAGGTGTCGGAGACTTGACGGAAGGTGTCGTGTCGGAGCCCGTCGGACCAATGGGTTAATGCCTTGCGGAAGACGTCGGAAGGTGTCGGAGACTTGACGGAAGGTGTCGTGTCGGAGAGCGTCGGACTAGTGGGTTTCCTGCTTTTAAGTCTTCTTCCACAATAAGAATATCTCCGGATTGTTTGCTATCCTTTCCCTCAATTTGTCCCACGATTTCCAAAACCATACACCGGTTTTTTTGAGCCAATTGAAATAGAGCCACCCCAAGGTAATCAAAAACCTAAAATGAAACATTAAACTTCCCATTATCAAAAGAACTAAAAGAGTTAAACTGCCAATCATTATTTAATTCAAACTAAACGGTTTACAACGATCAAGATTTTAGTAAACTCTTTGGTCGATTCTGCTGCATGGATGGTTTCTAAAAATTTTATTTTAACCACCCATAGGCAAGTGCGAATTTAAAATGGAAATTTGTATAAAAGAAAATATTAATTATAAATCATGTAATTAAAACAAAGTGCACTTAACCTTATAACTGTTTTAACAAATTGAAATCATTTCCGGTCACTGTTATAGGCTTTTAAAAGCTTTTAAGCTCTGTCACACATGATTCAACCCTCAACCATAACGTATGGGGATGAAGTGTAAAACACTTTAAGGAATTGTGAAAATGTTTTTACTGCAGTTAGGCTTTGTTTGTAAGTCTTACTAAAACTCTGGCACTAATACATTTTTGGATTCTACCTGCTTAGTGGCTGTGTAGTTCGTAGCTTGACCTTTTAAGTTATTAAAAATATTCACTTTATATAAATTAGCTCGTCATGATAACAGCATTTTGTACTACACAATAACTAAAAAAAGACTAATTTAGTCTAATTTAGTGCCTTGATAGACCTAAACTTATTTATTAAAAATTAACCTGAAATCAAAGACTATATCATGGTTATATTAAGCTGTGACAAACACAATAATGTCTTCCGTCTTTAGCTTTGTTTGGATTTTTACCGAAACTATTGAGGTCAAATTAAATGTGCCATTATGAATACAGAATTGTAGTAAAATGAATAAAATTTTACTATTGTGGTAATGATTGTTCAGCTATTGGTATTCTTGCCAAAACAAAAGCCATGTTAATAAAATGTTATGTGAAGTTCACTCTGCATTTAATTATTGTACGGTTTAGTTAGTCTAACATATTTTTTTAAACAGCCTATATTTAGTGTTTCATTAGTCTGCATGATACATGTTTAGGCCTATATAGGTCATAGGTCCACGTAACCGTCATTTATCAAATATATACAGCATATATTAATAACACTTAAAATTTTATTAACAATATTGAAATTCCTTTTCACCATGTATTAGGAATTAAATTATTATTCATATCGCTTTATGATGAATTGTTCGGCTATGTTTGGTTTAATGGTTCTTTTATTAGGCGTTTCGGAAGCTAGTATGGGTTCTTGAAACTCCTTAAAACCTTAATAGTTATAGTTAATAATAGTTATAGTTAATAATAGTTCGTAACTCCTTAACAGATTAATAGCTGTTCTCCGTTTCACTCCTCCTTTTCTAAGCAAATCAAAATGATGACCGAAATAGGCTCCGAATGTTTAGGACTTTACAGGAACCTTATTTTATAAATGGTAAGACCGAAATATGACAGGGTTTGTATATTACCATTGACTATACCTACAGGCCTATTGACTATAAATATACTATATATACCTACAGGTTGTCAATGATATTACTGTCTGTCATCCTTGGAGAAATGTTTTTCTTCCAGGGAAAGATTCGAACTGCAAGAGAAAAGAAACATATATCGGTAGCCGTCCTCGTTTTGATAACACAAAAATATTGATCGCTCTTTTATCGTATGGCTTCGGCTGGTGTCTCCTATGATTGAGTTGTGCTTCATAATGCCGAATGCATAAATTATGTGTTGGTAGATTCATTTAGTAATACACAATCTAAATGTGACTAAATGCAGGTCGATAAGAAAGGGCAATGTAAAATATCTATGACCGGTTGAAACGAACGTGCAATTACATTTTTAACTAGTATGGGTAGTTAAAATTACTCAATTTTACAACTTTATATACAATTTTAAAACAAATGTATATACTGCACATCGCTATTTAATGCCAATTAAATAATGGTGTGCAGTCAATAAATTTGCCTTCATAAGAAAAAGTAGTTATTGCCATAGTTTATATCTATATAACTTTACTAATCTAGCTTATGATATCCGCTGGGAACAAAAGTAGCAATGTAACACAATGATGGTTCATCTACAAGGGTTGTCCCCAGAGAGTTACTGCTGTCCGACATTGGATAGTCTTCTCATATCTCTTAGTTATTGAAACTGATATACAGTAGTAGTAATTAAAGATGTTATGCTCAGGTAAGTCAGATTAGTTTAAGTTAATATTTTGCGTTTAGAATAAAGATCTTTTTTAATGAGCGCTAAATTATTACAAAATATATCTTAAACGAATTTAATAGTAGCAATATTTGGAAGACAATTTTTTAAACTTTATTTTGTTTCTGCCAAAATTTAGTTCGGTAACCAAGCAAATGGGCAAGTCACCTGGGAATTAAATCACACTGAAAATTACTATATCACAATTAAATATTTTGAGTAGCAGAAACTAACAAAAATTAATTCAAGTTAATGTCTATATTGAGAGATAAATGTACTATTGAAAATGTATCTACCGTAACTCAGTTTACACTAACCCCTCCTCAACACCAGACAATGTGTTTTATCTATTGTTTAAGTTTGTTATAAATACATATGTTCGAGGATACCAATAATTAATGCAAATGTAATTTATGTAATCTGACATTCAGGGGTTACGGCAAGACGTTTATAGTTTTATCATAACTGTTTTATCAGCTCAAATTTAATATCATGAGCTCATGCTCAAAATAATGGATTTTTATTTATTTTTTAAATTTACGCAGGATTGTTTGATTACTTCTTATTTTAGTTATTTTTTATAATAAAAGAGCTTGAACAGTCCTGTGAAAGTTATTTTTGCAAAGAAATCCTCTCAAATTGTGGTAATTTTGTCGATCAAGAGGTAATCCAGAAAAATTGAACAGTGATAACAGGAAAAAACATACCTGAAAAGCTCAGGCTCCCAGAAATACAGCTGTTGTTGTGAAAATGTACAGTATAACGTTATTCATTTCATTTAGAGTCGGATATGATCTAAATAGACTAAAATACCAAATTTAGAATATGTAATTTTGAAACTTTAATTAATTTAAGTACTCCGCTTCTCTGTATCCATCCGAAGCAGTAAATCCTCTGACGTTACGAAGAAGTAGGTTTTGTCAATAAATCAGGACCTAGAGCTCGTTTAATCTTGGGCAAAACTGCGCAGATCGCAGCCGTAAATACTGTTTATCCTTGGACCATACGTTACCGAGCCGAGAGGAGCTTTTCAATCGTCTTGAAACACTTATTCAATTCCCATCGCGTCCATCGACCTCAATTGTACCAACATAACATCAAGAATAAATGAGTGTTTTTAATGATAACAGGATAGTTTCTGTGGAGATCTTATATGGCAAATCTTATACATTTTGCGTTGAATGTCGTAATGAAAACCATTATAGTCTTTTGTAATACAATGCCGCAGTAAGCACCTACGGTGACAGCTGTAGCCCTAATTTAATTTTTACCCGATTTTATAACTGTTAGTATTATAGAATTCTGGTTAGAGTGACTCTTTCAGATGAAGCTATGCGACCATACAATTATGTAGGGCCAAGCATCTGTTATAATGTGACAGAATTATGACCGTCTACACATAGCTATAACTTAACATAGTCCCTTAGAAAGATGAACCGCCTATTCTTGAGTAAAGCAATGTAACAGTGGAATGATCTAAAATCATTAGGCCAAGGTCCAAACAGTACCAAATCCTAATAACCATCTATCCCGTGTAGTGAATTGTATGATGCTTTACGTTAATCGATAGCTTTTAGAATGTAAACTTGGAATTGAGTCGGCCAATGAATTCTGAAGAGAACCCAAAAAATAAAATTTTGGTACATACGTGAACTAAGAGTATAACTGTGGTGACGAGAGTAGATAACAGCAATGCAGTATATCTAGAGGTCACGTACTATAATAATGGCCATCTCTACAGGAGAGCTTTCCACTTACGTCCACTGAGTACTGTAGGACTCTCACGTGAACTAACAAGATAACTGTGATGACGAGAGGAAATGATAACGTTGCAGTATAGACGATATCTAGAAGTCACGTACTATAATAATGGCCATCTCTACAGGAGAGCTTTCCACTTACGTCCACCGAGTACTGTAGGACTCTCACGTGAACTAACATGGTAACTGTGATGACGAGAGTAAATGATAACGTTGCAGTATAGACGATATCTAGAAGTCACGTACTATAATAATAACCATCTCTACAGGAGAGCTTTCCACTTACGTCCACCGAGTACTGTAGGACTCTCACGTGAACTAACATGGTAACTGTGATGACGAGAGTAAATGATAACGTTGCAGTATAGACGATATCTAGAAGTCACGTACTATAATAATGGCCATCTCTACAGGAGAGCTTTCCACTTACGTCCACCGAGTACTGTAGGACTCTCACGTGAACTAACATGGTAACTGTGATGACGAGAGTAAATGATAACGTTGCAGTATAGACGATATCTAGAAGTCAAGTACTATAATAATGGTCATCTCTACAGGAGAGCTTTCCACTTACGTCCACTGAGCATTGTAGGGCTCTCACGTGAACGAACAAGATAACTGTGGAGAGCTTTCCACTTACGTCCACTGAGTACTGTAGGACTCTCACGTGAACTAACATGGTAACTGTGATGACGAGAGGAAATGATAACGTTGCAGTATAGACGATATCTAGAAGTCACGTACTAAAATAATGGTCATCACTACAGGAGAGCTTTCCACTTACGTCCTCTGAGCATTGTAGGGCTCTCACGTGAACGAACAAGATAACTGTGGAGAGCTTTCCACTTACGTCCACTGAGTACTGTAGGACTCTCACGTGAACTAACATGGTAACTGTGATGACGAGAGGAAATGATAACGTTGCAGTATAGACGATATCTAGAAGTCACGTACTATAATAATGGTCATATCTACTGGAGAGCTTTCCACTTACGTCCACTGAGTATTGTAGGACTCTCACGTGAATCAACAAGATAACTGTGGTGACGAGAGGAAATGACAACAGTTCAGTATAGACAATATCTAGAAGTCACGTACTACAATAATGGCCATCTCTACTGGAGAGCTTTCCACTTACGTCCACTGAGTATTGTAGGGCTCTCACGTGAATCAACAAGATAACTGTGGAGACGAGAGGAAATGACAACAGTTCAGTATAGACGATATCTAGAAGTCACGTACTATAATAATGGTCATCTCTACTGGAGAGCTTTCCACTTACGTCCACTGAGTACTGTAGGACTCTCACGTGAATCAACAAGATAACTGTGGTGATGAGAGGAAATGACAACAGTTCAGTATAGACGATATCTAGAAGTAACGTACTACAATAATGGTCATCTCTACTGGAGAGCTTTCCACTTACGTCCACTGAGTACTGTAGGACCCTTACGTGAACCAACAAGATAACTGTGGTGATGAGAGGAAATGACAACAGTTCAGTATAGACGATATCTAGAAGTCACGTACTATAATAATGGTCATCTCTACTGGAGAGCTTTCCACTTACGTCCACTGAGTACTGTAGGACTCTCACGTGAATCAACAAGATAACTGTGGTGATGAGAGGAAATGACAACAGTTCAGTATAGACGATATCTAGAAGTAACGTACTACAATAATGGCCATCTCTACAGGAGAGCTTTCCACTTACGTCCACCGAGTACTGTAGGACTCTCACGTGAACTAACATGGTAACTGTGATGACGAGAGGAAATGATAACGGTGCAGTATAGACGATATCTAGAAGTCACGTACTATAATAATGGCCATCTCTACAGGAGAGCTTTCCACTTACGTCCACCGAGTACTGTAGGACTCTCACGTGAACTAACATGGTAACTGTGATGACGAGAGTAAATGATAACGTTGCAGTATAGACGATATCTAGAAGTCACGTACTATAATAATGGTCATCTCTACAGGAGAGCTTTCCACTTACGTCCACTGAGCATTGTAGGGCTCTCACGTGAACGAACAAGATAACTGTGGAGAGCTTTCCACTTACGTCCACTGAGTACTGTAGGACTCTCACGTGAACTAACATGGTAACTGTGATGACGAGAGGAAATGATAACGTTGCAGTATAGACGATATCTAGAAGTCACGTACTAAAATAATGGTCATCACTACAGGAGAGCTTTCCACTTACGTCCTCTGAGCATTGTAGGGCTCTCACGTGAACGAACAAGATAACTGTGGAGAGCTTTCCACTTACGTCCACTGAGTACTGTAGGACTCTCACGTGAACTAACATGGTAACTGTGATGACGAGAGGAAATGATAACGTTGCAGTATAGACGATATCTAGAAGTCACGTACTATAATAATGGTCATATCTACTGGAGAGCTTTCCACTTACGTCCACTGAGTATTGTAGGACTCTCACGTGAATCAACAAGATAACTGTGGTGACGAGAGGAAATGACAACAGTTCAGTATAGACAATATCTAGAAGTCACGTACTACAATAATGGCCATCTCTACTGGAGAGCTTTCCACTTACGTCCACTGAGTATTGTAGGGCTCTCACGTGAATCAACAAGATAACTGTGGAGACGAGAGGAAATGACAACAGTTCAGTATAGACGATATCTAGAAGTCACTTACTATAATAATGGTCATCTCTACTGGAGAGCTTTCCACTTACGTCCACTGAGTACTGTAGGACTCTCACGTGAATCAACAAGATAACTGTGGTGATGAGAGGAAATGACAACAGTTCAGTATAGACGATATCTAGAAGTAACGTACTACAATAATGGTCATCTCTACTGGAGAGCTTTCCACTTACGTCCACTGAGTACTGTAGGACCCTTACGTGAACCAACAAGATAACTGTGGTGATGAGAGGAAATGACAACAGTTCAGTATAGACGATATCTAGAAGTAACGTACTACAATAATGGTCATCTCTACTGGAGAGCTTTCCACTTACGTCCACTGAGTATTGCAGGACTCTCACGTGAACCAACAAGATAACTGTGGAGACGAGAGAAAATGACAACAGTTCAGTATAGACGATATACAGAAGTCACGTTCTACAATAATGGCCATCTCTACTGGAGAGCTTTCCACTTACGTCCACTGAGTATTGTAGGGCTCTCACGTGAATCAACAAGATAACTGTGGTGACGAGAGGAAATGACAACAGTTCAGTATAGACAATATCTAGAAGTAACGTACTACAATAATAGTCATCTCTACAGGAGAGCTTTCCACATACGTCCACGTAGGACTCTCACGTGAATCAACAAGATAGCTGTGATGACGAGGAAATGATAACGGTGCAGTATAGACGATATCTAGAAGTCACGTACTACAATAATGGTCATCTCTACTGGAGAGATTTCCAATTACGTCCACTGAGTATTGTAGGACTCTCACGTGAATCAACAAGATAGCTGTGGTGACGAGGAAATGATAACGGTGCAGTATAGACGATATCTAGAAGTCACGTACTACAATAATGGTCATAGAGACAGGAGAACTTTCCACATACGTCCACTTCACGTGAATCAACAAGATAACTGTGGTGACGAGGAAATGATAACGGTGCAGTATAGACGATATCTAGAAGTCACGTACTATAATAATGGTCATAGAGACAGGAGAACTTTCCACATACGTCCACTGAGTATTGTAGGACTCTCACGTGAACTAACAAGATAACTGTGGTGACGAGGAAATGATAACGGTGCAGTATAGACGATATCTAGAAGTCACGTACTACAATAATGGTCATCTCTACTGGAGAGCTTTCCACTTACGCCCACTGAGTATTGTAGGGCTCTCACGTGAACTAACAAGATAGCTGTGGTGACGAGAGAAAATGACAACATTTCAGTATAGACGATATCTAGACGTCACGTATTATCATAATGGTCATCTCTACAGGAGAGCTTTCCACTTACGTCCACTGACTATTGTAGGGATCTCATGTAAAGCAATAGCTGTGGTGACTAAAAACACTAGCGTGTACATGGTTTGGTATATGTTTAATCGGTTTTGTGTAATGTGTTAAATTAGTTTTATACTTATTCTGACGACTCCCCAAAAGGTGGATTTTATAACTCCACCATCGTCAGGCTAACCCTTTTGTTAGGAAAATGCCTAGTCACTTTTAAACGATATCAGAGTACATTGTATTGTCTGGCCTGGAATGTTAACCTAGTATTTGTCAGAATAAAGAAGAGGAAAATGCTCCAAAAAAGGAGGGGTGCTCCAATGGCAATCTCCTCAACGATTATACTTAATAGAATATTTAGTACAAAAAAAGTCGAAAAAACATTTAATAAATTGAAATATAATTACATTTAACCTCAAATGGATAATAAATGGAAGACGTTTACCTTTAATAACTGGTATAGGACATTTGAGTAAAGTTTACTTTTGTACTCTATAATCATAATTAAGTAACTGCTACGGGTGTAATATTTCCAAACCCGAAAGATTTCTTGCAGTAGTCCATCCCAAAGTACCCACCCCCACAAGCTCCCCCGCTGATTCAACCTTATCAAAGGTCTCTTATCAATGTTAACGCTACATTAACCTGACGATGGCTTTTAGCCGTTAGCGTCGACCTGTAACTTATTACTGCTTTGACATTGTATATTGCGGTGATAAAGAGACTAAGAGATAAATAAAGTTAGTTACGCTGATACATCCATTCATATATTTTCAAAGCAGTATAGATTATATCAATAGAGCAACTGTGAATAAATGATTGTACTAAACGCCTCTGGCGTGAAATATATTGTGCACTAGTCTTCATAAACCTTTTGGTAAAATTATATGAATACAACCTATTCACCAACTGTTTTCATACAAAGATAAAATATTATCAATATTAAATTTCATCAAAGAAAATTGCTCTCTCGACGTTAAAGGCCTTATACAAAAGAATTTTTTTTTTTTTTTTTTTTTTTTTAAGATGTTGGCGACCTCTTTTAACCTTACATATGCCTGTCCACATAGACTACAGATCTGTGCGTGGAACTTAGCCAGCAAAGCAAGGGGTGAGCCGGTACAGTACGAAGGTGAACTGTACTGATACATTTTAGTGGCAGTGACCAGGATCCGAACCCACGACATCGCTGCCTTGGGCCCGAAGTCCGTGACGCTACCAACTGAGCCACCGACTCACCATTTGTTGTATTTCTGATTTACACTTGTTATTGGTATTCAGGGCTCGGATAACTTTATCAAATACTTATCTTTAATGATCTAAAGGTTGACGATAGAGAGTAACAAGACAATGGTTTAGACTTATTACAAAAGTAAAATAAATGCTAATGGCGTAGAAAAACACAAATGAGAGACAAAGAAACGTCTGACTCTTTAGACAGAAGACAGAATGATTTACTTTAAACGTATTTTTTATATGGATGATGCTAAATTCGTCTTTAATATTAATAGAATGTATTTTAATTTTACTATCACGTTTTAATTTATAGTGATCACACTTGTCTAGTTTAGTTTTAGGTTAAGATCAACGCGTTCTTCTAGCAATCATGTTATCAACCAACTGGTAGAGTAGTAAGACGTCAAGACCAGCTGTTCAGCTGTTAATATTACGCCTGACTGCAACGACGTATATAAACCATGTGTAACAGCTGACGTAAAAATGATATGATATAGGTTGGAAGTATCAAATAATGTAAACAATCTACTATCTTATTTTTTAGATAAGATCAAGTCAATGCAGACTTAACTTTTTTTCTAAACGCCGGACAAATTTAAGGATTTTCAAAATTAACGTGTTATCTGGGGGAGTAAACTAAAAACCAATATAGGTTATGGAGAGCAGCTTTTGTAGGTACACTAATGGAAAAATGAAATTATGTTAAAATAACCTGGTTTTTCGAAAACCTATTTTAGCTATAAATTGTTCTAGGGGAATATTAAATCAATTAAGTTATCATCCCTACATCAAAAGGTCGAAAAAGGTATACATAAACACAAAATAAACCCAGATTGTAAAATAGTCATCGTTACCAAAAGACCACGATTCTACAGTGAAAAAAATTTTTCTGGACAAATTTGATCAATGTATTCTACATTTATAAACACACGCAGTAAATATGAGTTAAAATAAAAGTACAGATAATTAAACTCATATTTACTGTGTGCATTTATAAATGTAGAATACATTGTTCAAATTTGTCTAGAAACTTTTCATTTCATAACTTCTTTAATCTGGACGACTTTGAACTTAAAATAGTTTGAACGAATGTGGGATTGTTGTGAAACAGCCACATTTTAAACATGCATTTGATACAGAGGATGTTTAATTTATGATAATAATTATGTTAGCAACTTATTGGGAACTACAATGTGAGCATAAGACTATTTAAAACGAACTTTGCGCCAAAATCAACTTTCTGTGGATGAAATGTTAAATTAAAACTTGGAGAGCCCTCGGTTTTCCATCCCACGGTTCTATTGCTGCACTTAAACTTCCTGAACGACTTTGAAGTAGTTTGCTCCTGGTTCATTAAAACGGGAAAGGTTAATACACAATCACAGTCCACCGTACTATGATTGGTAAAAGGTAAGGGATTCAGTAAAGGGATTTTCATGGTTGGCACTAAATATCAAAACAACCAACTAACTTTGAAATACAAAGTTGTGATGAATTATTTTTTAACGACCAAAAGAACTAAGAGCGTGGGAAAAGTACCATTAAGATTGTTAAACATAAATGAAGCTCAATTAAAATGAAGTATATATTGGTGTAGATTAAAGTGTTAACATTTTAACTCATCCTTGACTGCACATATGCTTCAAGTATGATAATTTAATTACTTATATCACTACGTTAAATTATTGGGTTTTGATATACTGCAAATGAAGTTCTCATCCTAGCCCTTAAACTAGTTTTTTTTCACCACCAGTAATGCTTATATGCGTTAATGCCCTCTGAATATTTCTTGTTATATATTGGGATACATTTTCATTTAGTTCTTTCCGTTATGGATACAAAAGAAGTATAACATTAGTTAAAAATGAATCAGTACATTCAGATGTCACAGTTGTAACGAGTTATTTTTCCTAGGGGGGTAAATATTTGTTATTTGGCCGCGCACCGATTGTTGAGGTAGGCAAGCGGCGGCGGCGAACCTGGCTAGCGCCCTTTGACCCGGCTTATCAGTCCGGATAAGCTTGGGTATCCTGGAACTACCGGACAGCGGAGGACAGACATTCTAGTCGTGGATCCCGTGCAGTGGACAGCTGGTTCGTGATTGTCGAGTGAGACGTGTAGTGCTTTGGTGACATCGGTGTGATATTGGTGCTCAAGGCGTGTTGGTGTCAAGTTGGGTAGTAAGTCAGTGACCCACTTGAGGTGAGTGGACGACTTGATATTATTAGTTTGATAATATTAATATCTGATTTATTTGCGAGGGTTAGAGTTGTAACCGTGCTGGTCAAAGCCTGACGGTAGTTAGGATTTATATTAGTCAGGAATAATATTAAAGTGTATTCCTGACGGTTCTGGGCAGGTGCTAGAGCGCAAATAATATAATTTATTGACTGTAGTAGTTATTATTTTGTGTTGTACCAAGAGTTAGTTATATTACTAATAACTCTGAGGCCCGACAAACCTAGGCTGCACGATTTAGCGTGCGTAGTTGGAAGCACGAGGCCAGTAGGCTAGTAGCTAGTTTTATTAGCCTATTAACAGAAGCCCGGCTAAGCAATATAACGTTGATGTAGTAGCAGTAGTGGTAGTAGCAGTAGGGTTGGTATTGATTAATCATTTAATTATTTTAATTTAACCTGAACAGCTTGCTTAGTAATCCAACACGTTAGCTTGGTAGCTTGGATAGCGGAGTACCGGCTATCAGATAATATATTTATCTAGTGTTTGGAACGTATTTAATATTTATTTATCTGCTACTAAGTAGCTCAATATTTTAATAGTGCAATTACCATTTAGTTTTGCCTGTCTGGCTTGGTATTTATTGAGACCAGCTATTAGTGGCGTAGTCACTCTACCTATAGTGTACTTGTATATTATTATGTGGTACGATTATTGAGTGAACTGTTTGGTTCTTAGCTTGGGCATTAGAGTTGTGTATTGGATTATAGTGGCCTAGTAGACCCCGCCTGGTGATAACACGCGTTGTGGTTTTTATTAGCAAGTCGTCGTGTAACTCACCGTGTTTTAGGCACTCTGGGCTTAACTATTGGATAGTTAGGACGAAGCCCGAGTTGCGTAGTCAGCAACGACCCCCTAGGAGTGTGGAGAATCGGCGTAGGCCTGGTAGTGATTATTGCGCGTTTGTTTTGGTGACTTGTTTTTGACTTGTTCACAGTGCCCGTGTATGAGCCAGTCCTATACCGGTTAGACCCGGCTTTTGGCCTAGTGGTTTCCCTGACCTTGTCGCAGACCCTGGAACTTTACCCAGCCATTGTAGGCTGAGCTATCCCCGGCAAACGTTTGCGACTGCACTTTTAATATTTATTTTTCCAGTGCAGAACATCTCGTCGCACAGTTTGAAGATAGTAAAGCAGCTTGTACATTTAAAAACCTCTGAACCTGTCATCAACACTATAAACCAGCTTCTAAGAGTCCCTAGATCATGTTTAATTTAACATATTGCACAACGATATTATCACATGTAACTGTCAAGTACAGGAATGTCTTCTAGAGTCACTTAGCTCTGGTCTCCTATATCAAGTAATCTGGGAACTGTCATCCACACAATCAACCAAGTTTCTAGTTTTATTTGAAAAATACTCTTGTTGTAGAAGTGTTGTGTTATCTTATGGGAATATACTTATAGCCGAACAAATATTATGTCCTAAATCCATAAACCTAATTTTCCGTTTGTGACTATAAATATTCATTTTCAAACATAATTTGCCTCATTTACTCCAGAAGCCCATGTAATTGGACCAGAGCCACCAAAACAGATTTGTTTTGGAAACATGCAAATATTATTTTGTGATTGTTTGCATATATGAGCTCAAATTATTTCTTTGCTCTGCCAAAAAGTATTTCTAGAGATGGCAGTTTAGCATTTCTTTTTACATTAGAAACGATATACTTAGCATGATAAACTTAAATTGTAATAAACAAAATTAACCATAATTTACTTTCCATACCTATTTAATCCATTGAAAAATAAATATTAACTTCATATAAATTTGAACATTTAAACAAATCTCTCTTAATTCATTCTTAATTTTAGAAAATCGAGGCAGTTCATACACACTATACATCATATGGTACTTTAAGCACATTTTATTCCAAACCCGATGACACTTTTGATTATGCAGGTAAATATCAGTCATAAAACTTAATATATCTCACAGTTTTTATTGTAATTTATATGGAATAAGGTAAAAAGGCTGGACTAAAATTAAAGAATTATAGTAAAACATATTTTTCTTGAAGCATCAATATCAATTAGTTGATGTTTTTGCTACACTAAGGTATGTTGTATAGTCATTTGGATTTATTTACGTAAAATATAAGTAGCATTTGAATGTAAGTAGGTTTACACTTTTTAATAAGTATGCCTTTTAAATTGACTTAATGACTTAGTGACTTTTAATAAGTGATAAATCAATCAGTTGTTTGCTATGATACTGCATTGGTTTTAATTAATATTTAACCCAATACACTGTAAACTCTGGTGAGATGGTCCTGAACTTCATTTATTTTCTTGGTTTCAAACTTTCATATCACATGGGAAGTCTATTCTGTGTTTAGTCAATGTTTATACCCAATGTTATTCAAACTCGGAATAAATGTGACACATTTAAGGAATTTATTATTTCAGTAAAAATCTGATAATGCAATTTGAAATACGCTTAGCCTGCAGGTTTTCGGTAGTAGGTCTTATTTTATCTTACTACCTCATGTGTATCCTAACTATAGATATTTTTCGATCTAACAAAAGAGAACCTCACTCGATCTTGTACATCTGAACCAACCACAGCAAAGTGAAGAAGATTTTTTTAAATAGTTCCTAGACAAAACTTACCAAGTACACATTAAAAACAATGTAAAAGGGCTTCAAGTTGAAAAAGGTGAAACTTAATCGTGCTACTCGTGCCAGGAAAAAGAAGTGATTTAATAATTAATTCGATGATTAATTCACTCATTTGCTGGGTAGCTTGCAAATGCGTGTTGAAGGTGTAACTTATTAACTGTTTGGCGTTATGAAACAGGTAACTTGTGCCAAGAATCGGAATAGCTCTCCCCCTTAACAGTTTACATATAACATGCTTCAAAACATTTTCTTTGACATTTAGGTATATACTTACTTATTTGTTCTCAAGTATTTATGGATATTTAAAAAAATATTAACTACCTACTGAAGCCATTTTCGAGATCTTCGTTCAAATGGACATACATAAAAGCAAACATTGTTCACAAAAGAGTATAATATATGATTATATTTACACAAAAACAATAATGTAAACAAAATTAATTAGTTGGTATTTATTTAAGTTTGAAAATTGACTAAGTCCGAAACATGTCACTTCATAAACAAATTAATTTCAACGGTGCTCAGTTGTTTTTGATTGTTGTTTAACACCAAAATATAATATATTGGGAATATCCTTCCATATCTCGTAATTCCCATATCCCGTGAAAGTTTGCCTGGAAGTATTCCAGAAAGCCATCAATCTCAGCAAGTAGCTGTCACCTACTCGCGCAATATCGCTGCGTCAAATTGCTTCTCGTATGACTGACGCGAATTATGTTTTTTAATGAGAATATTTCTTTTAAGATAAGTTTGTTACATAAACTTATGAGTAATGTAAATGATTTTGAGAATTATTCAAAGAAACAAGTTATTATTACATTGTAAGCTATAAGTTAAAACTGTTTTTTTTCTTAATCGAGAATATAAGTGTAATAGTAAATACAATTTTGTAAATAAAATAAAAACTTGATATATCGTTTTAATTACTTATGATGCACTCATTCCACTAAATCTTAATGCTCTTATCTATTTTATGACCTTATATTGAATATTGCATGTCATGTATTTTATTATGATACAGTACTACTTTACGTAAACACATATTTAATCAAATTTTAATTTTAATTTTGTTTTATATAAAATTCAATCAGTATTTACTACTATAATTTGATGAAACATTGATCTAAACGTAGGATTTAAAAATTTATTTATATTTAGGATATGCCTTTAACTGTACACTTTCTCTTAAAATTAATAAAAATATATTACAATTCGACTTTTTCTGACCAATTTTTTGTTTTATGGTATATCGAGCTCTTGAATTAGTGTTAAATTTATAAGAACACAATCACTCATCTAACTGCAAGCATTAAAACAGATGATGATATTGTAGTTTTTACTAAAACATTTCTACGCATTTTGCCAATTTTGAAAATTAACCAGACCATGTTACTATCAATTAATCAATTATTTGCTATTATATCCTATTTTCTTAATGGAATATTTTTTTAGCTTCGTATCTTAGTTTGCTTAAATAATGGAGTAATATGACAAAAAATACAGTCACGTGGCAAAAAATAACGAAAAATCACATGGCGAAAGTATCTTTTAAACCCTCACTCATTTTCTGACCTCGGCTTTGCCTCGATCGTAAAACTTGAGCTCGAATCGGAAAGAGTCTTTTACGTCCCTTTACATCTTAGTGGTGAAAATGTACTATTATGTAAGTCAACAAGAGGCTTAAAAACTAAGCAGTTGCTTCAAAACTAGACGCTCGAGACCTAACTAGGATTGAAGATAAGGAACTGTACGTAAACCTATTTTACCTACGACCGTTTTTTAAAGTAGCCATTTCAGTTTTGTTCTTTGAATTGAAAAGTTTCACTTAACAGCTGTTTACTTTCATATCAGCATAGTTTCATTTCATATCAGCATAGTTTTCTCATATCAACACGGGTAACGGACCAATAAGATTCAAGGATTGAGAGAAAAGAAGTAAAATTATAATATTTCGAACGTCAACTAATCAGCTGATCAGCTGATCAGTTGACAATTTTAATTGTTGGTCCGTCTTGTTCAATGTTCCTGTTGATACTCGCGTGATTTTAACCTAAGTTGGAGGTCCGTGAAGTTGGCGTACCCATATTATTAGCGCGGTGGGGCACACGGGAGGGACTAAGGCTAACATATCTTGTAGTGTCAGCGTTCGCCGCTAGGACTGCTAAGTTGAAAAAATTTAAATTAATTTTTAATTTTTTGTTATAAAATTAACTTTGTAATTATTAAATTAAAATTACAAAATAAATTTTTAATTTTTAAAATTAAATTGTCATAACATAACCTAACCAACCAGACTTGCTGATAATATAAAAACTATATAAAATAAAAATCTAATTAATGATAACTTATAATTTTTAATTAATTATAAAATTAATTTTAAAATTTAGTATTATAAAATTAAACTGTCATAACCTAACCTAACCAACCAAACTTGCTGATATGAAAAATTTGTTGATAAAAAGTTAGTGCCACCGGCGGGTTTCGAACCCCGGACCTCCTGAACATCAATCCGAAACGCTACCAACTATGCCACGAACGCCGCTGAAATCACATCGTTTCGTTACGGTAATCGTGTCGCCTCAAGAGAAGACATTAACCACTAGAGATATGACGTCACTACACCTTTAGCCTTAGTCCCTTCCGTGTGCCCATTCCCATATTAGCGGAGCCACTTTTGATCATACCAATCGTTAGTTTATCGTTAGTTCTCGATAGTTCCCAAATCTTTTCATTAGTTCTCAAAAAATAAAAAAGTTATAGCCGATTATAAGTGGGTACGTTAACTTCACACTTCCGGGATCTAGCACGCGCCGTTTTCTGAGGAGAAATGTTTACATCTATATATCAATCGTTAG
Organism: Macrosteles quadrilineatus; assembly: GCF_028750875.1. Classification (NCBI taxonomy): domain Eukaryota; kingdom Metazoa; phylum Arthropoda; class Insecta; order Hemiptera; family Cicadellidae; genus Macrosteles; species Macrosteles quadrilineatus. The sequence continues at coordinate 54,201,498 of NW_026542601.1, forward strand.
TTCTTCGTTAGTCCTCGATAGTTCCCAAATTTTTTCGTTAGTTCTCAAAAAATAAAAAAGTTATGAGGCATACAAAGTGGGTACGCTAACTTCACAATTATAGAATTTCCAGCGGGAACAGTTTTTTTACTATAAATGCCTATATCTATATACCAATCGTTAGTTCTTCGTTATTTCTCGATAGTTCTCCAATATTTACGTTAGTTCTCAAAAAATAAAAAAGGTTAAGAGGCATACAAAGTGGGTATGCCAACTTCACAATTGTACAATTTCCAGCGGGAACAGTTTTTTTACTATAAATGCCTATATCTATATACCAATAGTTAGTTCTTCGTTAGTTCTCGTTAGTTCTCCAATATTTACGTTAGTTCTCAAAAAATAAAAAATTTACTAAGCATAAAAAGTGGGTACGCCAACTTCACAATTATAGAATTTCCAGCGGGCACAGTTTTTTTACTATAAATACCTATACCTATATACCAATCGTTAGTTCTTCGTTAGTTCTCGATAGTTCCCAAATTTTTTCGTTAGTTCTCAAAAAATAAAAAAGTTAAGAGGCATAAAAAGTGGGTACGCCAACTTCACAATTAATTATAGAATTTCCAGCGGGCACAGTTTTTTTACTATAAATACCTATACCTGTATACCAATCGTTAGTTCTTTGTTAGTTCTCGATAGTTCCCAAATTTTTTCGTTTGTTCTCAAAAAATAAAAAAGTTATGAGGCATAAAAAGTGGGTACGCGCTAACTTCACAATTATAGAATTTCCAGCGGGCACAGTTTTTTTACTATAAATGCCTATATCTATATACCAATCGTTAGTTCTTCGTTATTTCTCGATAGTTATCCAATATTTACGTTAGTTCTCAAGAAATAAAAAAGTTACGAAGCATAAAAAGTGGGCACGCCAACTTCACAATTATAGAATTTCCAGCGGGCACAGTTTTCTGACTATAAATGCTTATATCTATATACCAATCGTTAGTTCTTCGTTAGTTCTCGATAGTTCTGTAATATTTACGTTAGTTCTCAAGAAATAAAAAAGTTACGAGGCATACGAAGTGGGTATGCTAACTTCTCGATTTTACAATTTCCAGCGGTCACCGTTTTCTGACTATAAATGCACATTTCAAACTTAACATTTGTTGTATATTACCTGCTTTCCTTTAGGACTTAATATTATATCAAATCATCAATCGAATTATCATATGCAAATCTAAAAGTATTTTAAAATGTGTATTATATGGAGAGTTTGTTATGAATTAAGATATTGAAACTCCTATATTACTAGATTAGAGTGGTTTTCAACTTTTCCTAAGCCGTGTCAAACGCCATTTCAAGTTCTTCCGTCAACAAAATAAGCTGTCTCCAGACATGCGCCACTCCCAAAACACGACATATTTGCCGTTCGACGATCTAGCTGTCTTGCTATTCGCCGATTAACGAGTAAAACGTCTGCACACATGTGTTGTTTTCCCAACAACTGTTCGTTTCGGTAATGGCAAAAATATTCGTTCACTTTGATGTGTGCAAAAATACCGGCAATGAACGGAAAACACGAGCACGAGCATTTGCTGTCATACTACTTGCGAGCGTACTACAGTCGTAGGTACAGTCTGGAGCCGGCTATAGGCATGGAACTTGAATAAAACCCCCTTTTTGCAAATCACTAAACTAAATTTTAATTAATTATTTTAATGTAACAAATTTATCATAAGATAAAAATATTTATTCTCGGTATATATTAATAATCCAACACATTAAATTTTAAACGTATTTCTAAACTGTTTAAGAACGATGCTGTGAATGTTTGAAAGAATAGTTGAGTGTACGTTTTTGAGAACTATCCAGAGCTAACGAAGAACTAAAGATTGGTATATAGATATAGGCATTTATAGTCAGAAAACTGTGTCCACTGGAAATTCTATAGTTGTGAAGTTAGAGTGCCCACTTTGTATTCCTTATAACCTTTTTGTTTTTAGAGATCTAACATCAATATTAGAAAACTATCGAGAACTAACGAAGAACTAACGATTGGTATATAGATATAAGCATTTTTAATCAGAAAACTGTGCCCGCTGGAAATTTTGTAATTATGAAGTCAGCGTACTGACTTTTATGCTTCGTAACTTTTTTATTTTTTGAGAACTAACGTAAATATTACAGAACTATCGAGAACTAACGAAGAACTAACGATTGGTATATAGATATAGGCATTTATAGTCAGAAAAGGTGCCCGCTGGAAATTGTATAATTGTGAAGTTAGCGTACCCACTTTGTATGCCTCGTAACTTTTTTATTTTTTGAGAACTAACGTAAATATTGAAGAAATATCGAGAACTAAAGAAGAACCAACGATTGGTATATAGATATAGGCATTTATAGTCAGTAAACAGTGCCCGCTGGAAATTCTATAGTTGTGAAGTTGGCGTACCCACTTTTTATGCTTCGTAACTTTTTTATTTTTTGAGCACTAACGTAAATATTGGAGAACTATCGAGAACTAACGAAGAACTAACGATTGGTATATAGATATAGGCATTTATAGTAAAAAAACTGTTCCCGCTGGAAATTGTACAATTGTGAAGTTGGCGTACCCACTTTGTATGCCTCATAACTTTTTTATTTTTTGAGAACTAACGTAAATATTGGAGAACTATCGAGAACTAACGAAGAACTAACGATTGGTATATAGATATAGGCATTTATAGTAAAAAAAACTGTTCCCGCTGGAAATTGTACAATTGTGAAGTTAGCGTACCCACTTTGTATGCCTCATAACTTTTTTATTTTTTGAGAACTAACGAAAAATTTTGGGAACTATCGAGGACTAACGAAGAACTAACGATTGATATATACGAGTAGATGTAAACATTTCTCCTCAGAAAACGGCGCGTGCTAGAACCCGGAAGTGTGAAGTTAGCGTACCCACTTATAATCGGCTATAACTTTTTTATTTTTTGAGAACTAACGAAAAAATTTGGGAACTATCGAGAACTAACGATTGGTATGATCAAAAGTGGATACGCTAATATGGGTACGCCAACTTCACGGACCTCTAAGTTGGTGGTTAAAGGAAGGTAGATTAAACTGATTTAAAAATTTAAGTTTTAGTGAAAGTGAAGTTGACGAGATGGAAATGAGAGCACAAACTGTTTGTGCTAATCTTTTGCCACCAAAATCGAAACAAATGTATGAAATTACATACCAGCAATTCATTAAATGGACGAAACAAAATAAGGTTAGATCCTACTTAATATTATAAATGAGAAAGTTTGGATGTTTGTGACAAGTGAACGCGAAAAATACTGGTCGGATTGGGCTGAAATTTGGCATGATGATAGCTCACATTCCCGATTAACATATAGGCATATTCTTATTTCAAAAATCCTTTCGGGCTCCGCCCCAGTGGCTCTGGAGTTTCCCATGTTAACCTTATGAGAAATGGAATTATTGAATCTTAACAGCTGTTTCAATTAAACAAGTTGGTTCTGTTCTATGATGTTCATTAGCATTAAAGCTACAAGGATTACCAACAGGGTGCAGCACTGTTATTTCTTTTACATTTATGACAACAGCTAATTTGCAACCAAAAGGTGAGTGAGCGTAGCGAACGAACTTCAACCTGGAGGTGAGTTAGCGTAGCGAACGAGCTAACCTGAAGGCAAGTGAGCGCAGCGAACGAGCTCCAACCTAAAGGCGAGTGAGCGTAGCGAACAAACTTCAACGAGGACGTGATTGAGCCATGCAAACGAGATAATCTTGAAAATTAAGAAGTTAAACGGGGCAAAGCCCGCAGGTTACAGCTAGTTGTTAAATAAAAATGAGCTTCTGGTTTATTTTGAAAACCTCTTAACCGTTGTTTCACCCAACTCGTTGTGGACGACATATTCGATGCTGAGATCCAACTGTAAATTAACTGTTTCACTATATTGTTCAGTTGTCCAAATAAATATGCAATATTTCCCTAACTGTATCTGATACAGTATTTATGGTGAGAATGCTGCTAGAAGAAGCTATTGCCTGCAAAAAATAGTAACGTATTATTTAACGAAATTTTACAAACACGAATTACATGAAATCAGCTGATTATACAATAAGTCGTTGCATCACTTTCAGTGGCAATGACAATCAACGAAAACATAACCTCTCTAAGAAGTTATGAGCAATGATTGTTAGTAATTAAAAACCAGATTGTTAGTACTTTAAAAACTGTCGTAGGTAAAGTAGTGTACGCAACTCGCGTTAATAGTCTTTACGACACTCGTAGAAGTTTTTAAGGCACTCGCCAAGGCTCGTGCCTTAAATTTTCTATGTCGTAAAGACTAACTTAACGCAATCGTTGCGTAAACTACTATATACTAATTTGTTCAATATTTTATTAAATGTTGTTGAAAAAGTTCACAACAACTGCACCATTAAAAAACTGCACCCATGCTCGTTTTAGGGAGGAAAAAAGGTAAATTGTTGCAGTTAGTTTGTTTATGGTTATATTTTGATCACATTTGGCAAATTAAATCCATTTTGATTGATCTTATAAATAAATAACCAAAATTAAAGGTATTTTATATGTCGAATTAATTCATTATGACTTAATTAAATCAATACATCTTACAAACCAAACTATAGTTAGTAGAGAAGTGAACGACTCCCTTGTAGCTAGCCGAGGTTTAATCAAATAGTGTTATAGTTAAGAAACTTTCATAATTATCCAGGAACATTACTACCAAGTTCATAGTAATTAATATCTATCATCAAAGTCTCAAAGTTTCAACCCAAGCAGTAAGTTCCAATGACATTCTATCACTTTTAAAATAATTGTGTATTAAATTGAGAGACAGAACAGTTTAAAACCTAAACTCTAAAAGCATATAACCATTATAAAGTCAATATCATTTAATTTAATATGATTTGATTAATTCAATTTAGAATTCTCAGTAGCCTACTAGTTGTTATTTACTAAGAATAGTTTCTTCAACATTATGCAAAGAGAAAAGTAATTTAAATTTAGTTTAGTCATACTATCAAATCTGGGTCTTATTTAAAAGTGAAAAAGGATGAGTGTAGAATGGATTGTGATATCTTGAGCAGCTTTAGAAATAACCTAAAAAATCAGCTTGACCAGAATAATTTATTTCACAAAATTATTAAAAGACAGCTGTGTCCAGTTTCGATCTTAAAAAAATGTACTGATAATTCTCAGAATCGAAACGGTGACTTGATTACTAGGAGAGCACATTAAGCCCCCCCCCCCCAACTACTTCATATATATATGCTTATAATATTTTTTATTTGTTGAGTGTTTTATAAACTAAAAGTCTTTTTTCATGAATACTATAGATGGGCTTGTATAACATTTTTCAGGCAACAAATAATCTTTTTAAAACTACCTGCACATTTATCCATGTTCTTGTTACATCATTTTCGTCATTGCGAATACATTTAAAACTCTGATTAACTACAGTTTTAATTTTAATCGATTGTGCAGTTTTTCATTATAAGAAAGGTTTTGTCCAAAATCTCCAGAGTGTCTTTAAGCTTCTTAAAAGTGCACTTTTACAAGACTTGATACCTAAAAAAATACTGCTCTGATATTGCGAAGTGTAAATGTAATTTCAAAACCATGCTCAGCTAAGTTTGGTTCCATCAAGTGGGTATTATTACATAGAAAGTTTCTTAATGATGCAAGATACATCTACAAGTTCTGGTCTAATTAATCTCTTAGTCACCACACAAAGTTCATGTTTAACATCCCAGGTTGATTGCATTTAGTTTTTACACAGACAAAGACAAACTGCAATACTAATAACATTATCCTCCTTATAAATTATAAATACATAACATTACATAATTTATAACATTATAGGATCTAGAAATATTGTTGGCAAATGATACTCTAGGCTAAAAATGCAAGCATACGTTTCAGTTAATAAACTGGCCAAGTTTACCTTTTCTGCGACTATGTCAAAATACTACTTCTCACTTTTCATGGTAAAAAATGACCTTAACATTTTGTGATAAACACTTCACTGTTTGTTTAAAATTTTGTTTCAAAAAATAGTTTTATTTATTTTTTACAAACTGGAATAACAGTCTATTAAATATGTCCTCGCGTATATTTTACATTGCTCAATTCTATCCCCTTGTTGCGTTATACTGGAAAGTACTGATTTAATATTGTTCATCGTAATGGAAATAAAGTTGTTTATAGGTTAGTGGTCAATGGGGAACAACACCAATAACCAAAATAAGAAATTATTGAGTCATTTACACAAATAATGGCCCGTAATCGCCATGCAGTGCAGTTCACTATTTCACCACAAATGGTGCGTGTTTGGATATATAGTTATGAGACAATTGTGGACTATAGCTCTCCAGATGGACACTTACTCTGTGCGATTTGTGTTTGTATTTTTTTTCATGCGCACTAAAATATTGAATCTTGACGTATACAAGTGAAAGTCCTCACACACTCACTGATTCACTTAATTAATTACTCATTCATCACTCTTTCATTGCTCTAACTTCCCTACTGGCTAGAATGCTAATATTTGGTACGGTTTGCATAGTATTCTTTTCTAGACACAGGCTCGTTATAATATATGAATAACATTTAAATTAAATTATTATTTTTTGTTTTAGTTAAAAATATTGTTAATTAAATCATTCGTAAACCAGTAGAGTTATCAAACATATCAACCGACTTTAATATCTAAGATAAAAATAACTCATGCAATAAAGGCTGTCAAATAGTTTTTATTAAGTGTAAAACCTGAAATAAACCTTTCTCGTTTTTTCCTGTATTCGGTTTCTCATATAATGTGTTACACTACATTATTTACCACAATTGAGAGATCCAAGTCGTTAGTAAGTGGTTAAAGATTTGTGTAAAGTTCCTAATGGGCCCGCAGGGTTTAACCCGGAAAATACGGCCCAGGAGATTAGACGATTATAACTTAGATGACCTTTACAACGACAAATTGATGTTTGTAGCATGTTGAGATTTCAATAAAAATATTTCAGCTAAGTTAATCTTATGCTCAATCCGGTAAAATTATGTTAATACTATGTAAGATAAGCTATTAAATGGGTGGAAAAATAGCATCAGCACTTTTTGATATTTTATACATACACATGTTCTTACACCAAGCAATTATTATTCACATTTAAAGAACATAATACAAATTTAAAGTGTCTATACAAGTAATCACGATAAGTTTGTCAAAGAACAAGATCTTCTATGCAATATAACATTTTTAGATATCTTCTAGAGTAGACCGCAGCAAGGGAAGCAAGGTACAAATACCCCCGTTGCAGCAAACCTGCAGACTTAGCGAATTTCCATTTGTCTGAATTGATTTTCAATCAAATCTATTTCAATAACACTAGGTTTAACAAGTACCTACCTAGGTTTGCTGCTACAAGGAAACTAATAAAGTGTGTTTTTTAGTAAAATATTAATAGCTTAGTATAAAATAAATAAATTTGCCAAGTATGATCAAAATATACCCATAAACAAACAAACTACAACATTTTACAGTATTCTCCATAAGAATAACATGGGCATTTTAAATAATCAATTTTTTTGAATTTTCTCCGTTACCAATAACCGTACAAAAACACTAAATTATTTGTTTTTTAAGCTCTTTAAAAAGGTCTAAAGGGAAATTGGGAAATTTTGTACTTAGAGGGTCAAAAATGAGAAAAACCATTTTTTACCCGATAAAACCCCATTCACATGGCCCGATCATGCTGGTTCGCGAATTCATTCAAGTTTATCCCGACTTACACCTTCCAACCAAATTTAATCAAAATCGGACAAAAATTACTCAAGTTATCGGTATTATTATTTCAATGACCAAAGGTAAACTTACTTTTACAGGTTACATTAAGTGAATGGGACTGTGGAAAAAAGTTTGGTGACTTATAAGAAACTACAATACCATAAAAGACCAAAAAGTAAAGAGAACGATTATCTTCAAATACCCTTCATTCTTCATAGAAAGCATATTTAAATATACATAATGAAAAAAGAACGAATTATGAATACTAGCTGTTCATAGGTTGTAGGTGTTCTAGAGGAGTTATTGAATAAGTATAATATTTATTTACATAATCATGAATCAGGATTTGAATTATTACTAAAACGACTCGCTCACTTACTCAAGCCAGGTTTTAATTTATGACAGGCGTGATTCTGTGTGACCTTTTAAAATGTCAATGACACTTTGCCCTTCCATCAGGCTCTCAATAAATTATCTCTAACATTATATGAAGATTTGTCAATGTAAAGGACAAAGGCGTAACCATAACCATTTTCAACATTCTTGCATGAACTTGACAAGTTTTTAAACTGTTCATAGAATCAAATTCCCACATTTTTCTGATCAGCCTAGTTTTTATAATAATTTATCCGAATTTATTATTGTTGCGGAGCTATTTGTATTAAATTGGGTTTTTTGAGAGTAATTATAATTGTGGCCTTATATACGAGGTGCATTTATACTTTATTAAAGAGTTTTTTTTATTTTTTTTTATTCTTCTGCATAAATGTAGAAATAGATAGATATGAAATATATAGTAAACGGAATATATGTATTGTAACATATTATAGCGAGGGTTAATATGCGTTAAATACCAAAAAGAAAACGTAATTTTAAATATGTCGATTGATTCTACAGGATTTCACAGTACAATGATGAATATCAAATCGACGTTAACAACATTTAGGTTTCTGCGTTTACTATTCAAATCCATCTGAGAGTCTTTTAGTGATCCAAATATCTACAGTACAAAATAATAAAACAATTAGGCTAACCATAAGACCATATAAGTTTTTTAAACAGTCTATACCTTTTACGGACTGTTATGTAACTCTCCCCTTAATATTTAGACAATTTCGTATATACTTCAGTTATTGGCCACTTTAGTGACGCTTCCGGGAGAATATAAATCCAATAAAATCTCCAAGGTACTCAAAGCTTTGTGAAGTCTTTGATAACCACGGTAAAGTCTACGAAAGTACGAATTATTATAAATCTTTATATCAACAAAGGGGAGGTTTTTTCCTGACCGGTAAACGTCACTAAGGCCATCTGTTTCTTTACCGATTACTATTAATTAAAACCCAATAAATATAACAAGCTCACTTTTGAGGCATAAAAAAGCTTCAGACTTAAAAAAAGATTAAACCAGCAATATTTTGATTGGTAGGTGGACATGATAAACACCCAACTATAAGAATCATATTCATAGTGTGCAATTTTTATTCGCCCAAAATAATCACATAAGTAATTGACAATACATTAATTCACGGTGGTTCATATATGATTATTAATATGGGTACTTCTCTGTAGGCTATGAGTTACCACTACTGAGAAACTCTGTAACCGTTGCGGCTTAATCAAGCTCATATCGCAGTCAAGTAACTATACAATGACGCAAGACAAGCAACTAAGATGTTCAAGGAGTAGACTCTGCTTGTCAAACATGAGACCATGGCCCCCACATTTAATTGTGGGCCCTGTTACCAGGATCTGGCTCGGGCCCCCCTACCAACGGGGGGTATGGAATACCCCCCAGCCTAGAGGGGGGGTCCGGGGGTTCTCCCCCGGGACAATTTTGAAAATGTCATGTATTTTAGTGAGTTTTAAGGCAATCTAGGTATTAAATTTGTGAGTGGTAAATGGCACTTTTGCAGCCTTTTTAAGGAAGAAAAGAGTTCTTCAATGAGCTTTATAAGACTTAAAATTACAGTAATTCAGCAATTAAAACTATTATATCAATACACAAAAGCTCCATGCCTATTAATATTTTGTCTTTTTTATTTCCCTGTGAAAGGGTTTGGCTATCGTAACTGCTACAATTGTACTTTGTAATATAGAGTAAGAAAAAAACTTACGTAAATCGAGTTTAACAGCTTACACCAATGAAATCATATTTTATTCAGTGACAATTTTCATCAAGAATTTTAACAATACTACATTTTTTGGGATTAGATGCCTGAGCTGCCGAACTTGCGCGAGTAGTCACGGAGAAAAACGAATGTGCACGAGTAATGCCGAGAATGACCGATGCTGTCGATACCGATGCTATCCAATTCATGCTTTAGTACAGTATTATACCGAGCGAATCGGGAAGAAAACTTAGGTCAAAATTATTACAATCTTTCATATTTTTAAAACTCCAAAAGTAAAGAATTTTTAGGTTTGTGTCAAATAACCTAGATTGCAATTATTAATTGAAATATTCCATGCATAAAAGTGAAACCGGGACCAAATGTTGATAAAACGGGACAAATAAGCGTCCCGAGAGGATTTGTCGGGACGGACCAGTCCCCATAAAACGGGACGTCTGGTCACCTTAGCTATGGTACATAGTACATGTCAATTTTTCAATTCTTTACAATTTTGTTTTTAACTTATAACTATAAGGATTCATTCTTGAAACTATCAGTTTAATTATAAAACCAAACTTTGTTTATTATGGGGGGAATGAGGTAGGAGTGGCTAGGTGCCTGGCGGGAGGAAGGGGTAGAGGGAGTTTGTGGAGCCGGCCACTGGGGCCCGAGCTGGCTGTTCTGCTGTTGTATAGTACATACGCACCTACGCACCTATAGTATTTAAATATAAACTACCTTAGAATCTAGAATTAATACATTTTAAATTATTTAACTTTGTTTTTTGTAAAATATATATATTATTTTTTATCATCCATTTATGATCTGCTGTAAAGTGATCTTCAATGGGGAAAAAAAGAAAAAAGAAAAAAATGGGTGACCAGAGTTGCACCAGCCCCACCCTTGTGGGGGCCATGCATGAGACGCAAACTTAATCGTTGACTTATTGCGTTCATATATTGTAGAGATGCAATGTTCAAGCTGATCAACTCCAGCCGCTTTGTAACACATATTGATAACATGAGAACGCAATACCCAATCCCCTTATGCAGTAGTTTTAAGCTTGCTTCACATTTTTCAGCACATATCAGGTACTAAAGATTACAAAAGATGCACTTAAGTTTATCCATTGATATAAAAGCATTCTAAAAGGGAAAAAAAGTCCCGGGACGGTTTAATATTTCAAAAAATAATAAAGATACCAAAATTGGTAAAAGGCTACTGGGCATTGAAATCATTTTAAAACGTTTTTCAGTGATACACTACTTCCTAAGGAGGATGGCCCACTGAGTCTGAAGAACATCTTAATCGTTATTATGTGTTGATATGCACATAAAGTTAAAGTCTTGGGTAGTAAAATTCAATGCTGCCAACTTGAAATCAAACGGACAACCGAGTAAAAAATTGCAGCTGTTAAAAGATTCTTTAAATGTAATTGCAAACGAAAAGTCATGAATATCTTATTTGGGAAATAGAATCATAAATTGAAATTAACAGCCCATATGCCTAAAATCTTGAGACTGTGGCAGAAATTTGTAGGGGCAAGAGCTCTGGAGGAGTCAAGTAAGATTCTTAATATGTACATCATAAAAGACAAAGGAAGTGACTTACGTCGCTACAGCTAGGCTACCCTTACAGATGTCGCAGATATTTTTAAATCTCAAAACAGAACACCTACTAGCCAAAGAAATCTTTTAACAGCTTTTTTAACAACTAATAATGTTAGACGCGTAAACATTCTAGAAAAGTCGTTTGATAAACTTGCTTACCCTCTTCTGTTCCAAACCAGAGACTCTGGTTGGGCCAAATACACGCCAAAAACAGTTTAGAGCATAGAAATAATTTCATAATGCTAGAGTACGCGTCGTACTGGTTGACTTCAAGAGAGAGATTTAGATTGCTACATCGGTCTGAAAAGCTCACTTTTGGTGGTTCTTACGTACGCATAGAGGGCACCCGCCCTACAGTACATCAGAGATAACCAAAGCAGTCTAAGAGCGGATCTATATTGAAATATTGTAGAAAGATCAAATACCTGTATTGGTAAAGATGGTATTTTACCATCATCCTTTTTTGGGTCTCCACGCAACATGAATCTGAACTTTTTCAATGCAATGGCCATTGTATGTTCAGACATTTGGCAATCCTAGGTGGGAAGAAATACAGAATAATCTTTCTCTGGGAAAACTGGCCAATTTACCAATAACTTTCGTCGTAAATATGTTTCATAGATGTTTATCTGTTTGTATAATATTGTTTCTTTTCAAATACAAAATACACATTTCTTTTTCAGCCACCGAATAATCCATCCAAACTGTACTGGTTGCAAACATAAAAGAACCCTCCATAGATTTGAATATTGGCTACCCGTTTCCTAAGGGTTTGATGCAGTACGTATACCACGCCCAATCCATTTCGATATTGCTTTGTTAATCAATGAAAGAAACGACGATGGAATGCATAGAACTGAAATGTTAAGGATATTACACAATGTTGTTCCTCAATCTATGGGATCCAAAAAAGAGAGCACACTTTTGCAATTCTAACGTATTTGTAGTATTTCCATTCCAGAATCATATAGAAGATATACGAAATCATATTTCCAAAATAAATTAGGTCAATGTATTGATTTAAATAAGAACACCTAGCACTATTTTAAAACCTCGAATACTAAAACAGATTAAATAAGATATTTACATCATACTACACAGAAACAGGTACTTCTGTCTATCCATATTGATAGGCTGGAAAGTTGCCTTTGCCGTGCCAAGGCCCCACTAGAAAAACAGGCCATGCTGCAGCGCGGGTAGCGCAACACAGTGGTGGATAGTTGTACTAAACTCTTACCACTAAAATCTTACAGCCAGCTTGTTTATTTACCTAAAACATATGGGAATGGTGATGGCAATAAATGTATCAATGAAATCTATCCACTAGTGTGACTTCATGGATCCTGCAGCATGGCCTACTTTTTCTAGTGGGGCCTTGGCCGTGCCCACACACGTAAAAGTAACGTAATTTACTTTCACGCTACACTAATTTTTTTAACGAGCTTCCCACTTAATGATTTAGTCTAGAAAACAGCTGTTTGCCGCCAGCTGTTTGGGGTTTCATTACATACTACTGTACTGTAATGGGTTTTTACCGGACACTAACCAGCCGATTATATTTGGAAATGAGCGGTTATAAACAAAAACATAACCTCAGAAATTGTTAGTCTTTTAGTAGGTGGGAATATATAGGATTTGTTCATATTTTTTGTTAGGTCAGCTAAAGTACGATTGTGTAAAATATCGTACGTCACTCGTCCAAAACGTATTTACCGGTCTCGTATGGTAATCCCGCACTCGACTTCTTCTTGCACGGGCACGACCACACTTGTCCGGTAAACATATATTTTTAGGACTAGTAACGTAATATACTATTACCATGGAAAGCTTTAGCACGGTAAAAGCTTTTTACTGTGCACTTAGTCAGCTGATGAAATTAACAGCTAATTGCAATGGCCTATTTTATTTTCTGAAATATAAAAATATTATAATTTATGATATATCCTTAATAAATTGTGTTATGAGTTTCAAATGTACTAATTTTTCTATGTAGTATTATGTTAAGTATCGTCGTTACTTGCCCGGTAAGCATTACCGTACTCGCACGAAAATTCCGCATTCGGCTACGCCTCTAGCACGTGTTCTAGTGGTGGAAAATAAAAGACAGAATTATTAAAGTTGAAAAAAACTCATAGATGTCTTGAGTTAACCAGTTCAAATGATCTATTGCTATACTATTGCTTTTGCTCTGGTATTCTTCCAGCGAACTCAAACTTAGCTAAAATGAAAAAAAAAACAACTCAAAATGGGCTTTAGATTTTCATATAGGGCAAGTGCTCTATATGACCTTATATGTAGAGGGGTGGTTGCTCCAATGACAATGTTATTGGGGAAAACTATCTCCATATACATTGGAGACTGAATGTTTTCTATCTTGAAGAAGAACAATATAAAATAATATTATCAAGAGAAAAAGAAACAATTGTTGTGAACGATTTGCTAAGATTGTTTAAGGTATCAAGAAAGTGTTAAGAGAAGAGCCCAGGTGTTTATACTTGGACAACCTTTTAGCAGGATTCTCAGAGCCCGGCTGAGTTTGTCTTCATCTTATTAAAGAACTTGTTTAAAGAGAAATTTTGTATTAAACAAATTTACGAGTAATTGAACGATAAATTGCTCATTTGAAAATAACAACAAATACAGTGCGGTAACTAAATATTATTATGGAACAATATAAGTGTTTTTGCTAGATTCATTTTGGCTTGTCTATTAATTTTAATTTGTATATTAAATTCTTTGAAAGACACCCCTTATACAATAATATCAGGTTATTTAACGTGCTGCCTGAGGTAGAGGAAGACACCGAAAAATTTTGGAGAGCAGTGAAAAGCCTACTAGTAGAAGGAACTCGATACTCTATGAAAGATTTTTTTGTGGCCGAATGAATAAAGGCATGCTGTTTTATTAATTTTAGAATTTTTTAGAGATTAGTTTTATTTGTACTATTATGTTGACTTGGCGTCACAAAGTTTATAGAATTTATAGACATTTTATATTTGTATTCCAGCTGTTAAATTTAATTAAAAGAACTTTAATTAAACTTAACTTTAACTTTAATTAAACTTTAATTGAACTTTAATTTTTATTAATTTCTGAATGGGCTACATCCTTATCTATATATTAATAGGCATGCATGTTTCTTTAAAACCTTTTTTCTCAGCTCGTGTGCATAGCAAGGAAAATCTACGCATACTGTTAGAAAGATATTTACCTGTAGATGTGCAGAATCCCTTTATAAATTAAAATAGGCTCAAAAATAAGCACAAAAAACGAATTTGAAACTTTACAAAATTAACATGGGTCTTATAGGTTGCTATGTTGGTGACGAAATAACAACAAAATATAAACAGAAAATCAAAACAAATGTAAGAAATTATAATCACGTGTTTTATTTACAGCGTGTGGGGTGAAAATAGAGAAGCCTGTACATTGGATATTTTTGGTGGAGTATCGACCACTGGACGACCACTAGTTTTTATTAAAATGGTGCGAGTAAATAGTGAGGAATGGAAAGGTTAACCATTCTAATGGACCGTGATGTTTCTTAGTTCACCTCAAAAAAGAAATATATTTTGGAAATGAAATAGAAATCTTTGCTTTAACGCGGAAGTTTTTGTCCCTGAGAAATTCGTCATGATTTACAATTCACATTTGTTAGTTTATGCAAGTGTGCTCAGACGTGATGTCATTTTTTACTAGATATCTCTTTGTCCCAGTTGGGGCTAAAACATTTGCAAAAAAATGGTTTTCATATTTGTAGAATTTCTTCTAAATTGCTTAAACATAACGTATGTTTGATAATGTAATGATTATAATACATTTTTATTTTTGTTTGAGAATATCAGAAGTAAGTAAAAAGTTTCAAATGTTATCTTACACCTTTATTATCTTTACGCTCGATTACCCGATCGTAACGTCTTTTATTTGTAAGAGTTAAAAATCCATACAACCGTGGGAAATAACCCCCATAGATTGTAGGAATTGTACAACAAAATTCATTTTATTTTAGCAAACACTGAAAATTTTTTTATTTATTATAGAATTAAGACAAATAATTAAGTAGGGCTATTTAATGAAATATAATGATTTATTAGGCCTCCTCAACATTAAATTCAAATGGAAAAATTAAATAGTCCTTTATAAAATTTAATATTATAATTAAATTATACGTGTATCAAAGAGATAGTTATTAAAATTTCTGTTGTAAACAGAGTGCTAGTGTTTTTCTGAAATTGTTAGTTTTTGTTATTTTGTTCAACTTATTAAGCATTTTGCTCATTGGACTATTGCACAGTTCAAAAAGTATAAATATAATTTTGAAGCGAAAATTTAAACATTTTTAGCTAAGGAAATAACTAATGAATCCACTCAATTTACTTTATTTAATTTTATACTAACTTCATTAGATTATGATTATTAAGGATAAAAAAGATAGAAGCAAATTAATACAAACAAATTATCTTAAAATAAATCAATATTTAGTAAATTTAATACAGGCTAAAAAAGTAAACAGATAATTTATCATGTTGTGTCATTTAGAAGTAAGTTGTTGACATAATAGGTATTAGAAATTAAAAATGGAAGACATAGAAATAATTTAATGAAAATAACAACATTTCTGAAAGAGCATTGTGACAGATTTCTAATGAACTGAGATGTTACTTCTTTATGAATGTCAATATTAACTCATTGTGATGACACGAGTTACATTACGTTAATTGAATGGTGTTGCTATGGTGGGTTTATGTTTCATATCACCTTCAAGTCGCTAGGAGCAAATGAGTTTTGGTATGGTTAGTAGCAAGAGGATTATCGTCCTCTAAATTTTCGAGAAAATTATATCAATTACACATGGCTTCCAAGAACAACAAGTTATAGGATGTAGATTGGTGTAAATCTACACATTGGGGCAAGATCATGATGAACTTTGGCAGTTTCAGATCACTTTTGTGGCTGAATTCTGTGTACGGCACAAATGTCACTTCACTTACTACACTGAGCAGACACACAGGCAAGGTGGTGTACAGTACAACGATAGCAGCTGTGTACGTAAGTGAAGTTCTCATTTACATGTACAGAGAATGGTATGATAATACGGAGACGATCTTGATGTCATTTATAAGGGTGTCTGGATCATTTTTTGTTGTATTGACACTAGGAATGACAATACTTGAGCACAAGACAAAAATATCAATAGCATTGACACTTCAAAGACTTAAAAGTGAGCTAATTCCACAAAAAGACTTTGAAAGTGGCAATTCTGGTTCAAAATTGATTCAAGCATCATTGTGGTTTCTTACTGGTCTCTACTCCTTCAATAACGTCTGTAAAGTTGTGGGGCTTCAGCCTAAATCCTTGCCTGTCACCGTTTATTTCACAACTTTTCATCTCATAAGTTTTTGGATCGTACAAGTTTCTACGATCGTGCTGTTCCTGTGCAATATTATAAGTATTCAACTTGAGATTGTAAAAGAGATGACAAAAGTGGAAGACATGAGCACTTCATCGTTCAACAATGCCTGGGCTCAAAGAAGATCTACCAGAGAAAGGCAATTAAACGTTAAATTCTTACGAGTAGGGTACTTTAAAATCTTGAAGGTTTTGCAAAGGAGCACTTTCAAACACCGAACATGAACTTAAAGAATCCGCTCGTATTGCTGTTGTGGGTTGGATAAACATGGGTATGGCAATTCACGCATTTTATATCTCACAAAACATCTATACACTAAATTTGTATTTCTATTCAGCAGTCCCACTCACTTTGATGTTCCTTGTGATGGTTGTGAAAGTCAAGCAACTGCAGCAACTGAAACAACAGACAGGTCCACAGTTACTCAGCTCTCTGTACAACTGTCAGAGTGAGACTCTGCGTAGAGATGTCAAACATCAGATGTTAGCAAACATCCATCGCTCCTCTCCGTTCTCTTGCCGGGTGTTCAATGTGGACTTTGAACTTGTAAGCGATCTGGTAGAGCTTCTTCTTTTACTGGCGGTTACGTTTTCAGTTAATTAAAAATTCAAATGTAACGGTAATGCACAGTACATAATGTTTTTCTGCACTTAGCAAGCGGTGTTAAAATAAACAGGCAAAGGAACTAGTTGTTTGTACTTTGTTGTATTTGATAAGTTGAAAAAGACCTATGACCTATTAAAAAAAAAAAAATTATCTCTAAGTAAAAAAATAGTATAATTAATTATAAAATAATTTCTTAAGTTGTTTCCCAAACTAATGAAAAATGGTTTTAACACGAAAATATTGAGATACGTTTAAGTTGACCATACATGCATCAAATTGCCTTGATTATTAAAGGATCGTATACTGGTTAATGAAAAGGTTTCAATTTGATATCACTTAAAGCAGGCTATCGTACACAAAAAGGGGATAGCTGGATAGCAAACGAGGAGGAGAACCACGAAAATAAACTTAAATAAATCTTATTTACGAGAATGCATTTAATATTTTTTCCTCATATTCAGCTGTTTGGACCTCTTGATGAACAGTTCTACGGACAGCATAATATAAAATAATCAATTTAATGGCCCATCCTACGCAGGGAAACCAATTAATCATTTAAACTTAATATGATTCAGAATAGCTCGTTTAAACGTAAGAAGACAAATTCTGGCAGTTTAATGGGGAAATCATCTTGTAAACAAATTTTACGTGACCACCTATTTATTTCATCCGATTATAGGCTTATACGATATGCATTTTCAATACGATAATTTTGCAATAAAAGAGGAATTGTATCGATTTGAAAAGCCTTGATTGGTGGCTGATTCACACAAACACTGGTTGTAGCTACATACCACCTTCTATTGCATACTAACACTTACCGTACCTTATCTTATCTCCATTACCATTAAAATCCTACTAGTGTACATGTTGCTCGAAATCGAGCAATCGCAAAAGGGTAAAGGAGTTATTTAATAACAAATAACTTATTTAAGAACAAATATAAGTTATAAATTTCGATGAGTCAACTCAAAGATTACGTAACTAATGATAATACTCACAATGTACTTAATAGTTCAATGTAATCAAAATTTCTTGTAAATATTTTATCATTTTTCAAAAGCTGTTCTGGCTTTAGTGTATTGTAGAAATGTTTTCCACTTATAGCCGCAATAGGTTGTCTATGTTGGTCTTTGTCAATGATAAGGTCTGCATGGTATCACCACAGAGCACTAAATAAGAAGTTCTTATTTAGTGATCTGTGGGTATCATCAGCCATTGTCGCCAGTGCGTTTACAAATTTCAGTCTTTTTTTTAATAGCAGCAAATAGCCTTCTGCATAGCCTCTCTGTCACAATTTTACAATTAACATATGTTCTTCTTCTCACTTTTAATTTCTGACAACAGCTAGAGTTTCATAACAATTTTTGTTTACCATGTTAATCTTATGGAGAAATGCGAAACCTTAAAGGGCCCCAGGGCCTCACACTCTAATTATTTCCCTAAAAAGAAAGTTTCCTGCACAGCTTCACGTTACGCTCTTTCCAATGACACCACAAACATGTCAATCGGTTCAGTAGTTTCGGAGGAGCAATTGTCACAAAAAACCTGCTTGCGTATTAAATAAGTACTAGAGGTCGTCCAGTGGTCGAAACTCGACCAAAAATATTTAATGTACAGACTTCTTTATTTTCATTCCACACTTTGAATAGAACATGTGATTGGAGTTTCTTCCATTTGTTTTGATTTTCTGTTTATATTTCGTTGTTATTTCGTCACCAGCATGGCAACTCATAATATCCATGTTAAATTTTTCAAAATTTTAAATTCATTTTTTGTGCTTATTTTTGAGCCTATTTTAATTTATAAAGGGATTCTGCACACCTACAGGAAAATAGCTTTCTAACAGTATGCGTAGATTTTCCCTACGATGCACACGAGCTGAGAAAAAAGGTTTTAAAGAAACATGCTTGCCTATTAATATATAGATAGATAGATATAGATAGATTAGGATTCTGGCCTCTCATTCTCCTCTACCCTCTGCCTCTTCTATATAGATCCCTGTAAGGATAATGTTTTTTATTATTTGGTCTTTCCACTTCATTCTTGGTCTTCCAAGTGGTCGAGTTTGTGGTACTCCATGGAATCTATACTTATTTAATACGCAAGCAGATCTTTTGTGACAATTACTCCTCCGAAACTACTGAACCGATTGTCATGTTTTTGGTGTCATTGGAAAGAGCGTAGCGTGAAGTTGTGCAGGGGACTTTCTTTTTAGGGAAATAATGAGAGAGTGAGGCCCTGGAGCCCTTTAAAGTTTCTTATTTCTCCATAAGATTAACATGGGAAACAAAAATTGTTATGAAACTCCAGCTGTTGTCAGAAATCAGCAGTGAGAAGAGCATAGGTTAGTTTTAAACAGTCAATAAGTTTGCTAATGAAACAGTTTGCTACAAATATTTGCTGACTTGGTTGAAGTTTGTTTTAAAATAACGCCTGTAATACTTAGCAATTGCTCGAATTCGAGCAACAGGGACACTAGTACAGTTTTAAAAGTTGATGCATCTTCTCTCCACCACGTCCAAAGTCCAGCCTTCCCGTTCGAGCCATTTACTTTTGGAAAGCACCCCTATATCTGGGTGTTTATACATTTATCTTAACTCTCTATTATTTCGTATCTCAATCTCTGTTATCTTGAACTGGTCCGTATATTTTCTCTACACTCTATTATCAAACCCAGGAAAATTGTTTCTCGGTTCTTTAGCTAGTGCCCAAGTTTCTGCCCATACAGTGCTACTGGGATAGTATGGTATGAATCGATTTTGGTTTTACGGACACCCTGCAGCTTATTGGACAGTTTTCTAGATACCTAGTACACACTAACACCAGTAATACATAGTAACACCAGTTGACATTTTAATTACAGTACTAACAAAATTTTGGTAGGTTTGTCGATATACACACATTCGAACACCAACAAAATGAAGTATCAACATGTAAACCACTTATTATATCTTTAAACGCGGACTCTTTTGGACTATTTATGAGCGATAGTTTGTTAAGCAAATATTTACAAAAATTGAGTTAAAATTGTCACGGCATAAGCTTAGTCAATGGTTATACCATAGACTAAGTATGTTTTATCTATGGTTATACTTACACAGATTGAATTTGCGGCAAAACTTCACTATACGCAAGCTTTTGAGCTGTATAGTTCAAAATTACACATTTCCTTATGACGCAGTTTCTTTACGGTAGGAATAAAAATATATTTAATTTTAAAGTGAAATAGTATCCAGGCAAACACTAATGGTGAATATTTTTGTAAGCAATCATTTCGTAACATAAGCGATAGAATGACAGTTTGAAAGTATATAAATAATATCATTGCGGGTCCACTATACGTTGTGCCCATAATCACAGAAAACATACTACTAACACATTTGGTAAGGCATTTCTAAGGACAAAAACATAGAGAACTTAATGCTGTGTTACTTTATCGAGATTTTTTATTGAAAAGTGTGGTTGATTTAACATATTTTATGGATTTGGACATTGAATTCAAAACTGATATAAAATTCACATTAATCGGTATAAAAAAAAAAGATTTATAGTATAAAATTCTTGAAGATTAATTTTATAATCGACTAAACTAATTCGTAGTTGAATCTAAAATAATGGTATTTCACAAACGCATTGACGAATTATTAAAGTAGGCCTATTTCCTCCCCTACTACAAGAATTTGTAAAAAAAGAACTAACAGTCTGGACTCTGGTTTATCACTGCCATATATCAACCCTGGTGTAAATTGCGTAGGAATATTAAAACCCTTGCACTCCTTAATATCATTCTCTATTTTCATTTTCGTAACCATACAATTGTGTTGATTTACTTTAATAATACTCAGTTTTACTGTCTGTATTCATAAAATGTCTGTGTCTTAAATCCATATTAAATGTTAATTTAAAACTAGCCCTCATACTGTTTAACAAAAGGTTATTGAAAATAAAATATTCATAGGCTTATAGTATTGAAATTTCTATGTTACTGTTAATTATGTTATATTTAATTACTGAGTTTGTATTTATTATTTTTTAATCGCAAAATTTATTGAATATCCAATTTTTAAGGTGCCACAATCAGAAAAGTAAAACTCATTGAATAACATTTCTCTGATTTAAAATTAAGTGTTTTCTACATAATAAAGAAGTAGAAGACACTAGCTAAACCAAGAAATAAAGTTATAGGAGTAAATACAATTGGATGTATTTACTGAATTTATGGAATCTACAATCTACAATTATTTTTAAAACTTGTATGTTTAAAAATATACTTTAAAATACCTATACTATTATTATGTAATACTTCTAAAATATTCAAAGAATATAGTATCACAAAGTTTGATCTGTATCCACTTGATAAAGTATGCGTTTAGAAAAAAAATGTATATTCACCAAAACTACCTACTTTTGTTACCTACTATTTATTGATTGTGGACTCTTGTTTGTGCTTAATATTTGTATCATTTAGATGTGTATTGCCCTTAAATAAGAGATTGGTAATAATTAAAGGTCTCTTTTGCTCAACTACTTAATTTCCAATGTCTTATATTGGAGGCATAACCTATACAATTAAAATTAGGTAGAAATGTATAACCTCTCATAAAATAAAGTTAACAGACCAAGGAGATGTTTGAAACCAGATTTACATCCACAAGCCGCTTATGGAGGTATTGGTTTTCAAATTGCTGCGAACTCCTTCTACTCGGTAGTTGCTTTATATGCTAACTCACTCATACAAATTCTGCGTAGACCTATATCGTAAAGTGTAGTACTGTATGTTATGATAGTTTTGTATTTTGCATGTAGACTTTTTGCATATTTGTTTTTGTGCTGTTATATTAGAACTGTAAATACCTTGATATAGAATTTGTAAATACCTTGTTATAGAATTTGTAAATACCTTGTTATAGAATCGAATTTACGAATGTTATGTCTATGTAAATTCTGTGGAGACTTGTTAAATTTATTTATTGCTTTATCAAACTTTATTCATTCATAGCCTTTTCTCCATTTCATCGTAGAATTATTAAAAGTCTATTATGTGGGGTTGGGAAAGTTTGAGTGCCGATTAAATTCAAACAAAAGACATGTTTCAAAACAACTCTTTTCGATACGTTACAAGGTCAAGTATTACAAAGTTTTTGTTTGCTAAAATAGTGTTTAGCTATCTTAAACTTTAAACACATTGTTATTTAGGAACTTGGACGAGGTACTTTCATTTCCTCATCAATTAAAAACGTATTTTTGTTTAAAGGGATGTTTCCAAAGGAATTAGGTGGATTTATAACAGTAGCTTTACTGTTTGTATTTTCACTAAGACCCCTAGTTATAAAGTTATAACAAACAAAGCTGTGTAGGGTTCTGTAAGGAGCTTGGCTAATGAGTAGTAGTGGTTTAGTGATGCGCAGGATTCATGTCCTGGAACCTTTCAGTCAAACTCCTCTAATCACTTACCATGACGTGACCGGCGATACAGCAGCCTAGCCTAACGATTCACGTATCTTAAAATGGGTAGTCTCTAAATCTAAGATTATATACCACAAAAAGCTATACTTGAGACGGATTCAAAATCTCCCTTAGCCTAAAATTACTCCAGGAAGAAATTATAAAGAATTTATAAAAGACATATTTCAACATCTTAAAACAATATTACAAGAAACAAATTGTGCTTTGTAAGTGTAAATAAACATCACTGAATTGCCTGACAAACGGTGTATACAACATCAGTGCTGACGATGACACCACTAGTATTAAACTAGTTTTCGCATACAAAATGTGGATTACATAAAGCAGTATTGTGTTAATAACTATTTTTAAGATTTATGGGTAAATAAATAATCCTCTAAAATTCATTATGTGTTGTAAGACTTTAATTTACTAAAAGTAGAAATAAGTTAACTGCAGTCCGTTCTGTTTGAGTTACAGTTCTTATAACATCCGACTAACTAACTTGGACGGACGACGTTGTTGCTAACGAACTGAGATGTTTCGTTAGAACATCTTAAAACTTGACAGTTTTGTAAAAAAAAAAAATAAAGTAAATAGTAGTAATTTTCCAGGGGGTCTACATCTGTTTTTGCCAGCATTTCCTTTTGCCAATACTATTTGTAAATTTAAGTACAAGTAAGTAGCTTAAATAACTTAAGAGTCCTATGTATATAAACCTAGTGTATTTTTTTTATTCCTTAAGGGTTACGTTGGAAGTTGGGGGGAATTGCGGAATCGAAGCTGAACTAAACATAACTTAACATAGTTTGTTTGATTCATCGGTTGAAATTATTAATGACAAATATTTTATTTAGAAAAACATGGAAGAAAACGTTATCAAATAATATATTCGCGATTCCAGTTGTTCAATTTTTAATCTTGGAATATAATATAGTATATTTCATGACTAGGGATTAAAAGTCTCTCTTTTCCATCCCAACTGAAGTTTAATGTTTATGACCAAGGCGAACCCGATGTCAGTAAACAGCCAGGGTTTACAACACACTTTTTGCTCGTTAAATGAACTGAATTTCTTGTCATATTCCACGATTATTTAATCAAACTAGGGTACGAACTAAAATGGTTTTTTATAAAGATAACCTCTCAAAACGACTTACATCTTGTTTTCAACTGTACACAGCAAACTGCACAGCTGTTATGTTCTCCTTAGGGAGAGAAGAGCTACTTTAGACCTGCAACACATGTATTGAAAACGGCTGTTTTTGCTACAGAATGTCGAAAAAAATTAGTCCCAAAACGATTGATTTTTAAGTAAATGCTAGATTATGACAGGAAAGGTTTTTTTGTAAAAAGGTTAAGAATAGTCCATTCAACTTGTTAACGGTAACGTATGGAATATAAACATAAACACATTACGTTACTGGCCAAAAAGTAAACCTTAGTTTACATTGATAAAATGGAACTGTCTAAACCATAATGCTATAAGCTTATGATTCGCATCAGTCACATAATTTCGTTATGTTTATGATCAATACCACTTTCTGTTCTAATAGTTGTGGAAAAATCGTTTCATATTTCCAGCGTACATAGAAACCGTACTTGGTTTTATTTTTTTTTTCAAATTTGAACCGTATACAAGAGGCAAGTAAATGGTCACAGCTTACAATGGTCTGGTGCAATGCATGTTACATGTTAAGAGACTCATTCTTAATTTGCGATAAACAACTATTTCAATTCAAAAATCTATGTTTTCTAGTCTAAAAAAGGCTATTTTTACACATATGAAAATTAACGAATCTTTAATAACACTTAATTAAATTTTAATTTCATTTTCACTTCACATAAAATTGGCGTTTTGTGATATTATCACCTATCCACTTCGTTTAGCACACCCCAGAGTCGACCTCTGTCGTAAACATTACAGTTAACACACAGTTAGAACTTTTCTTTACCTATTTATAGATCATATAATTAGTTATGATATTTACATAAAACATCATGTCTTGTTAGTTTAATAATCGTCGTTAATTTTAATAATACATTATGTCTACGTTTCCAAATGTAAAATGTTAAATGAAAAACTATTTTATTGTTTTAAATTTAAAATAATGTTAAATGTAACTATGAAATAGCCCGACTATAGATTTGAGATAAATTAAAATACCTTACAAAATGTTGGTTTAATTACTCCATGGTTATAGTATATTGAAATCATGTAACATTGATATAACCTTTTAAATTATAAGTAATATTTACACCCATTGAACTTACAGGATGAAACATCCAAATAGTTTCTAACTGACGACATATTTCCCAAACTTAGCCTGTTAAATCATAGAAACAACTGCAGTAAAAATAACTGCTTTAACATTTGGTCGTGGCACTTGTTATTAATGGGGCCATTCTTTCAGTTTCCTTGAAAGGACTTAACTTCAGCCCACAGCTTGAATATCCTGTTTTATTATCAATTTCGTATTTACCTGATAATTAACAGAAATAAATTACTAACATACTAACAACGATTAAACATATTATGGATTAACAGTTTTAAAATTAGTTGCGTGCCAATACTGTAAAAGGTAGTCTTAAATTTGTTTTGAAAATAAAATTGGAACTGATTATAGCTGACACATTTTATAGTCTTAAGAAATACAGTTTTAGGTAATAAAAATATATAAAAATCCCTATATTTTAATGATCTTACTAATATACACTCGATGGTTAACTCGTACAAAGGGTCATTTTATTACATTTTTTAATGATAAGATAGTAATATACATGGTATTAACGAGACTAACCAGACTAAAAACTAAAAAAAAAAACAGTTCTACAAATTCATCAATCAAATTATTTGAGGCTGACGTAGACTTGTCGGTGAAGATTGAAGAAGAGGTGGAGATAAGGGTGGTTAGGAACGAATAAATATTATTAGAAGGTGGACTGAGTGCTAGCTTTGTTTTGAGGTAGTTCAGTTGCCTAGGAGCATGGCTAGGTTTGGAGATTTAATTAAATGAGTGATATAATTAATTAACATAGGTTTTGAATGTGAATTCAGTCCTAAAAAAACTACCTGAGTGTAAGAATTAATAATTAACCAATAAATTGATAGTTTTACTTCGTTATACGTGTCAAATACATTTAATTTTGGTGTTTGCTTAACAACCGACAGTAGTTTGCTATACGCCAGTAATACGATATTCACATAGATAAGTATTAGTTAAAGTTAAAATAAACTTAATAAAATAAAACAAATATCCGTGCCATTGATAAGCAAATACTAAAATAACTACATACATTGAGGATTAATAAAACAGGTAAATTAATTATTAGGTAACTGAATATTTTGTTCTATTATTAAATTCCAAACTTTACACGTCAAAAACTTTTTTTATATTTTAAGAATTATATTGTTAGATAGTTTTTACATAAAATAACTCATTTCACTGCAGTTGAAAAGAAGAGTTAAAAGTAACCTGAAGCGATAAATGCTTTCATCTCGACATCTGCTTTAGTATCCACGACATGGTTTACAATATTGAGTTTGAAATAGGTGTAAATTTTAAATCCTTCTTTAAATAATGAATAATAGTAAACTAAAATATAATTACGGAAGTGAATAATTTTTTTTCAGTTGATTATTTAACTAAACAATATTTCATGACATCAAGATGAAAAGGTGTAATGGCAGCTATTCAATCTAAAGGGATAATTTTACAAGTTTTAATCAGAAGCTATGTAGCCTGATATACAATGTTTGTTATGAACTTACTCTTATTTGGGATTTTACAGGTCAACATTAGCAGTAGCAATTATTCGCTTTCACAGGATGCAAATGTGAAATTTAAGAACTTTTGGAATCAATAGTTTCAGCGAGGAAATCTATGAATATCCTTTACACAGTATAAATATTTCAGTGTTATTAGTGTTGTTTAACTTGATATATTTATTTCACTTTCACTTCCTCTGAAAACTAAATAAGATTTTTACCTGTTGTCTGTTGATTGGTTATTACATCAAAGAACTACAATGTTTCAACGCCCTTTGAAATGTTTATACAATTCAATGGTATTTATATTCATATTCCAAAGCCTTTATCATTGACCCTGTGGCAGATCTTTAATAGGCTAGCATTAAAACGTACAAACTATTTGGCCTTAGATTTTAATTGTTTTCCTACAGTTATCTGACAAAGTGGGCTTCACTGCACTGATTATAGCACGCAAAGTAGCAAATTTCTTCATATACTTACTTCGGTGGCACTGATTTTACTTTTACCGCACTCCAGTATTCCAACCAAACAATACAAAACAGTGAACTTTTATTAGGCACGTAATACGTGTATGCTTGAAAATAAGTCGGCATCACTTAATGATACTACGACAACAATCAACTGGTACAGCGTTTCTTATTTTGTTCAACGCTCGGGTTTAACCTAACCTAAAAAAAACGTGTTGTTTAGTGTTTGAAAGACGATTTATTTTATAGTAACTGTAGGAAAAATATAATGTACTAGCTGTTGTACCCGTGCTTTGCAACGGGAAGAGGACACAAAATAGAAACATTTTTATCTTTACATCTGTTGCATTATAATATAGTTACACATCCACCAATGCTTTTAAAAACAAAATTCAACTTTTATGGCCTTAATACTCCCGTGCTTAGTAAACGTTTAAGTTATCACTTTTAAATCTGGTAAGTAGTGGATACCACCATTTTGGGTGATTAATTTTAAATCTTGTGTAGGCTGATATGAGAAAAACTTACCAAATCTTCGAATAAAACTTTCACATACATGATTTACCTTCATCTCCCTTTGTTACATACCCTTTTTCTTTATTTTTGAAATTTGAAATTTCAATTTTGAAGTTGCAAAAATACTAACTTTTAAATTTAAATGAACTTTTTATAATTTCACTCTTCATATTAAATCACAAATTCTTCCATCTTCAGTTTCTTCACTCACAATAAATCATTAGCAAAACTAAGTCAGCTGTTATAATCTTTAGAAATATTGTTGTGCCTTATCAATAGTCTTATGAAATATTCAAGAAACTATATCTGTACTATAAAAAATGTTAAACAAATAATTTAGCATTAACAACAGCACACAAAACTAATATGATTATCAAAGCATCAAGGAACAAGGACAAAAAAATGTAATAGCAAATACAGTATATGTTTCATTGCATCTCTGATTATACTCTACAAAAATATCAACAAACAACTTAATATCATACCAGTTCTTTTAATCAGTTCCATCGTCTATTGCCTTTACATTTTCACACTTACCATTAAGTAAACATAGTAACAGATATTTCATTGGTTTAGAAACAAAAGAACACTGTGTACTGCTTAGTTTTATTATATTTTCCTTTCATTTAATTTAATCAGTGATGTGACAAAACACAAATAATAAATTTGTCAAATAAAGTAAATGTGAACTGAAAGCTATGTTAAGATAAAATAATAGTATTTAAATCAACGATATACAATTTAGTTATTGATGATATTCTTTAGTTTAATTTAAGCAATGGTTTAGCTAAACACAATAACTAAATTTACCTATATACATATAAAAAAAAACAATGTGATGTGAAAGTTATGTTAAGTTAATCTAACTCATGTTAAGCAGTTCGAATTTACTTAAAGTAGACTCCAAATTCATATAAAACATCTATACATTGTTATTTTCTTATTGTTTCCATGAAAATATATCAATAACATTATTTTCATAACACTTAAGACACCTTAAAAATCAAAATTAGAGCCTTAGTTGATGCAGCAATGCTTTTAGAATATTTTTTTATTTCTATAATCATTGACATAGTTTTTGAATAAATGATCTTTGAAAATTTTTTAGATTAAATAAACCAACCACATAATTGTATGAAATATTATATTAAATTTCATTGGATCAGCTGTCTTAAAATGTGAAATATTCAATTTGGCAGTTCTTCTTGTTTACATTGAAATGTCAAAGCAAATGTAAACATTGTGAGTATTCTCATTGCAGCCATGGAGACCAATCAATATTTACTTTTAAAATCCTCACCTCAGAACTTTTAAAGCCAAAGGGGCAAAGCCCACGGTCAGTATGGAAGTGTGAATAGTCCTATAATGACCCTTGGTATGGTAACTATATTTTTGTAAAATTTAAGCCCAGTTGGTTCAGTAGTTTTTGCACCTATTAGTAATACACATACAGACAGACACCATTAGATTTTTATATAATAGTATAGATAACTCGAGCACAAAGTTCCTTTGCTGCACTAGAGAAAATTTCCACACTCGCCTGCGGCTCGTGCACAGCATTTCTCTCAGGCGCAGAAAAGTTCACTTTGCAAACGAGTTACACATCCAATTATTCTCCATTGTATGTGTTGATAAATCTATTTTAAGGTATTAAAAGTTTAAAAGTATTTCAGAACACATTTTAATAATGAACTTATAATCATAACAACTTGAAAAATCAAAATAAAAACATAATCACATGTAATGAAGAATCATATGACTTTAAATTAAATTCTAACACCATTACCAACACCTTCCCTTTTCCAATTGTCATTCTCGCAAAAACCTTCTGTTTCGCACATAACTTTTTCCGTTTACTTCAACTTCATACTTCCTTCCCTCTTAACTACTTTTCCTTCAACCCAGGGTTCATTTTCCAGCTGAAGTCTTTGTTTTACCCAAACATCTTGGCCAGTTTTTAAGGGGGAAAGTTCCTTTGTTCCTCGATCATACTGATTCTTATATCGCCATTTTTTACGATCCCATTTTGCGACAACGCTGTTGGGAACGTCAGGTAAAAGCATGCTTGGATTGATTGGTAGCTGTGACTGAGTTCTCCTATTCATTAGCAGTTGGGCTGGACTATATCCTATGCCTTGTAGAGGTGTGTTCCTTAACTCCAGAAGTGCCTGGTAAAAATCCAACCCATCATCTCGAGATTTTCTCAATAGATTTTTAAAAATCTTAACTGCTGATTCGGCTTTCCCATTTGCTTGATGATGATATGGTGGTGATAATACAATCTTGAACTTCCAGTCTTGTGCAAAATTATTGAAACTTTGAGCTTTGAGTGGTGTGCCACTGTCTGCAACCACTACTTCAGGTATCCCATATCTTGCAAACAGCTCTTTGCAGAAGCTAATCAAAGTTTCACTGGTGCATCTTGTAGTTTTTTTTTACTTCAAAGAAAGATGAATAATAATCACTTATAATCAAATAATGGGCTGAGCCCTCCTGAGCGAAGTCAATGGCAATTTTCTGCCACGGCCTTTCTGGAGTTGAATCTTGCAGGAGAGGCTCTCTTTTTTGGTTTGGAGCATATTTCTTACATATTTTACAGGAGCTTATAGCATTTCTCACATCTTGACTTAAGCACGGCCAGAAGAAAACATCCCTTGCTCTCCTAATGCATGAGTCTGATCCCTGGTGAGATGAATGTATAACTTGGATTAAATCTTGTCTTAAACTGAATGGAATTACAATTCGCTCTCCTTTGAGAATTATACCCTCCTCAACTGCTAGCTCATCACGGAATGGCCAAAATGCTTTCAGATCATCTGATAACTGTTTTCGTGAAGAAGGCCACCCTTTCTGAATAACATCCATTAGCTTCACCATTGTAGGGTCTGATGCTGTATTATTTCTGATCTGTGACAGTCTTCTATCCGTAACATTAAGGTATTGGATTGAACCTGTTTTTTCCAGAGCTCTCAAGGTATCAGAGGAGAATATCTCTACATTTTTATCTTGATGATGCTTGTTTCCCATCATAGGGGCACGTGACAAAAAAATCTGCTATCAGCATGCTTTTTCCTGGTTTGTAAATTACATTGAATGTAAACCTTTGCAAGCGAAGAAGCATACGTTGCAGTCGTTTTGGAGCTGACGTCAAAGGCTTCTTAAAATTGTTTCTAAGGGCTTGTGGTCTGTTTCAACCGTAATGTCAAGTTTTCCGAAAAGGTATTGTTCAAATCTTTCCAAAGCATAAACAACTGCCAAGCATTCCTTTTCAATCTGTGCATAAAAGGATTCTGTTTTACTTAGTGTTCTGGATATGTACGCAACTGGCTTACCCCTCTGCAAGAGAGAGGCCCCTAAACCAAACTGGCTTGCATCGCATTGTACAGTTGCAGGTTTGTCCATATCAAAATACTGCAAAGTTGGAGCTGACGTAACCATCCAGACCAGCTCATTGAATGTATCATCATGTAACTTTTCCCACACCCAAACACACCCAGTGGTGCTGAGATTTCAGATAATCTAGGCATAAACTTTCCTAGATAATTTACAAAACCTAGAAATCGCTGAAGTTCATTTTTATTCTGAGGAGGATTCATGTTGACAATAGTTGATATTTTCTCAGGATCTGGTTTAAGGCCATCAGAACTGATTATATGGCCCATGTATTTGATTTCTCTCATGCCAATCATGCATTTCTTTAAATTGAATTTAATATTTTTTTCGTGAGCTCTTTGCAGAAGTGCTTTCAAATTCTTGTTGTGATCTCTCAGAGCTTCTTCCTCCGATTCTCCGCTTCCAAACACAACAACATCATCAGCTATTACAATTATGCCTTCAAGACCTTCAAATTGATCATTAACACGGCGCTGAAATTCCTCTGGAGCCGAACATATACCGAATGGCAATCTCAACCACCGATATCTCCCATAAGGCGTCCAGAATGTTGTTAGTTTACTTGCTTCATCTGTAAGCTGAACATGCCAAAAACCGTCCTTCAGATCAAGTTTGCTGAATATCTTAGCTTTCTTTAGCTGAGGTACAACTTCTTCAATAGTAGGTGCCTGGTAGTGTGAGCGTTTGATCGCTTTATTCAGTTGATGTGGATCAATGCAAATGCGGAGCTTATTTGGCTTTTTAACCACTACCATAGCACTGATCCAATCAGTGGGTTCTGTTTCCTTTTTAATAACTCCAATGTCTTCCAATCGCTTGATTTCTTCCTTTATTTCTTCCTTTAGTGCTACCGGAAATCTCCTGGGTGGGACTACTACAGGTCGCACGGATCTATCTAGCTCGAAATCATATAGTCCATCAAAACATCCTAGGCCTTTTCCGATATCTGGATATGTAGACAGCATTTAATTGGGATTTTCAGAGCATTTTATCTGATACACCATCTCATCAAATGAAATAAGTCCCAGCTTTATACAATCTTGTACACCTAGTAACGGATTATGAGAAGTTTCAATTACCTCAAAGGTCAGCCTGTGTCTCCGGTTCTTCCACCAGATATGAATTTGAATTTTCCCAAGCGAATATTGAGACTCACCTCCATAAAACGTTAGTCTAGTGTTGCTTTCTTTTAGTTTGGGACTCCCAACTAATTCCTGCAAAGTACCAATCCCAATAACATTGCATGACGCACCACTATCTATTTGACATTTCAGTTGCTTGTTTTGCCCCTTAACACACATAGGAAGGTTCACATATAACCGCTTGTTAGGGAAATCGTCATCAACGTTGTAAACATCATCATCACCACTATCAAAACTTGGTTGATCGTTACATCCGGGAGCTGTCCTAAATTGCCTTACTTCACGATTGTTTTGCTTGCATACTTTGGAAAAGTGGTTTTTCTTTTGACACTTATTGCAAACTTTTCCGAATGCTGGACAGTTTTTTGCACTCCAAACATGATTAGTTCCACAGTATTTACAAAGCTGAATGTTATTATTGCGCACTTTAAAGCTTGTTTCACACTTCTCATCAATAGGACTTTCATCGTATCTCATTTGGGATGCAAAAGTCTCTGACTGTTCGTGTTGTAGTTCTCCCACTGACATTTAAATAGCTCCCAATTTTCTGCTGATGATTGCTTGTCCGTGAAGTCAAATTTGTCTGGAACTGGTATATTATTCATATCTCGTAATTCAAAAACCTGACACCATGTTGATAAATCTATTTTAAGGTATTAAAAGTTTAAAAGTATTTCAGAACACATTTTAATAATGAACTTATAATCATAACAACTTGAAAAATCAAAATAAAAACATAATCACATTTAATGAAGAATCATATGACTTTAAATTAAATTCTAACACCATTGCCAACAGTATGTATACATATAATACGTATTGTTTGTATGTTGGATTTGGTAAATGGTAATTTCCTCTCTCCCTAGCTTATTCTAATTTTTACATTGTAATAAGTCTAGACTAAACATAATTTCAACTATTTTCTATTTAGAAGTAAATAACTTTTCGTTCAAACAAATACTGAGTCTTTGTCATTTTCCTACCACTCATCCTAGTTCGTTAGTAGCCACGTTACCTGTCCAAGATAGTTAGACCAATGTTGCAAAGCTCTAACTAAAACATTGCGGGCTTCAGTTAAGTTTCTTGAAATAGTTTTGACTTCCGCGTAATTTTTAATCGGTCGAATTGACTATTTATAAGCTTAGTTAAATATCCTCTCCGATTAATTAAAAATGAAACCATGAGACACTGTTACCTTACTATGGACCTGTTCTTATTTGTAAATATGCTGGTAACTAATAATCTTAGATATATAGGTACTTAATAAACTTATACTAAATTTAAATCATAAAATAATTTTAATTGTTTAAACACGTGAAACGCCCATAAGATCTTTCTATTGCATTTAAAGATGATCTCTATCGGCAGACGACAACTGTTCTGATGTCATAATACGATATTGTTATTGCTTCATCTCGACATCTAGATATTGTTACTGTAGTCGTTGACATTTATGGCGATAACTGACATCATGGATGCTGACGACTGATATTGTCAAGAACTTTTGATTGTGAAGATTGTTATGTTAGCTATGTGAGTAGAATACTCTATTCCATGTTTATTCATAACAAATATGGACCGAATTAGTAAGTTAAATAAAAAATTAAGTAAAAATTGTGATTATACCATTGTTGTTTTCTTGAAGGAAGAACTTCACAAAGACAATTAAGGCAAATAAAGTAATATAGGGATCACAAAGGTAAAATATTTATTGTCCAATTTGTATATATGAAGAACTAGATATATCAGTAAATATTTTCGACATATGCTTTATAAAAAAGAATGTATAAATGATAACTATTATAATGACTCGGGTTTCTGTTCTTCCAGTCCAACAGTTTTGTGAGGCAGGACACTGGACTTTTGTTTAATTTTTAAAATAAGTTGATGAACGAAAATTAATTTGCTAAATATTAATATTTCTGTTGATTCGTTCATGCATTGCTTAGTAGTTGAAGTGACTTAATCCTAAAACATGGCTCTTAAAGGACCTTATCAATCTTTTCGATTTCAAAGATCTTATCAATATCATCCAAAATGAAGTCCGATTAAAGCGCACAATAAATTTTCCATATTTAAAGAAAAACGATTAAGAAAGACAATTATAGGCTGTAATTTGAATTTAATGCACTAGTAATGAGAACTATTTCACAAGCGCTATTATAATATAAGTTTGGCTTTTTGTTGAGTAGCCTAGGAAATTTAAATAGTGCAATAACATGCGGTATTTCAATCGACCCCGCTTTAGATAAAATCAGCAATTTTCTAATTTAAAGGTTCCCAATATAATCACTTGGCTACCCATACAATGTAGTAGTGTATACCATTTAAACCAGACAAATAGGTTAATCATCTCAAATTGGAAAAAACTATGTAAAATCATTGCACTACAGTAATTTTATTGAATTTACAGAATTAGATCGGAAGTTTTAGCATCCTTGCCTTGATTAAGAGAGTGTCCAAACCAAAATGTCCTGAGCCTTGTTCGACTTACAACCAGGATCTATCTACTTTCATAAACCAAAGGCATGATTATGAAACACAATTGAAATATACCGTACTAATAATTCGAAAACAATAAGCAATGATAATACTGTGTTTATCAATTTAATCTGCTAATATCATTGTCTTTCGATACTTGTTATTTAGTTTTA
The DNA here is from genome assembly GCF_028750875.1 of Macrosteles quadrilineatus. Classification (NCBI taxonomy): domain Eukaryota; kingdom Metazoa; phylum Arthropoda; class Insecta; order Hemiptera; family Cicadellidae; genus Macrosteles; species Macrosteles quadrilineatus. The sequence continues at coordinate 54,236,414 of NW_026542601.1, forward strand.
ATATAACAACATTTAGTTGCAAGTTTTGTTTGTTGATGTGTTCTTCAAATTCTCAGACATCTCAGGGCAATTAGTGTAACCACGTGCTTTAACTATATGCTGATCTTCCATCTTTCTGATACGTGTACATACAAATAAATCAAAAGGCATTTTTTGACCAGGATGTTTCTTACTTTCATTCAAATTATCGTTTATAAACTGAATTTCTAAAATAAAGTTGCTAAAGCAAAATGTAAAATTATGTCAATTATTTCATTTTATTTCTCTACGCCTAGCCTATTCCACAGTATCACAATATGCTTATCCGATGTGTATTCAACTTGTGTGAGCCAGTATACCCTACTACTTTAGGTGAAGCTTAAAAATAAAGAGGTCGTATCAAAATATGGTAGATTTTTAAACTTTTAAAGGAGTGCTGTTTGAGTCGAAAGTCAATACCAATAACAAGCTATGTTTACTGGGAATAATAAAACATTATTGAATTTCATAGATAGTACATCAGTAATATCCTATATTACTTGTATTGAGCATTATAAAAAATATCCCATATTGTCTTTACCATACTTGGTGAAGACCTTTTCAAGGATATTGCATTGATTTTTTGTATTGTATATTTACAAAACAAGAATAATCAGAAGTAGCAGTTATTTGAAAACCATACTGTATTTTAATGTTCTGTGAATAAATTAATGTTCAGAAGAAATTTTAATATTTTCACGAGTGCTAAGAGCCACTTTTCAGAAAACAGTTTGACTGTTTTATTTAAATTCTTGAGACAGCCACTTTCACTTGGGTGCGTATTTTAAGGTTTATGAATGCAAGGTAAGCTTAGAATTGAGTTAGTTTTACCCCAGATTTTAAAATGATTAAAGCAGAAAGCAGTTTTTTTTTCATGAAATCAGCCTGTACTACGATAAAAGAAACGTGTAGGCCCTATTGATTTACCTAATGCGTTTGCTATTCGACGAACATAAATAAATTAAAGCGATTCCTCTTAGATTCTCCCTATTTATCATCTGTTGTTTTGTGCAGACAATAGGTTTATACACATCTCTCACAGTGGCATCAACACTACTGTCCTCATTTATGGACCAGATTTATGGACTAGTCTGAGCTGTGGTGGATCAAGTCCATAAATCCGTTCAGAGGATAGTGTTCAACTGTAATTGTTAATTGGTTTTCGGTCTAGTAATTTAATTATGATATTTTTACTTTTATTACATCAAAATTTCAAATAGAAATGATTTTTACCCAACCAAAACGTGTATTTAATCTTACTTTCGACTAGTAGATTAAGTAGGATTTTACTATCTAATTTTGGGTATGGATATTCAAAGTATAAAAAAAAAAAAAATAAATAAATAAATAAACTGTTTTATAAAGCAGCTTATAAGAACTATGTAGTGTGATTTAGTTAGGTGCTCACTAGTCCAAGTATAATAATGCTAAAGAAAAACATGTGTGTATAATACTTATCTATAAAAATCAAGAAAAAAAATTATATTTCATCACTAGGGCATAAAGTGGCTCTTTACGACCTGAGCTCAAGTTTCACAAACAAATCAATGAGCTTGGATTGAAATAGTATATTTCGTACCTAGGGCCGAAAATGAGGGTTTGTTGGCTCGAGATAGTTTTGAAGTTCGAGAACTTTCTTCTTCTTCTTCTTCTAGTTCGCTTTTTAAAAGCTGGCTTGGTTTAAAATAACCACGTAGCCTTAAAACGATCGAGAGCTGCAAAATTATTTTGGTCTGTTGTACGAACGCTATTTTTCACCACACTTATATACCTTATATACCCTATTACCACTATTCACTATCTATTACCACTATTCATTAGAATAATAATAAACACTAGTAGTAAACACAACTACAGTTTCAAGATTATGTGAAAACATATTTTAAAGAATGAATTAAAACAATAATAATCTATTGGTAGGCAGCGGTGACAATAATGACCATTACAATGCTATACTAATTGTGTATTAATTATGCATTAATGTTTTAAGAAAATAAACGAATTTCAGATTTTCGGCCCTAGGGATGTAAAAACCTGCTTGGCTACCAAATGGCGATGACAGCTGGCATGGACATACGTAGCTCTCGGCCTCCAATAAATGTTTGTAAAACGGCTAAAAACATCGTAGTGTGGTGAAAACACTAACATCGGAATACATTTCACAGTAGATGTAAAATCTTACCACGATTTATTTGTTTTCGACCCTGATGTTTATCGTAAGCTGGCGGCATTGTATTAAAAATATTCAAGACTAAAGAGGTTTTTCAAGTAACGACCACGCACTGCGTCACCGATAACGGTCACGCACCTTCCATTTTACAACTCTTTGTTTTAAACTCATGCATGTTATGATGATAAGGTTCATTGTTTACCATACAGGGTCCCGTGAGTAATCAGCCAAATACCAGGAAATTGTTTTTTATGTAAAAATAAAGAGAAAAACATAATGATTTTTCCCCATTGCTTTGTTAACCAGATACCCTCGATGTTGTATTTTTTACATAAGTATGTTAATCTTTTAATTGTTAAAACCGATCTTTATGAAGCTTTGTATGTATGTTAATTTAGAAGAGACCTATTTTATTTTATTTCCATTCCAACGACCAAAGACCATTACAAAAATGATAGGTAATAATTATTACAATCGTATACTAATAAATAAATATGCAGATATACATTGCAATAAATAGATAGACAAATCAAACTGATCAAAAATTGGCAGTTTCAAAATGGCAGACATTAAATTTAATAAACTAGCTGGCAGCCTACAGATTAGAAAGCGAGCACTATAACCTAACAGCTACATAGACAGTTACCTATTATACCAATTGTAATGTAAATAACTAATATAGCTAAACATTATTCACAAACTTAACAGTAATACATAAGGTATTGTACAGCTAATTGCGTAACTCCAGCATCTACATGAGTTAATGTGAGATGCAATCTTATATACTTAATACAATAAAGGGATCCCTATAAGATCCCTTTTCCACCAGACCAATTAAACTGAAATTTTCGATTAAGGTGTCATTTTAAAGCTTATGATCCAAGGGGAAGTTTAAACCAAAAGGGTAATTTAATTTTCATCCTTAATCCTTCATTAATTTATAGAGTTTGTTTGTAAAAATTCAGTGGTACTAACCAACATTCCTTATTATGGGTTTTAATGTTAATTGTAAGTAAAAACAGCGGATCCGTCAGTTGAATGTTCAACCACAGTCAAATAGTAAACAAGAGACAAAACAGGTCATGAAAATGGGTTTAATAGCCTAGGGTACTTACAATTCACCCGATCGTTTGTTATAGTATGAAAGTTAAATTAAATTGAAGCGTAAAAAGATCTCTGGTTTATCAAACATTCAGTAAACAAATTTTATTCATGTCAATCACATTAGTTAAGATACTGCCTATACATGGTTTAAGGAATTAAAATAATAGAAATTAAATAAAACTTTACCATTTTAGTCGTGCCTTATTAAGATACACTCGAGTGCAGAATTTTGTTGCAAAGTCAAATTGTAGCTCTCTCTCAACAAGCTAGGTATAGCGGATGAGCTAAGCAAGGTTTTATTGGCTTGCACTTTAGGTTTAGATTGTAAAAGGAAAATGTGTATTTTATTTCTTTGTAGGGCCAATCAACACAATAATGTTTTTTACTCCTTGAATCATTTATTGTGGCTGGTTAAGAAATCTTACCTTATGGCTAAATAACTTAAAACTATTATTAGTTTTTAATTATCTATTTATGTGCCACGTGTTGATCAAAGTAACACTAGAACAATTTGTAATAAATAAAAATAATGTGATGCATAATGTTTTGTTAAAACAATCTAATTAATTAATTAATATTCCTATATTGGGTAATTACACTTATTTTCCCTCTAGTATCCTTCTTATATGTCGTGTATATTAATTTAAAATTAACTATACGGCACCAATAATGAATGTCATATAAAAGAAAATTGTGAACATTTTTTTGTTTGTATTTTAATGGAAAGAATCTTGAAACATGAGATAAGAAAATCTTCGCGTGTTTGTAACAGATAGTTTCCTCCGGCTGCCTGGGTTAACTAGATAGCTAAAAACCTTGAATTTCAAACCGAAGTTTTTTAAACATTCATTTATGTGTGAATGTTTACATTTTGATCAATGGTTATGAAAAATGTCAGTTTAATTAATACAGCTCAAAGCTCTATAAATTATTTAATTGTTTTTATAACAACACATTCACCTAATATAGGATCATACGGTTTGTTACATTGTATTACAACATCTTCTTATTTATGTTTAAGTGAATTCTCCTTGACTCATATAATGAAGTATAAAACTGTAACTTGAAAAATGCATCCAACTTTCAACTTTTATTCATAGTAGTGGTAATGTTAAGTGTCACATACGTTATACTCACAACAAATAGCAAAATCGTTATGAATTCAAATATTGCATTAATACTAGCAATGCATTAATGTCATTAATTCCAGCTAGTCGATATTTAAGAACTTAAGAAAGTGTACAAATCCACTGATATGGGTTTTAAACCTTAGATTGTTATTTTTTAATAGTATCTTTGTGTTTGTACATTGTACATAAAAAACAATAAAGATTTCTTAATAAAAATTGCTTTTAAATATTCCAAAAAGTTTAATTTTTCGTAGTTTACACACACTATTTTGAAATTTGCTGCTATCATTGAACAAAATACACTTTAAAAAGTACAGTTTGTATCATATAATCCTTAATATTTACAACAGCTTTGGCAACACGTACTAAAACAATACATTTTAGCAAAATTACAAAATAATTCTGGAATAGCCAACCACGGCGTTTCTGATGATATTGATTGCGTTGTATTACCTGGTATTTTTCTCATATAAATCACTTTTATTTGCTATAGTGACAGGTTAGGAGTTGACACAGACAAAGGATCGACACATGGAATTTCATTGGGTCCCAAGAGCGGAATGTAAGCCTACAAACACACCCTGTGTATATCCTGATATTGAATGTAGGTTGAAGTCTCTTGAAACGCAGTGCTGCCCACAGAAGGCAGAAATTGTTGTTTCAAATAGTTTATCCCTTATTTCCACATACATATTGATATTCAATTACACTTTGTATTGTGTGTAAAGGTACATAAAAAGCGTCCAACACTATTCGAATAGTTATTTCAATCTTAATTTCAATTACGTGATCACCATATGTAAATGGTCCTCCTCGGAGGAATTTGATTGTTAAGAAAATGTATAAAATAAAAATTTAGTAGTATGTCTACAGTGATACCAAATGTTGTGAAAATTGTCTTTGGCGTTACATAAGGCTGGTGTAAACGTATAATTTGATAAAACCGTTATACCATTGTTCTTTCTAGGAAAGTTAACTAATGCACTAGGAATAGGTTTTTTCATGTCAACCATTCAAATGCAATTCAACAGATATAATGCTGTTTAGTTGCAGATAACACAAAGTTGATATATAAACCACGGTGTTAAACAATTAACAATCGTAAACTATTTCTAAAAATACATTTTATAAACTAGTTTACTTTCTCGTATTACGGACATTGACTATTTACCATCATGTAGATAATATAATTAGACATAATATAATTGACAGATTAAAATCGTAATACATAATACAATTCCATAATTTAGACATTAACAATTTAATATCATACTACACTATATATTCAATGCTGCGAATCACAAGTAGTTTAATATTTCACAATGAAGTGAGTTACAAATAATTTTAAACCAAACTGTAGTTTTATTTTTATTTGTTCCATAACCAACATGAGGGTGCTTCAGACGTTTACCCTTCCAATATATTTTACTGGCCAGATTTATAGCCACACAAGGAGTCCCATAACTCAGACTCAGGTACACTGGACGTCTCATACACCAATATTGATTGTTGGGTGAACGTGGTCTGAATAAAAGTTTAAAACATGTATGTGGTTCGAAATTGGAAATGAAAACCTACTCAATACTCTTTTACCTACGACCATTTTTTAAGTAGCTATTTCAGTTCAGTTATTAGAGATAAAAGGTTTCAAATAACAGCATTGTTTACTTCCATAACAGCATAGTTATGCTGCTAAACACACAGCAACAACACACACAACAACACAGCTGTTTCCACAACAACACAGGTAACGGACCAGTGAAGTTCAAGGATTGAGATAGAAGAAGTAAAATTGTAATAATTCGATTTTCAACTAATCAGCTGTTCAGGTCAATTTAATTGTTGAGTGGTGCAATCAGTTTTTGGTACAATGTTTTGTTCCATCACTATCAGTAGCAATTAGAGGTTATCAACGAAAACATAACCTCTCTTAGAAGTTATGAGTAGCGATGTTTAGTAAATAAAACACTGTCGTAGGTAAAGTAGTGTACGCAACTTGCGTTTGCGTATACTATTATAATAACATTACTGGTTATACAGTCATGCATGTAGTACGAAGAACCATTTTCAACAATGTTTAAACAGCATACGGTCAGTTAATTAATTAAACATTATAGCAATACTATCAATACTATTGTCTAGCAATTAAGATGAATCTGTATCTGGCTTATATATGTTTAGAAGTATTTATCTTGTAACTTGTATCTCATGATCATTGACTGTAAAAATGGTGTTTACCGTATAAATAAATAAATAAATAAATATTTTATTATTGACGGTTATCATATAGAAATGAATTAATTATGAAATGACCAGGTCGGTGGGCAACTAAAAAAACTGTAACGTTAACTATTGATTTATCAAAGTTGTAGCTGAACGATAAATGCTTCCGTGAATGCAAAACACAGTTGTGTTCATTATTTAATACAGATAGATTGTTCCATTATCAAGAGGAAATAACAAACATAAATATTTGTTTGGTTGGGAAGTATTTTTATTGGAACTGTTTATAGGATGTTAAGTAAAATTAAATTAAATGTGGTGTATACTAATTACTATTTCGTTTACCAATATTAGCCTAACTAATTGTTCCGCTTTCCCCTAAACAAAACAAAAGAAAAAACTGCTCAGAATGTTAGTTTAATAGATAATGATTAATTAAGATTAATAATTAATTAATTGTTTTACGCGTTTTTCATTAGCAAAACAAAGTTGATAACAATACATTTATAGAGAATTTTATTCCAAGAAGGTGTATTTCTTTGTATTCTTTAAATGAAAATGCTATTTGATAACCAATTCCAGATATTTTCAAGCACAGTTGTGTGAAATGCTAACTATAGGGTAAACAGTGATCTTTATCATTATAACATGCACGAGTTCAAAACAAAGTGTTGTAAAATGGAAGGTGCGTGACTTTTATTGGTAGCGCAGTACGTTCTCGTTGTGTGAAAAGTCTTGAATATTTTTACCATAAGTAGCCGGCTTACGATAAACATATCATGGTTTATAAAACATTGAAGAACAGGACGATTCTCTAACTTCACTAGGATGTTTTGGTAAACGTGCAAAGATCTAAAGAAAAGTTCAATTGAGAAGATAAAACATTTTAATTAGCAAGGACGATGATTAAATAAATAACTGAATACAAGATTATAAATGATCAATACGTTTTATTTACTAAACTACTTTTCACTTGAATAGATGAAATTCTGTGTGAGGTTAAGCCTCAATAGCATGAATTTTGAGGAATTATAATGTATGTGTTTTAACTATAAGATCATTTGTTTACATCTTTGTTCACTCCACTCAGACCTACAGTTTTCAATAGGTGCACAAGGTGTGTATTTACAACGTTGGGGCATGGTAAAAGTTTAAATGCATATCATTGCAGAAATCTAGTTTTTCTAGCTTTAAAACTGGTCTAGATCTTATTTATTTGGCTAAACCTAGTTATGCCGTAAGTCTAACGGATATACAAAATTGAAACTTATTAATCAACTTATTATTAACATAGGATACGAAACAGAGAGAACAACAAACTGTCATACTGATTCATACTCGTATCGTTTTTCTTACTTAAATTGATGGCTTTCACCAACCTAAACAATCAACGTACATCTTCAAGGTGAAAGTTTTTCGACTCAAACTCAAGTTAGATTCAAAGCTTTGACAAAACTTGTCCAAGTGAATGTAACCCTCTGATCTTCCGTTTGATATTCAATACCACTTTTGGGTAGATGTACGCGGTGCAGGAAGTTTTGACAACTTATACAAACTTAGTATACAACTATAGTCAACTTTAACTTATGTAAAACATATTATATTTCATGGATAATATAATAACTATATTTCATTTACGTTGGCTACTATTTCATTTACGTCATTTCATTGTTATAGGCTATCCAAATTGGTATTAAACATTGAATTACTGTACTACACGTTAAAGGTTTTTATTGTAATAAGCTAACTTACATTTCAAGCGTGTTTTAGTTTTGCCCTGTTAAGGTAGTTTAGAACCTATAATACTTGTTAAGCTATATTTTAGCAAATAGTGTTTAATAACACATTGAGCCCAAAATTATTATTTGTTTTTTTATAGTTACAGAAATGAATATTTGCTACCACAAGCTGCAACCATTAATATATACAGAATCCAGACAACACTTATACTGAACTTAAACGTCCCTTTGTTATTTCACAACATGTACACAGCCCCATTTCTTTTAAGAGTTCCTAATGGAATTTATGATGATGTTAAAAGAGAATGGCTCTTTTATTGCATGCTTCTCGATTGTAAGGCCTCTAAAGAAATCTTTATAAAGTCCAACACGATTGAATGCTTCTATTCTGGACTCGGTTACGCATTCGATTACTTGAATTTATCGTAATATAAAGCCATTTATAATGTTAATTTAAAGTAGTAATATCATGGTATTTGATTTAAAATGCTAACTCGTTTTGTTACCATAATGTTTCTCTTCGTAGGGATATAGCCTACATTGACTTTGCTAGGAACAACATAAGTTTAAGTAACAAAGCAACAACGTTGCTTGGTGGTAGTTTTTAAATTATTATATTTATTGATTTATTGTTAGAATAGTTAAGCAAACCAAACAGTTTTTGTAATTATGTATATGACTCATCGAACATAACAAAAAGAATAAATAACATTACACTACCCTGGAATTTAAATAGGTGACCTTGAAAATATGTACACACATTCTTAAACCCTCAGAAAAAATATTTTCGTTGAACAACTATAATAATTGTTAAAACTATAAATGATAGCCTTTCGAGCTATATCTATTTACATATGAAATTGCATAAACAGTCTTCTTTTAACTTGAATGTCATTAGTTTTCGACGACCAGAATTTTTGCTTCTTGAAAAATCCATCGAGTGGTTAGTTAATAAATTTATCTATACATAAACAAAAAAATAATTTGTTGGATTTATTAATAAGTAAAATATATTTATTTGTTAGTTGATTGATTTTGCTAAGACAATTGATTTTGAGAGTCCATATTTTACTAATGGATTTTAGAATTTCCGAACGTGAAGAAGACATACCGAATATCTTATTGTCGGGACCACATAAGTTTGCAGTTGAGGGAGGAGCCTATTTACCATATGGTTTTCAATGAACCAATGAGAACGGTGTGGTGTTGGCAAATCTAACAATACCAGCTGATTTGAAAATATAGCTTTGTATATTTTTATTAGTGTTGTCAATGGGTGATGTGGCAACGTCGCACTAGCCTCGTCTTGTGATTGGCTGCCACCAACTGCAAACTTACGTGGTCCCGACAATAATTAAAGACTCCATACAAAAAAAAACTTAAAAAAATATACATAAAACAAATTACAAGTCTTCAATAGAAAAGAATCAAAATCAATGTGTTTAACACGCTGGGTTACTATTTCATACATAACGATACTACTGAGAGAATAATATTGAACAAAATCTCTAATATTACTATAGGTTAGGCAATAGTTAGTTGTTATAATAAATACCTAATTACTCCATTAGAATTCTAGATTATTTCATTGAACTTTCCCAAGCGGCTAAAGTTTTCGAGGCCAAGATTTAACCCTGCCAATTAACTATTGTCCCTCGGGAAACCCAATCCGTATTTATGTGATAAACGTTTGAGTTACTAAAACATATTATTATATTTCCAGTGTTATCAATCTCAAATGTATTCATAATTTTAAACGCGCAATATGTTTAGAAGAAGTAGTTGCATTATTAGATGGTAATAATAAAACTCAGATGGTACTAATAATAACCAATAATTAAAATATATTACTTCCGTGTACAAAAACAACATAATTTAGGTTGTAAGCAACAGTTTACTTACTAAGGAAACTTAAGAATAGATTCCATTAATAACAAGTGCCAGGACCAACTGTTGAAGCAGTTATTTTTACTGCAGTTTTATGTAGGCTATGTGATTCAACACTTGAAGATGGAAACATTTCATTTGTAAATTTTATATTTGGCACCATGTTTTCCATCTTTATACAATAAATACATCTAATAGCAAGGATTTTTTTTAGTTTTTTGTTTTGACTGAGATTATAAAAGAAAGAATAGAAAAAGATTCTTAAAAATGTTTGTGAAAATGTATGTTCACTTTATAATAAACGGTCCAAACGAAAACTAAAATATATAAATAGTGCAATACCAATCACCTGATAATCCACATTATTAGGAAAACCGTCTGATTGTTTTGTGATACCAAGTATATAAAATCAACCAAAGAAATAGTATATTTCATAACAAGAGTAGAAAATGAGTAATTACATATTTGAGACCATGTTTGAAGTGCGAGATTTATCGAGCATTACATATATTCTCTCATAAATGGTCGAGAATATGTATGGACCCACTTTCATTAGTGTTTTGAACGTTACTTTTCACTACACTACAAAGAATAAGTATTTTCTTCATTACAAAACTCATAGATTTTTTTAGTTTATGCCTTAAATTTACAATTTATAGTTACTTTAGTTGTTGAAAATTGAAACAGTTGATAAAACAATAACAAATATTTGAAGTTGTTGACAGTGAAAAAATTTCGGTTGTAAACTATGTTACTCACTGTTACGAAAAAACTTACAAAAAACAATGAGTACTCAGTGAAAGTATGCAATAACAACATTTTATTTGAACCATTTAACTAACATCTTCTTTAAAAGGCAACACATACTCTACTCTTGTTTTCATTCTCTCATAAAAATTAAGTAACATGTGTTTAATTATTATCAAGCATTTCTAATACACAATAATATTAACATTTGCTAACAGCTGGCAAATTAAAACCAGTATAAGTTAAACCATAGATTAAAAGAAGTAACAAACTCAGCATACGGTAGTAAACAATAGACAGCTTATGAAAATATGATGTTTTGCAGGTTGTAAACACATTACGAAAACAGCTCATCTTTTTGTAGTGTAGTGAAAAACAAATAAATACATTTGCTAATAAGCCAGCAAATGATTAATTGAGTAAATTTATCAGGGAAAATATATCAATGTTTACTTACACCAATTTTTTTCCTAACAAAAATGGTACTTTTACAAATTCACATTTTAATATTATGTGAAAGAATCTCTTCTTACAATTCCATAGTGTAGTTCAACATCACAAGGTCATGAAAAGGCGAGTATCCACGCATATGCCTCCAAGCCAAACACTTGAGGGAACAAAAGTCTGTTCTTGAAAACATCTAAATAGTCCAAGTGTGGTCTATTGTCGACATACGTTTCTGTTGTTAATGGTTAACAGTCCCAATAGCTTTAAAAACACTTTGCCAAGAAAGTGACTATGATTGATACATTAGTATTTACATATGTTATTAATATTTTACAGGTTTCATTATACAGTACCTATTTTTATTTGATAGCATCTTATTAATCCACCAAACATTTTGTTGTACTTTGAACTCGAGTTGCACATTATACTTTTCCTACTGTTACCATAAAACAAATAAATTGGTGAAGAAACATAAGCTATTTTTACACAGAAGTGAACGTTTAATATAACATTTAATGTGAAGTGACAAATACAACAGTACAACAGCTGACCAGCTGACTTACAGCCAGTGCTGCCAACGTATTTCGCGCGCATTCGACGTTGCCTGCATGTTACGCGCTCACTATTTCGTGCCTTCACGTTGCAAATCTGGAGTGAGACAATGTTAACATTGTCTCACTGATGAGCGAATTGGTCACTTTGCTTTCTCAAATCAGTGAGAGAACATGTACATTGTTAGGTAACTGTAGGAAAAATGTATTCCTTACTCGTTAGCAATATTTATATAGATTTATAGATATTCAAAGTTAGGTATTACCTTTGACTATTAATATCCAATAGTCAATGGTATTACTTTAAAAGTTTGCTTTAACAAATAAGGATTAACACACCAGTTACACACTAGTGCTTACGCACTCACACAAACACACACACACACACACACACCATCAAACACACACACACTCGCACACGCTGGCGTCAATTAATCATACATCCCATGATGTTGGCAATCCACAAATGTTTTCCAACTATTTTCATAATGCAAGAAAGTGGTTCTAAGTTTGTTTTCATGGTGATTTGTCAATGTTATTTTCACAATATGACATTTGTTAAGAACTTTCTTCCGTAAATGTTTGTTATTATTTTCACTACCATAACAACAGCTTAAGTATCATACATACCATTTAATATTTTGCCTAACTATGACAAAGCTTTAAATTAGCTTTACATTCCTTAAAATAATTCAATACAGGGCTGTTTTATTTAAATTCTTGAGACAGCCACGTTCACTTGGGTGCGTATTTTAAGGTTTATGAATGCAAGGTAAGCTTAGAATTGAGTTAGATTTATCCTGATTTCAAAATTATTAAAGCAGAAAGCAGTTTTTTTACATGAAATCAGCCTGTACTACGAGAAAAGAAACCTATAGGCCCTATTGGTTTACCTAATGCGTTTGCTATCCGATGAAAATAAATAAATAAATTAAAGTGATTCGTCTTAGATTCTCCCTATTTATCATCTGTTGTTTATACAATTGTGCAGACAATAGGTTTATACACATCTCTCACAGTGGCATCAACACTACTGTCCTCATTTATGGACCAGATTTATGGACTAGTCTGAGCTTTGGTGGACCAAGTCCATAAATCCGTTCAGAGGATAGTGTTCAACAGTAATTGTTAATTGGTTTTCGGTCTAGTAATTTAATTACTGATATATTTACTTTTATAACAACAAAATTTCAAATAGAAATTATTTTACCTAACCAAAACAGAATTTTACTATCTAATTTTGGGTATGGATATTTAAAGTATAAAAAAAATAAATAAAGCAGCTTATAAGAACTATGTAGTGTGATTTAGTTAGGTGCTCACTAGTCCAAGTATAATAATGCTAAAGAAAAACTTGTGTGTATAATACTTATCTATAAAAATCAAGAAAACAAAATATTATATTTCATCACTAGGGCATAAAGTGGCTCTTTACGATCTTAGCTCAAGTTTCACAAACAAATAAATGAGCTTGGGTTGAAATAGTATATTTCGTACCTAGGGCCGAAAATGAGGTTTGCTAGCTCGAGATAGTTTTGAAGTTCAAGAACTTTCTTCTTCTTCTTCTTCTTGTTCGCTTTTTAAAAGCTGGCTTGGTTTAAAATAACCACGTAGCCTTAAAACGATCGAGAGCTGCAAAATTATTTTGGTCTGTTGTACGAACGCTATTTTTCACCACACTTAGGCCTATATACTCTATTACCACTATTCACTTTTCACTATCTCTTACCACTATTCATTAGAATAATAATAAACGCTAATAGTCAACACAACTACAGCTTCAAGATTATGTGAAAACATATTTTAAAGAATCGATATAAATAATAATAATCTATTGGTAGGCAGCGGTGACAGTAAAGTCAATTGCAATGCTATACTGATTGTGTATTAATTTATGCAATAATGTTTAAAGAAAATAAGCGAATTTCAGATTTTTGGCCCTAGGGATGTAAAAACCTGCTTGGCTACCAAATGGCGATGACAGCTGGCATGGACATACGTAGCTTTCGGCCTCCAATAAACGTTTGTAAAACGGCTAAAAACATCGTAGTGTTGTGAAAACACTTTAACATAGGAATACATTTCACAGTAGATGTATAAATCTTACCAAGATTTATTTGTTTTCGACCCTGATGTGTATCGTAAGCTGGCGGCATTGTATTAAAAATATTCAAGACTAAAGAGGTTTTTCAAGTAACGACCACGCACTGCGTCACCGATAACGGTCACGCACCTTCCATTCTACAACTCTTTGTTTTAAACTCATGCATGTTATGATGATAAGGTTCATTGTTTACCATACAGGGTCCCGTGAGTAATCAGCCAAATACCAGGAAATTGTTTTTTAGGTAAAAATAAAGAGAAAACCATAATGATTTTTCCACATTGCTTTGTTAACCAGATACCCTCGATGTTGTATTTTTTACATAAGTATGTTCATCTTTTAATTGTTAAAACCAATCTTTATGAAGCTTGGTATGTATGTTAATATAGAATAGACCTATGTTAGTAAGAAGACAAATCAACATGATCCAAAATTTGCAGTTTGAAAATGGCAGTCATTAAAATTTAATAAACTAGTTTGCAGTCGTCATATTATAGAGCGTTATAACTGTCAGCTACAAAGACAGTTAACTATTCTACCAATTGCAATGTAAATAACCAATATGGCTTAAAATTATCCACAAACGTAACAGTTACATAAGATATTGTACAGCTAATTGCATAACTCCAGCATCTACATGAGTTAATGTGAGATGCAATATTATATACTTAATACAATAAAGGGGCCCCTGTAAGATCCCTTTTCTACCAGACCAATTAAACTGAAATTTTCGATTAAGGTATCATTTAAAAGCTTATGATTCAAGGGGAAATTTAAACCAAGGGTAATTTAATTTTCATCCTTAAACTTGATTTATAGAGTTCGCTTATAAAAATCCAGTAGTACCAACCAACCTTCCTTATTTTGGTTTTAAATGTGATCCTTCAGTTGAATCAACCACAGTCAATCCTATACTCTATACGAGCAATGTTTGCTTGTATGTATGTATGCTTGCTTGCTTGCTTGCACAAAGATCTCGAAAACGGCTCCGACGATTTTCTTCAAATGTTGTAAATAGTTTATTCCTGGCCTAAAAACGAGTTAACTGCAGTTAGAACTGCCAACAAAAATCGAATTACGTATAAAAATGAAACTGAAAGTTACATTTTTTAAACATTAGTCTTATGGGTTGCTAAGTAACGATCTTGGCTAAATAAAATTACAAAAAAGTAAACAAAAGACTTGTAAGTTGTCTGTCCACAGTATACTAGCAAATTAAAAATACAGTACAAAAGGAAAAACATCAGCTGTTAGTATTGAGCAAAGATTATACTGAAGATTACTCGATACATTGTAGTCAAGGGTGCAATCCTAAAATGCTATGGGAATTGAGGGAAACAGGTCCGCGACGTAGGAAGTGATGAAGGAAGTAGTCCGGTACTTAAAACTTAAATACTTAAAACTATTATTACTTTTTAATTATCTATTTATGTGCCACGTGTTGATCAAAGTAACACTAGAACAATTTGTAATAAATAGAAATAATGTGATGCATAATGTTTTGTTAAAACAATCTAATTAATTAATTAATATTCCTATATTGGGTAATTAAACTTATTATTAAACTATATTATCCTTCTTATATTTCGTGTATATTAATTTTAAATTAACTATACGGCACCAATAATGAATGTCACATAAAAGAAAATTGTGAACATTTTTTGTTTGTATCTTAATGGAAAGAATCTTGAAACATGAGATAAGAAAATCTTCGCGTGTTTGTAACAGATAATTTCCTCCGACTGCCTGGGTTGACTAGATAGCTAAAAACCTTGAATTTCAAACTGAAGTTTTTTTAAACATTCATTTATGTGTGAATGTTTACATTTTGATGGTTATGAAAAATGCCAGTTTTAATAGATAGAGGGTGCTCACCATTAGAAAAACTCAAGAACAAAATAATACAGCTCAAAGCTCTAAAAATTATTTAATTGTTTTTATAACAACACATTCACCTAATAATCATAGTGTTTGTTACATTATAATGTAATCTCTACTTATTTATGTATAAGTGAATTCTTCTTGACTCTTACAATGAAATATACTGTAACTTGAAAATGCATGCAACTTTCAACTTTTATTCATAGAAGTGGTAATGTAATGTGTTAGATAAGTATAATTCACACTAAATAGCAAATCGTTAATAATCAAAATATTAGTCTTTGAATTTTACTACGAATTTAATTTTTGCAGTGTACTCAAAGTATTTTGAAACTTAATGATTTCATTAAACAAACAGTTTTAAAAGTATTTTTATTATACCTATCGTTAATTTTCGCAAAACCCTTGCGAAAAGAATTTATTGTTTTAGTAGTCTACGTGTTACGTACTAAAACAATCAATTCTTTGCAAAATTACAAAATAATTCTGGAATAGCCAACCACGGTGTTTCTGATAATATTGATTGTGGTATTTTTTCTCATATAAATGACTTTTTCTGCTATAGTGACAGGTTAGGGGATGTCACAGACAAAGGATCGACACGTGGAATTTCATTGGTCCCAAGAGCGGAATGTAAGCCTACAAACACACCCTGTGTATATCCTGATATTGAATGTAGGTTGAAGTCTCTTGGAACCCAGTGCTGCCTACAGAAGGTCAGAAATTCTTGATTCAAATAGTTTATCTCTTATTTCCACATACATATTGATATTTAATTACACTTTGTATTGTGTATAAAGGTAAATATAATCGTTCAAAGCTATTCGGATAGTTATTTCAATCTTAATTTCAATTCTGTAATCACAATATGTAAATGGTCCACCTCGGAGGAATTTACTGTTAAGAAAATGTATAAAATAACAATTTAATAGTATGTCTACAGTGATACCCAATGTTGTGAAAAATTTTCTTTGGCGTTACATAAGGCTGGTGGAAACCTATAATTTGATAAAACCGTCATACCATTGTTCTTTCTATGAAATTTAACTATTGCACTAGGAATAGGTTTTTTCATGTCAACCATTCAAATGCAATTCAACAGATATAATTCTGTTTAGTTCCAGATAACACAAAGCTAATCTATAAAAACAACGATGTTGAACAGTTAATAACCGTACACTATTTCTAAAATGCATTTTATAAACTAGTTTACTTTCTCTTATTACGGACATTGACTATTTACGATCATAATGACGTAATATAATTAGACATAATATAATTGACAGATTAAAATCGTAATACATAATACAATTCCATAATTTTTGACATTAACAATTTAATATCATACTACAGTATATAGTCAATGCTATGGATCACAAGAAGTTTAATATTTCACAATGAAGCAAGTTACTAATAATTTTAAACCAAACTGTAGTTTTATTTTTATTTGTTCCATAACCAACATGAGGGTGCTTCAGACGTTTACCCTTCCAATATATTTTACTGGCCAGATTTATAGCCTTGTACACAAGGAGTCCCATAACTCAGACTCAGGTACACTGGACGTCTCATACACCAATATTGATTGTTGGGGTGAACGTGGTCTGAATAAAAGTTTAAAACATTTATGTGGTTCGAAATTGGAAATAAAACTTACTCAATACTGTTTTACCTACGACAATTATTTTAAGTAGCCGTTTCAGTTCAGTTATTAGAATGGAAAGATTTCAAATAACAGCATTGTTTACTCCATAACAGCATAGTTTTACTCAACAACCCAGGTAACGGACCAATGAAGTTCAAGGATTGAGAGAGAAGAAGTAAAATTTTAATGAATCGATTATCAACTAATCAGCTATTCAGGCCAATTTAATTGTTGAGTGGTGCAATTAGTGTTTGGTACATTGTTTTGTTCCATCACTTTCAGTAGCAACGTGAGGTTATTAACGAAAACATAATCTCTCTTAAAAGTTATGAGTAGTGATGTTTAGTACTGTAATTAAAACACTGTTTTAGGCAAAGTAGTGTACGCAACTCGCGTTTGCGTAAACTACTACAGGGTGAATAAAAAGTCAAGACCCCCCCATCTAATATTTTTCCAAGTAAATATACAGAGATATCCTTTTAGGGGTCGGGCAATCTTAGCAGGAAGTTTCATTTTATGATTTTGAAATTTTTTAGTCCTCCCCAAAAAGAGGGGATTTGGGGGGTAACTCAAATATTTTAAATGTAAACCCCCTTCAAGTGACACCTCATTTTAAAGTGTTTACAAAAACTTAAAGAATGGTGAAAACTAGAGGTCGCTATCTCTTCTCTGTCCAAAATGGTAGCCCGTCAAAGGTTGTGGAAAATCAATGGTAAAATTGGTTCGTAATTGTAATATTGGCTACCATTTTAGATAGAGAAGAGATAGCGAACTCTGATTTTCACCATTCTTTAAGTTTTTTTAAATACTTCAAAATGAGGTGTCACTTGATGGGGTTTTACATTAAAAAGTTTTTAGTTGCCCACCCAATAATCCCCCCTTTTGGGGGGACACTCAAAAATTTTATACGTTAACCCCCATTTAGTGACACCTCATTTTGAAGTGTTTACAAAAACTTAAAGAATGGTGAAAACCTGAGTTCGCTATCTCTTCTCTATCCAAAATGGTAGCCAATATTACAATTACGAACCAATTTTGCCATTGATTTTCCACAACATTTGACGGGCTACCATTTTGGTCAGAGAAGAGATAGCGACCTCTAGTTTTCACCATTCTTTAAGTTTTTGTAAACACTTTAAAATGAGGTGTCACTAGAAGGGGGTTTACATTTAAAATATTTGAGTTACCCCCCAAATCTCCCCTTTTGGGGGGACACTCAAAAATTTCAAAATCATAAAAAGAAACTTCCTGCTAAGATTGCACGACCCCCAAAAGCATATCTCTGTATATTTACTTGGAAAAATATTAGATGGGGGGGTCTTGACTTTTTATTCACCCTGTTTTTTGTTCGGTATAAAACATTACTGGTTCTACAGTCATGCACGTAGTATGAAGAAACTTTTTCAACAATGTATTATACATCATGCGGTCAGTTAATGGATTGAACATCATAGCAATATTTTTATTATTGACGGTTATCATATAGAAATGAATTAATTATGAAATGACCAGGTCGGTGGGCAACTAAAAAAAAACTGTAACGTTAACTATTGATTTATCAAAGTTGTAGCTGAACGATAAATGCTTCCGTGAATGCAAAACACAGTCGTATTTGTTATTTATTACAGATTGTTCCATTATCAAGAGGAAATAATCATCTTAATGTTTGTATGGTTGGGAACTTTTTAGCGAATTTCCCTATAGGGAAGTAGCTATTACCGTAGGTGGCACGGTAAGACCTAGACCCGGGACCGATTTACTTTTTCATTTTGATGTCTCCAGAGGCCAAAAACACCATTCGTTCAAATTTATATATATATATATATATATAGACTTATATATATATATATATAGACTTATATATATATATATATATTATATATATATATATATTATATATATACTAGCTGACCCGGCGAACTTCGTATCGCCTAAGTTATAGGTTTCCCCTAAGACAGACCGATGGAAAGAAAGTACCGTTACGTTTAATTTTCAAGATGATCTCGTTCGCATCGCTCAATCACGTCCTGGTTGAAGTTCGTTCGCTACGCTCACTCACCTTTGGGTTGGAGCTCGTTCGCTACGCTCACTCACCTTTAGGTTGGAGCTCGTTCGCTGCGCTCACTTGCCTTCAGGTTAGCGAGTGAGCGACGCTCACTCGCCTCCAGGTTGAAGTTCGTTCGCTACGCTCACTCACCTTTTGGTTGCAAATTAGCTGTTGTCATAAATGTAAAAGAAATAATAGTGCTGCACCCTGTTGGTAATCCTTGTAACTTTAATGCTATTGAACATCATAGAACAGAACCAACTTGTTTAATTGAAACAGCTGTTAAGATTCATTAATTCCATTTCTCATAAGGTTAACATGGGAAACTCCAGAGCCACTGGGGCGGAGCCCTTTTAAGAATTTCGAAACGGGAAATAGTTTACGTCCAATTCGCATACCTACAGAATTTACACACCAAATTTCATAACGATCGGTGAAGTCGTTCCGGAGGAGTTTGCAGACAAACACTGTGACACGAGAATTTTATATATTAGAAGATTAGATATATACGTCCGTGAACGCGATAACTTGAGTAATTTTTGTCCGATTTTGATGAAATTTGGTTTAAAGGTGTAAAGCGGGATAAACTTGAATGAGTTCGCGAACCAGCATGATCGGACCATGGGAACGGGGCATTACGGGGGTTTTTATGGGGTAAAAATTGGTTTTTCTCACTTTTGACCCTCAAAACACAAAATTTCCCGATTTCTCTTTAAACCTTTTTAAAGAGCTTAAAAAACCAAATAATTTAGTATATAAAAGTATTTTTGTTCGATTATTAGTAACGGAGAAAATTTAAAAAAATTGTAAATTTAAAATTCCCATGTTATTCTTATGGAGAATATTGTCAAAAGTTGTAGTTTGCTTGTTTATGGATATATTTTGATCAAACTTGGCAAATTTATTTACTTTGTACTAAGCTATCAATATTTTACTCAAAAACACACTCTATTAGTTTCCTTGTAGCAGCAAACCTAGGTACTCGTTAAACCTAATGTTATTTAAATATATTTAACTGAAAATCAATTCAGACAAATGGAAATTCGCTTAGTCGGCAGGTTTGCTGCGGCGGGGGTATTTTTTTATTGGAACTAATGTGTAGAACAGTTTATAAGATGTTAAGTAAAGTACAATGAAAGGTGGCATAGACTAATTACTATTTCGTTTACCAATATTAGGATAACTCATTTTCCCACTTTCCCCTAGAAACAAAACAAAAGAAAACCTGCTCAGAGTGTTAGTTTAATAGGTAACGATAGAATATCAGCAGAATCTTTAACCGGCTTTCGATTATAAACTGTATTTAAAATGCTTCCAATCTTAACTAGTAATAACATGTACTGATTACATTAAATTCGAATAATAATTTGTTTAAAAGTAATGTTACGAAGAGATGTTTTAATGTCCTTCCTTTACATCTTAGGACACTAGGTTCTAACCTTTGGCATAATAAATGCGTGTGAAAACTATGATTTTTAATAATCGCGCTACAAAAGTTCCACAATAATCTTTTGAATTATCTAAAGAAGGCCTCAAGCACATTCTCACTGTGTTTTAGGTTTAGGTTTTCAAGCACAGTTATGTGAAATGCTAACTAAAGGGTAAACAGTGATCTTTATCATTATAAAAAGCACGAGTTCAAAACAAAGTGTTGTAAAATGGAAGGTGCGTGACTTTTATTGGTGGCGCAGTACGTTCTCGTTGTGTGAAAAGTCTTGAATATTTTTACCATAAGTAGCCGGCTTACGATAAACATATCATGGTTTATAAAACATTGAAGAACAGGACGATTCTCTAACTTCACTAAAATGTTTTGTAAACCTAAAGTGGTAAACGTGCTAAGATGTAAAGAAAAGTTCAATTGAGAAGATAAAACATTTTAATTAGCAAGGACGATGATTAAATAAATAACTGAATACAAGATTATAAATGATCAATAAGTTTTATTTACTAAACCACTTATCACTTGAATACATGAAATTCAGTGTGAGGTTAAGCCTCAACAGCATGAATTTTGAGGAATTATAATTTATGTTTTTTAACTATAAGATCATTTGTTTACATCTTTTACATCTAACAGATATACAAAATTGAAACTTATTATACATTGGATACGAAATAGAGAGAACAACAAACTGTCATACTGATTCATACTCGTATCGTTTTTCTTACTTAAATTCATGGCTTTCACCAACCTAAACAATCAACGTACATCTTCAAGGTGAAAGTTTTTCGACTCAAACTCAAGTTAGATTCAAAGCTTTGACAAAACTTGTCCAAGTGAATGTAACCCTCTGATCTTCCGTTTGATATTCAATACCACTTTTGGGTAGATGTACGCGGTGCAGGAAGTTTTGAAAACTTATACAAACTTAGTATACAACTATAGTCAACTTTAACTTATGTAAAATATATTATATTTCATGGATAAAATAATAACTATATTTCATTTACATATATTGTTATAGGCTATCCAAATTGGTATTAAACATTGAATTACTGTACTACACGTTAAGGGTTTTTATTGTAATAAGCTAATTTACATTTTCAAGTGTGTTAGCAAATTTCCCTATAGGGAAATAGCTATTACCGTAGGTGGCATGGTAAGACCTAGGCCCGGGACCGATTTACTTTTTCATTTTGATGTCCCGAGAGGCCAAAAACACCATTCGTTCAAATTTTTATGTATGTATTTATATATATATATATGTGTCCGTGAACACGATAACTTGAGTAATTTTTGTCCGATTTTTATGAAATTTGGTTTGAAGGTGTAAGGCGGGATAAACTTGAATGAGTTTGCGAATCAACATGATCGGACCATGGGAACAGGGTTTTACGGGGGGTTTTATGGGGTAAAAATTGGTTTTTCTAATTTTTTACCCTCTAAACACAAAATCTCCCAATTACTCTCCGGACCTTTTTAAAGAGCTTAAAAAAAGAAATAATTCAGTATATCCAAGTGTTTTTGTACAATTAATTGGTTACGGAGAAAATTCAAAATAATGTTATTTTAAAATTCCCAAGTTATTCTTATAGAGAATATTGTAAAATGTTGTAGTTTGCTTGTTTATGGATATATTTTAATCAAACTTGGTAAATTTATTTATTTTATACAAAGTTATTCATATTTTACCAAAATACACTTTTTTACCCTCCCTGTAGCACCAAGCCTAGGTACTTATAAAACCTAATGTTAATTAAATACATTCAATTGAAAATCAATTCAGGCAAATGGAAATTTGCTTAGTCGGCAGGTTTGCTGCGGCGGGGGTATTTTAGTTTTGCCATGTTAAGGTAGTTTAGAACCTATAATACTTGTTAAGCTATATTTTAGCAAATAGTGTTTAATAACACATTGAGTCCAAAATTATTATTTGTTTTTTTATAGTTACAGAAATGAATATTTGCTACCACAAGCTGCAACCATTAATATATACAGAATCCAGACAACACTTGTACTGAACTTAAATGTCCCTTTGTTATTACACAGCATGTAAACAGCCCCATTTCTTTTAAGAGTTCCTAATGGAATTTATGATGATGTTAAAAGAGAATGGCTTTTTTATTGCTTGTTTTTCGATTGTAAGGCCTCTAAACTAATCTTTATAAAGTCCAACACGATTGAATGCTTCTATTCTGGACTCGGTTACGCATTAGATTACTTGACTTTATAGTAACGAAAAGCCATTATAACGTTACTGTTCAATGCATTCTGAAATAGTAATATCATGGTATTTGATTTAAAATGCTAACTCGTTTAGTTGCCACAATGTTTCTCTTCGTAGGGATATATTTATACATTGACTTAGCTAGGAATAACACAAGTTTAAGTAACAAACCAATAAACGATTCGTTGGTTAGTGGTCATTTTTATGATTATATTTATTGATTCATTGTTGACATTTGTAAGCAAACCAAACAGATTTTGTAATTATGTAAATTCATCGAACATAAAAAAAGAATAAATAACATTACACTACCCTGGAATTAAAATAGGTAACCTTGAAAATATGTACACACATTGTTAAACCCTCAGAAAAAAATATTTTCGTTGAACAACTATAATAATGGTTAAAACTACAAATGAAAGCCTTTCTAGCTATCTCAATTTACACATGAAATTGCATAAACAGTGTTCTTTTAACTTGAATGTCACCAGTCTTCAACGACCGGAATTTTTGCTTCTTGAATAATTCACCTAGTGGTTAGTTAATAAATTTATCTATACATAAATAAATAAATACATTTTTAGATTTATTGATAAGTAAAATATATTTATTTGTTAGTTGATTGATTTTGCTAACACAATTAATTGATTTTTTTGAGAGTCCATATTTTACTCATGGTTTTTAGAATTTCCGAACGTGAAGAAGACATACCGAATATCTTATTGTCGGGACCACATAAGTTTGCAGTTGAGGGAGGAGCCTATTTACCATATGGTTTTCAATGAACCAATGAGATTGGTGTGGTGTTGGCAAATCTAACAATACCAGCTGATTTGAAAATATAGCTTTGTATATTTTTATTAGTGTTGTCAATGGGTGATGTGGCAACGTCGCACTAGCCTCGTCTTGTGATTGGCTGCCACCAACTGCAAACTTACGTGGTCCCGACAATAATTAAAGACTCCATACACAAAAACTTAAAAAAATATACATAAAACAAATTACAAGTCTTCAATAGAAAAGAATCAAAATCAATGTGTTTAACACGCTGGGTTACTATTTCATACATAACGATACTACTGAGAGAATAATATTGAACAAAATCTCTAATATTACTATAGGTTAGGCAATAGTTAGTTGTTATAATAAATACCTAATTACTCCATTAGAATTCTAGATTATTTCATTGAACTTTCCCAAGCGGTTAAACTTTCCGAGGCCGAGATTTAACCCTGCCAATTAACTATTGTCCCTCGGGAAACCCAATCCGTATTTATGTGATAAACATTTGAGTTACTAAAACATATTATTATATTTCCAGTGTTATCAATCTCAAATGTATTCATAATTTTATATGCGCAATATGTTTAGAAGAAGTAGTTGCATTATTAGATGGTACTTATAAAACTCAGATGGTACTAATCATAACCAATAATTACAAACCAACATAATTTAGGTTGTAAGCAACAGTTTCCTTACTAAGAAAACTTAAGAATAGATTCCATTAATAACAAGTGCCAGGACCAACTGTTGAAGCAGTTATTTTTACTGCAGTTTTATGTATGTGATTCAACACTTGAAGATGGAAACAATTTTGTTATTATACAATTATACAATTTTATATTTTTGCTATCAAGATTTCTATCTTTATAAAATAAGTACATCTAAGATCGAGGATTTTTTTATTTTCGTTTTGACTGTAACTAAAAGAGGAAGCATGTAAGATTCTTTAAAATATTTGTAAAGTTTATGATCCCGTTATCCTGCAATCGACGTCCTGTATTCCAACTACTAGGAGGTCACGAATTGTGGATATTTATAGCTCCCTTAGTTGTCATTAGCTGTATGGGCTATTAATTAACAGTTGTGTCTAAGAAATATATCAGCCTTAGTCACTAGCTAGCCTACAGGATTGCGCCACTCATCCTACGCTCATCTCCATTCATACTTGGCTTAAAATACATACTTTGCATGGTCGCCATTTCATCGAATAGTATTAAAGTATTAATACTATTAAAGCTATAATTAATTAATAGTCCTAACGAAAATCAAAATACATAAATAAAGTAACACCGTCCATCCGATAATTCTCATTGTTAGTAAAACTGTCTGATTGTAAATAATTGAGTTAATTCACCAAAAAAAATATATCAATAATTACTTACACCAATTTTACTCCTAACAAAAATGGTATTTTGACAAATTCACATTTTAATATTATGTGAAAGAATCTCTTTTACAATTCCATAGTGTAGTTCAACAACACAAGGTCATAAAAAAGGCGAGTATCCACGCATATGCCTCCAAGCCAAACACTTGAGGGAACAAAATTATGTTCTTGAAAACATCTAAATAGTCCAAGTGTGGTCTATTGTTGACAAACGTTTCTTGTGTTAATGGTAAACAATACCAATAGTATCAAACAACTACGATTTTGTCAATAAAATGACTATGACCGATATAGAAATATTACACAGGGTGTTTGTGAACTCTCTCGAAAAAATTCACAGGATTATTCCTTGGGTTAATACATGAATATTTTACATTATAAACATGGGTCGCCGGAGCCTCGTTTTCTGTCTGTCTGTCTGTATGTGTTTAATATAAATAACTTTATAACTCGAGTTTCAATCGAGGTACAAACTTTTGACACACTTGTGTATTTTAACGTGGTACACAAACATGCAAGATTTCATTTCGTTGACTATAGCCGTTTCAAAATGGTGGCCATCTAAAATCTTTGACCTCAAATTACATGAAAACCACTAGAGTTACAAAAAAAAAGAATAACAAAATGTGGGAAATCTTATTCCATATCAAATGACACCTAGATCTTAAAGACCAGACAAGAAACAGCTGAGTTATAAGTTTTTTTAATAATTAATAATTTCTTTACTGGTTTTTAATTGTTATTGTTTATTCTTAAAAATCATCTGATCCTTTCTAAATTGTCACAACAATGTAAGACAGCTGGTTGGACAGATGATTTTGAGATGATGACCAGTGACCACATGATTATTTTGAGTTATACATTTTTTATTAATTAATAATTTCTTTACTGGATTTTAATTGTTATTGTCTATTCTTTAAAATCATCTGATCCTTTCTAAATTGTTACAACAATGTAAGACAGCTGGTTTGCCCTAACAACAACATTTAGTTTTTTTACTAGATGGTAAATGTATTAAATTAATGTCCTATTTTTACCTTAACTATTGAGATCTGTTTAAGGTTACGTAATGTACTCTGCATCAGATGATTTAAAAGAATAAACAATAACAATTAAAAGCCAGTAAAAAATTATTAATTATAAAAAAAAAATTATAACTCAGCTTTTTCTTTGTCCGATCTTTAAGATCTAGGTGTCATGTGATTTAGCATAAGATTTCCCACATTTTGTTATCCTTGTGTGTTTTTGTAACTCTGGTATTCATGTAATTTGAGGTCAAAGATTTTAGATGGCCGCCATTTTGAAACGGATATAGTCATCGAAATGAAATCTTGCATGTTTGTGTACCACGTTAAAATACACAAGTATGTCAAATTTAAAGGTTGTACCTCGATTCAAACTCGAATTATAAGGTTATTTATAAAAAAACACATACAGACAGACAGACGGAAAACGAGGCTCCGGCGACCCATGTTTATAATGTAAAATATTCATGTATTAACCCAAGGAATAATCCTGTGAATTTTTTCGAGAGAGTTCACATGTGACGTACTTTTCAACACTGAAACATATAACACTAGTTTACATGCCAGGTTTAAGTACCACGTGCTATACAGCACATTTAGTTTCCGGATAGGCCTCAGTACGGAGATTTGGGTTGGCCTTCCAGGGTTCGCGTCAAGATGTTTCTTTCACGCTCAGCCGTGCCGTCGCCTTGGCTGAGGTTTACCGCGTCGGAGATCTCGAGCATCTGGTTCATCACACAGATGTCGCCGTAGTCCGGATTAATCCTCACGGACCGGTCACTGCCCCTTCCACCGCAGTGAGACGTGGTGGCCTTCCATGGAAGCTAGTCGCCACCCCCGAAATCGTTTTCGTGTTCAGCACACGACATCCAGCCAGGCGCTTGGGTTCAACACACCATGTATGGGTTGACTCCGTCTGCCGTTGTAGCCTGAGGTCCACGGTCGCCCTCCTGTCGTCACAGCCGCAGGCTGAGGCACATTCCGCCCCCCACTCGTCGTAGTAGGCTGGGGCTCATCCGGCCTCACCTGGCCGTCGTTGCAGGCTGGGTCTGTTGTGACCACCGTCGATGCTGCTGCAGAGTCGAGTCATACTTCCCATTCGTCGCCGCTGTTGTCTGGGCATCTGGTTTCTCACACAGATCCCTGTCGGTGCTGTCGTCTGGGAATCCGGCTCATCGCACGGACCCCTGTCTCTGCCGTCGTATATGTATCCTGCTCGTTGCAGGAATACCGTAGTTGCCGTAGTTTGTTCGGGCGCCATAAATGTGATGTACTACGTGGGGGCATTGGTCCCCTGCCCGTTGCTCGTGCTTGTCGTATGCGTATCGTCACTGTCGTCGTCGCATGAGTGTCCTGCTCGTTGCAGGGACACTTCGTCGATGTTGTCGTATCGTGGGGATCCGGCTCATCGCACGGACCCCTGTCGTTCTCGTCGTCGTATGGGAATCCGGCTCACCGCGCGGACCCCTGTCGTTCTCGTCGTCGTATGGGAATCCGGCTCACCGCACGGACCCCTGTCATTGTCGTCGTCGTATGGGAATCCGGCTCACCGCACGGACCCCTGTCACTGCCCCTTCCACCGCAGTGAGACGTGATGACCTTCCATTGTCGTTAGTCGTCATCCCCGAATCGTCCCAGGAGAATCTGGTTCCACACACAGATCCCAGCGTTGTAGCGGTACCTGGGGAGCTCCACCTGCCGCTGTAGTCGGGGTTCGGATCACCCACCTAACGTCGCAGCTACTACGCCTTCACTGCAGGCTGGGCGTCCATCGTGGCCCCAATCGAGACTACAGCCGGTAGTCCTCGTCCCCGTCGGTCTCCGCCGCCGTCCTGGGTGTCTGTCTGGTTCTGCACACAGACTCGTGATGTCGCGGTACCTTTAGCTTAGCCGACTCAACCCGCCACTGTAGCATAGGGTTCGAGCTTACCCGTCGACCACGGCTACAGGCTGAGGTGCGTTCCACCCCCCCACTCGTCGTCGTAGGCTGGGGCTCTGCCATCCTCACCTGGTCTTCACCGCGGCCTGGGTTTTCCAGCCCGCGCGCCCTATATCGGTACTACAGCCGGGGAGCCTACTCGTACGTTTTCGTCGCTGACGTCCTGAGTGTCCGGTTTCTCACACGGACATGTGTCACTGCCCCGTCCGCCGCAGTGAGCTGCGTGGTGGCCGTCCGTTCGTAGTTGTCGTTTGCCACCCCCGATGCGAATAGTCCTTGGGTTTACACCACGCCAAGATCCACCACAACGGTTCAACACTCGTTGGGTACACGTTGACCAAGCCCCGGTTGTCTCGCTGACCGTTTTTCTCCGTTGCAATGGTTGGTTTATCACGCAACCACTGCCGCTGGATAATCAATCGAAGAACACCGAAGCTGGCCAACAGCGTGATGTGAGTTCCTCTGGTTGGTTTATCACACAACCCCAGCCGTTCGAGAATCGTAGTAAGCTAGCTGACTGCTCTACGTCAATCTTCCGTCCGCTAACGAGTCGCTGGTTCCAGTGTCGTGAGTTGGTCATCACTCCAGGTAGGTTTAACACGCTACCACAGCTGCTGAAGCATCATTGAGTACCATGGTCGTCACCAAAGGTAGGTTCAACACACTACCACAGCTGCCGAAGACACGCTGAGTCCACGCCGACTCGCCAGTCCCAGACGTCAAATGGTTTCACACCATAGGCCAACGCTATCCAGTTCGCACCAAAACAATCTCATCACCTGTCGTAAACTCATAACACAAAATATTAAAACACAGATCAATCGTTAAACATGAAATAATACTCAAAGGGTTAGTCACGGATTATCTCACATGACACTAACCAAACATCGTTAAATAATCAGAGATTAATTCACCAGTCAGAAAGAAATATAAAAATGCCTTGTTACTTAAAACGAAAATTAAAACAAGTAACCAAGGCCGAAACGAACTATCCATCCACTTCTGGTTCACATCAATCTCAAAGGCTTTATGGCAAACACATTGTTAAAGCCATAAAACATCGTAAACAGGCCTAAGTCCACTATTACCAACGCACGCCATACGTGCCGATCGGGACGTGCTAAACTAGCACAACTAATCTTAGTAGTCACTGACTACTACTAATCAATTCGTATATGATGAGATTAAATTGTTTTGGGCTTACTAAAAATGGATTAAAAATACACTGACCTCGTAATATTTATTCGTTACGTTATGGGTTTAACACACCATCATAATCAAGTCAACTTGGCCTAAGTCCATTGGTTTAACAGGAGTGAAAATATAAAATCTAGTAAAACTGATTTTAAAAACTAGTATTTTACACCCTGGCAATAATTAACTCGGTTTACCTTATATCTAATGAAATATAAGACTTACAATTTGACTTGCAGTATCACGCGAGTTAACTAATGCTTCACCAATCACGATGTCGGGACTAACTCGAACTTGTCGTGGTAGTTGCTGGTGAGGAACTAACTTTCTTGCTTGCCGTCTGAGGGTTCCTCGGTTCATCCCTCTCGCTCCCCTCTCTAGCAAAGTAGGGGGCTCAGCTGATCCGGAACGTTTGCTTGCTTTTTGCTACCCGAAAAAAAAAAGCTAACCGGCCGCCGTCGTCTGCAGCCGCTAAATCGTCAGTCGCTCGAGCTTGTTGTTGTTGCTGACTGTAGGTTATGTTGTGTTTGTTTCACACGACAATGAGTTTTAACTTCAAGTTGTCGGTTTATATTACTCACACCGCATTTCCTCACGTCTTTGAGACGGATTATTGGCCTAAGGCCATGATCTGCGGGTTTACTAAGTGTAGAAAGTTTCTTCAAAGTACCGAGCCGGGTTGAGCCCTAGCTTGCGAAACACATCGCTGGTGAGTCAATAAGCTATAAAACACTGTATAAGGTTTATGCCACGCTCATACAGTATTAATAACTCTCGTTCTACACTTATTTATTACCAAACACAACAGTGTATCATGCCTATAGTTACTAGTGATGTTATAACTAAGGTTAGCCTTCTAACCTATAACCTTAGTTAGGGCTGGTAGGCTATGCCTAGGGATAGGCTAGACCTAGGAGTAGGCTAGTTTGACCCCCCCCCCCTCAAAATAGGCACGTTACACTCCCTACCAACTTCGGGTGAAAAAAAAAACAGCAAAAAAAACGACTGTAACTCCAGGGTCAGGTTGGCTCATCGCACATCCTGCCCTGATCCCTCTGACGGTCTTCTCGTACTTGCTCTTCGTCTTCTGGGCCAAGGATGGTTTTTCACACACCCTGCCATATCGTTCGTTCTTACGTCCATTTTATGACTTAGAACTCTCGTCACTTCAAAGACGTTCTTTTAGAGGAATCCTCTCCTCCCCTCTGGTTCGTTGAGACGTCTTCTTTTGGGACTGGATGGCTTATCGCTCATCATACCCACGGGTCAGGTTGGCTAAGCGCACAGTCCCTGCCCGGTGTCACTGCCCCTTCCACCGCAGTGATCTCGTGGCGGCCTTCCATCCGTTAGTTGCCGCCCCCGTAATCGTCACTGGCAGCTACTTGCTGCCCAGCGGGCTGTCAGTCCTCCTGACCAGCCTAAAATAAAAGGTAAACAAAACAAAAACGCCTCCTGGCGAAAATAACAAAAGGAAAATAAAGGCTCCTGCCTAAACGAAAAAACAAAACTGAAGAGTTAACTCCACTTCTTCAACTCGTTCGTGCCCGCGCTCAGGGGTTTCACACACCCTGGGCGTCAATGATGCTGCGTAGCTGGTGCGGCCTCAGACGCACGTGGCTCCCATCCTCCAGCTCTACTCGCCACCTCCGACCTCTTCTGCTGTTTGGCTGACCGCTGGTTCGTTCAGCTCTTTCCAGGATCCGCAGAAGGTCTTCTGTCACCACGACGCGGTCACCAGGTTGCCATTTGCGACAAATCTTCAAGGGCCGTCGGGGTCTCGATGATGTTCGGTTGGTGGGGCTCACCGCACCCACCGAGTGACGCTGCCGACGATGACGGGGGGAGTTTTGAGGCCGGGCTGAACGCTCCGGTCCCAATCGTAGATGCGCCGATAGACGAACCGTCCTGGTCCAACGTCCTGGAGGGTTTCGACGACGTTGATGAGTCGATCGCTTGGGGTTTCGTTGGCCTCTGGGCAACGTTGGCGTTGACTGCCGGCGCGCTTCGGTAGTCTGCCCATCCCGGGATCTTCTCACAGGTGAAGCATGGACGGTTCGCCGGACGTTCCACGTAACCCTCTTCGCCGGGGATTTTCTGGGAAACCGTATCGGTGACTTAATCAGAAGGGAAGGTCTGGCTGGTGAAGCTGAAGGTCCTGGTGAAGGTATTTCAACTAGGTCCTCTTCCTCCTCCTCGAGGTCGGAGTGGTCCAACGATAGGGTCGGTGACCCTGGACCTGTCATGTCGTCTGTGTCCTCCTGAGGCTTAGGGGGCTCTTCGCTCCCCTGCCTCTTTTCCTGGACTTCGCACGTCTTCTGGCGTATGGCGGGGAAGAGAGTACTGGGATATCCTTTGCAGCCAAGAGATTGTTCCAACTCTGCAAACGTTGGGTCATCCTGCAGGCAAACCATGGCCTCACTCCCGTCTCTCTCCTTCACCAAGAATGAGACGGGGTTTACGGGCCGGGACCCTGCTGGAGGACGAAACCGATCCCTGCCCCGTACCTCCAGGCTTCCCATGTCCTCCTGGTCGAATCTTCTGCGCCGTAGGACAGAGGCGATCTTCACTCTTCCTCGCAGTGCGCTGATGGGCTGCCCCTCCAGGCCGGCCTCCCTTGCCAGCAACTCGGCGAAGGCGAGCACATAGATGCCGGCCGCTTCGTTGGCTGCAATCTTTGGTGTTCCCTCGGGGGTCTCCCTCTTTGTCCACTCGCAGGGGTTCAATGACACACCCTGGATTTTGGCGACGTCACCGAGGTACTGCAGTACCGTGTCCATTTCCGCTGCTCTCTCACAGCCTGCCGGGTCGTACGCCACCAACTCCTTCTTCGCAGGTCTTGCCACAACCAGCGACCATCGGTGAGGGTGAGATGGAGGCAGCAGCAGAGGGAAGAGTAGAAGGTCCCGTGTCAGGATGTTGGCCGCAGGGTTCTTCCTCTTCGTACCACTGTACCCTCCGGTCTTGTAGTTCGCCAAGAAGTTACCGTCGGCGGCCCAGATGGTTGGTAGGGTCGGGTAGTACAGTCCCCGGCGCTCCACTATCCTCAGGTAGGCAGATACCACCTGCCGGTTTATCACACGGCCAGGGGCGAGCGTGTCCAAGTCAGCGGAGGACACTGCTACCAGGGGTCTCAAAAGTGCCATCTCGAAGTTACCTAGGACAGAGAAGAGTATTAAAACAAGGCCACTTGTAACCACATTGCCGTCACCCACACGAATCCGAAGTTAACCCACGAGGATCCCAACCTTCACCAGTAGTTAGTCGGTTAACACAACACTCGACATTAACTAATGGAGCCACCCGTCTATCACTCTGTATAGGGGTTTATTGGTCTCCGCACCATGATCACCTCCTAACAGGTTTACAGTGTAGTCCTGGCATGATAGGGCTTCAGGTCTTTGACGTGGCAGACTTGGACTTCCTGCTTGTCAGGGTCCCGAATCTCGTAAAGGTTCGCTCCACGTCTCTTGACTACCTCCACGGGTCCACCGAACTTCGGCGCGAGCTTGCCTACGACCGCGTCGGCCGCCGATGAAAGGACCCTCAGACGTCTTAACACGAGGTCGCCAGGACGGTAATCCACCTCCCGTCTCCGGAGGTTATAGTACCTGGCTTGTCTCTCGTAGGCCGCCTTCAGGTTTTCTCGAGTCAGCTGGTAAATTCGGCTAAACTCTTGCTGTCGGTTGCGGTGAACTTCGTCTAACGCCGGCTCACGCTCCTCGGTTGTCTCTTGAAGTGGAGGACCTCGCACGGCGTTAGGCGCTCTCAACTCACGGCCGAGGAACAGCATCG
The DNA here is from genome assembly GCF_028750875.1 of Macrosteles quadrilineatus. Lineage (NCBI taxonomy): Eukaryota > Metazoa > Arthropoda > Insecta > Hemiptera > Cicadellidae > Macrosteles > Macrosteles quadrilineatus. The sequence continues at coordinate 54,269,898 of NW_026542601.1, forward strand.
CCGGAGTGTGCCCTGTCGAGTCATGGACTGCCGAGTTCATGGCAAACTGGAATTCGCCCATGTGCACATCCCAGGACCGATGATTATCTTTCACGAATTGTGAAATCATGGTCTTCACCACCCGGTTAGCTCTCTCCACCGGGTTTGACTGGGGACTGTAGGGAGCCGTATTCGTGTACTTGATGTTCCAGTCTGCCGCCAGGGTTTTGAACAGTCCCGAAACGAACTGCGTCCCATTATCGCAGATCAGGGTCTCGGGTGCCCCGTACCGCAGTATGACATCCTTAGTCTTTGTAACTACACTCCTGGCAGTGGCAGCTCCAATCGGGCACAACTCGACCCACTTGCTAAAGGTTTTGATGTTTATTTGTTTTCACGTCCAGTGCCTTTGGATGACTGAAATCTGTCATCGCATGCTGATTGGTTCCTGGAATCTGGAACCCAATTTCAGCTGTCTCTAGTAGACATTTCTGAATTTCGATATGACTAATCAAAGTCATTTTAAACTTAATTGAGGTATAATTAGTAAATTAATATACATAGTCTCTGTGAAATCTTGAAAAGTAGGGCACTCTTGACATTGTGGATTGCTAAATTCTTCCACTGTCACACAGAGTTTGTAAAAGCGAGTCGAACGCTCGTACTGCCCAGTGAATGCTGGAATCTCGTAATGAACACGTTCCACGCAAATCACATTTACTGTTGTCTCATGGTGGTCTTCGGACCTATCCATGACTGAAGAGACTAAAATAAAGTCGAAACAACAGAGCACACTTCTAATCCTGAAAGATGGATTAGTCGTATTTGACATAGCGCAGGCTCAATCAAATTTCGAATCTACAAACCACACACGAACATGGATCGTACACACCCGAGACGGTACGTGTGATAATCCCAATGCTCGGAGAGGTTGAGATTTTGGTTTTGTAATTTGAAAGAACATTCAAAAGAATGTAATTGAAAATTGGCACGGGATTCGTCCCATTTACCTTCAAAAAGATTAACCTGTAATAAAGCGCTAGTCATATCCCCTCACAATAACGCGTAACCGGGTTTTAGACGTAGGGCAGATGCTGATCTTAATTGCAGCTATCAACCACGAAAGCTGTATGCTGTGGGAACCCTCACGATCGCCGGATAGACGGATGTCGCCCACACGAATTGTGTAGAAGAGCCTAAACGTGCTGCTGTTTGATGATATCAGTGATTCTAAAATTGCAGTCTGATTGAGAAGACTGACCAGCTCCGCTGGATTTGCAACTACATCACCTGTCACAATCACTTTAACCAATTAATAATTTTGAGTGACTTGTAACATTAGGTGCAAGTGTTTAGCTTCGCAACCTTCTAAAATTCTAAATTAATTTTGCAGGTTAGATGTATTGGTCACGAAACTCGTTCTTGGGGTTATACGTGCGAAAAGACGCCCTAGTGGCGGAATCACTCTTGCAACGTAAAAGGTGCGATTATACGCATAACGATATCATCTGTTTCGGTCTCAGGGCTAGATAGCCCATACCTCATCAGGTGCACACTTTAGTGCACGACAGATTGAATTATAATGTGTTGAGGACGGATTAAATTTTTCATCGTCCAACTGAAATTTTGAATTTTGATGTTTCTAAATTTTGAAAAGATGAAATTGTCAACTTAGAGTTGACCAGGCACACCTGAGTATTTACTCATTGTTCTTAAATTATTGTGGACGGAGTCATCAATTTTGATGTTTATTTGTTTTCACGTCCAGTGCCTTTGGATGACTGAAATCTGTCATCGCATGCTGATTGGTTCCTGGAATCTGGAACCCAATTTCAGCTGTCTCTAGTAGACATTTCTGAATTTCGATATGACTAATCAAAGTCATTTTAAACTTAATTGAGGTATAATTAGTAAATTAATATACATAGTCTCTGTGAAATCTTGAAAAAGTCTCTTCAGAAAAAAAATCTCTTCATCTATTTTAGTCTCTTCAGTCATGGATAGGTCCGAAGACCACCATGAGACAACAGTAAATGTGATTTGCGTGGAACGTGTTCATTACGAGATTCCAGCATTCACTGGGCAGTACGAGCGTTCGACTCGCTTTTACAAACTCTGTGTGACAGTGGAAGAATTTAGCAATCCACAATGTCAAGAGTGCCCTACTTTTCAAGATTTCACAGAGACTATGTATATTAATTTACTAATTATACCTCAATTAAGTTTAAAATGACTTTGATTAGTCATATCGAAATTCAGAAATGTCTACTAGAGACAGCTGAAATTGGGTTCCAGATTCCAGGAACCAATCAGCATGCGATGACAGATTTCAGTCATCCAAAGGCACTGGACGTGAAAACAAATAAACATCAAAATTGATGACTCCGTCCACAATAATTTAAGAACAATGAGTAAATACTCAGGTGTGCCTGGTCAACTCTAAGTTGACAATTTCATCTTTTCAAAATTTAGAAACATCAAAATTCAAAATTTCAGTTGGACGATGAAAAATTTAATCCGTCCTCAACACATTATAATTCAATCTGTCGTGCACTAAAGTGTGCACCTGATGAGGTATGGGCTATCTAGCCCTGAGACCGAAACAGATGATATCGTTATGCGTATAATCGCACCTTTTACGTTGCAAGAGTGATTCCGCCACTAGGGCGTCTTTTCGCACGTATAACCCCAAGAACGAGTTTCGTGACCAATACATCTAACCTGCAAAATTAATTTAGAATTTTAGAAGGTTGCGAAGCTAAACACTTGCACCTAATGTTACAAGTCACTCAAAATTATTAATTGGTTAAAGTGATTGTGACAGGTGATGTAGTTGCAAATCCAGCGGAGCTGGTCAGTCTTCTCAATCAGACTGCAATTTTAGAATCACTGATATCATCAAACAGCAGCACGTTTAGGCTCTTCTACACAATTCGTGTGGGCGACATCCGTCTATCCGGCGATCGTGAGGGTTCCCACAGCATACAGCTTTCGTGGTTGATAGCTGCAATTAAGATCAGCATCTGCCCTACGTCTAAAACCCGGTTACGCGTTATTGTGAGGGGATATGACTAGCGCTTTATTACAGGTTAATCTTTTTGAAGGTAAATGGGACGAATCCCGTGCCAATTTTCAATTACATTCTTTTGAATGTTCTTTCAAATTACAAAACCAAAATCTCAACCTCTCCGAGCATTGGGATTATCACACGTACCGTCTCGGGTGTGTACGATCCATGTTCGTGTGTGGTTTGTAGATTCGAAATTTGATTGAGCCTGCGCTATGTCAAATACGACTAATCCATCTTTCAGGATTAGAAGTGTGCTCTGTTGTTTCGACTTTATTTTAGTCTCTTCAGTCATGGATAGGTCCGAAGACCACCATGAGACAACAGTAAATGTGATTTGCGTGGAACGTGTTCATTACGAGATTCCAGCATTCACTGGGCAGTACGAGCGTTCGACTCGCTTTTACAAACTCTGTGTGACAGTGGAAGAATTTAGCAATCCACAATGTCAAGAGTGCCCTACTTTTCAAGATTTCACAGAGACTATGTATATTAATTTACTAATTATACCTCAATTAAGTTTAAAATGACTTTGATTAGTCATATCGAAATTCAGAAATGTCTACTAGAGACAGCTGAAATTGGGTTCCAGATTCCAGGAACCAATCAGCATGCGATGACAGATTTCAGTCATCCAAAGGCACTGGACGTGAAAACAAATAAACATCAAAATTGATGACTCCGTCCACAATAATTTAAGAACAATGAGTAAATACTCAGGTGTGCCTGGTCAACTCTAAGTTGACAATTTCATCTTTTCAAAATTTAGAAACATCAAAATTCAAAATTTCAGTTGGACGATAAAAAATTTAATCCGTCCTCAACACATTATAATTCAATCTGTCGTGCACTAAAGTGTGCACCTGATGAGGTATGGGCTATCTAGCCCTGAGACCGAAACAGATGATATCGTTAAGCGTATAATCGCACCTTTTACGTTGCAAGAGTGATTCCGCCACTAGGGCGTCTTTTCGCACGTATAACCCCAAGAACGAGTTTCGTGACCAATACATCTAACCTGCAAAATTAATTTAGAATTTTAGAAGGTTGCGAAGCTAAACACTTGCACCTAATGTTACAAGTCACTCAAAATTATTAATTGGTTAAAGTGATTGTGACAGGTGATGTAGTTGCAAATCCAGCGGAGCTGGTCAGTCTTCTCAATCAGACTGCAATTTTAGAATCACTGATATCATCAAACAGCAGCACGTTTAGGCTCTTCTACACAATTCGTGTGGGCGACATCCGTCTATCCGGCGATCGTGAGGGTTCCCACAGCATACAGCTTTCGTGGTTGATAGCTGCAATTAAGATCAGCATCTGCCCTACGTCTAAAACCCGGTTACGCGTTATTGTGAGGGGATATGACTAGCGCTTTATTACAGGTTAATCTTTTTGAAGGTAAATGGGACGAATCCCGTGCCAATTTTCAATTACATTCTTTTGAATGTTCTTTCAAATTACAAAACCAAAATCTCAACCTCTCCGAGCATTGGGATTATCACACGTACCGTCTCGGGTGTGTACGATCCATGTTCGTGTGTGGTTTGTAGATTCGAAATTTGATTGAGCCTGCGCTATGTCAAATACGACTAATCCATCTTTCAGGATTAGAAGTGTGCTCTGTTGTTTCGACTTTATTTTAGTCTCTTCAGTCATGGATAGGTCCGAAGACCACCATGAGACAACAGTAAATGTGATTTGCGTGGAACGTGTTCATTACGAGATTCCAGCATTCACTGGGCAGTACGAGCGTTCGACTCGCTTTTACAAACTCTGTGTGACAGTGGAAGAATTTAGCAATCCACAATGTCAAGAGTGCCCTACTTTTCAAGATTTCACAGAGACTATGTATATTAATTTACTAATTATACCTCAATTAAGTTTAAAATGACTTTGATTAGTCATATCGAAATTCAGAAATGTCTACTAGAGACAGCTGAAATTGGGTTCCAGATTCCAGGAACCAATCAGCATGCGATGACAGATTTCAGTCATCCAAAGGCACTGGACGTGAAAACAAATAAACATCAAAATTGATGACTCCGTCCACAATAATTTAAGAACAATGAGTTGCTAAAGGTGTCTTGCAGCACTAACAGGAAACGATGCCCCCTGCCTGACCGGGGCAACGGGCCCACCAAGTCAGCAGAGACAGTGCACCACGGGCCCTTCGGACTACGTAGGTACATCTTTCCCGCCGGTTTGACCTGCTCCACCTTATAGCGTTGGCACACATCGCAGGAACGCACGTACTCTTTGACCTCTCTCCTCCAGTTTGGCCAATAGTAGCTGGCACCGACTCTTGCTAGGGTTTTCTTCACACCTAGGTGTCCAGCTGTTGCCGCGTCATGGTTTTCCCGAAGGACGTCCTTTACCTGGTCAGACTTAACACAGGTCTTCCAGACGGGGTTACTACCACTCCTGCGTCTGGGACTACGATAAAGTTGTCCCTCCACAACTCTAAACCGGGGATACGTCTGAGGTCTCTGAGTTACGGCTCGTAACATCCTGCTGTACCAGTCTTGGGGCTCCGGGGCTGAACGCTCCTCGGGTATCGTATCGTCGTTTTCGGGTGCAGCTTCGACTGCTGGGCCTTCGGTTAAAGGAGGTTGAGTCACCTCGCTTTCGTCCTCTCTGGCAGCTCGCTCGTCTTGCCTCGCTGTGCTAGGATCATCGGCGGTCGGTTGATCCAGCGTTTCCCTCCGATGCGCCTCCCGTTCCCTCCTTTGGGCTCTCGTCAGTACCGCCACCTCGAGAGGAGGATTACCTCGCTCACTCTCGGGTTCACTAGGGGATTCCACCGGCTGCCTTGACAACGCGTCCGCAACCCGGTTCAACGCTCCTTTGCGGTACTGGATTTCGAAGTCGTACTGTTGGAGTTCCATGATCCACCGGGCTAAACGTCCACTAGGCTCGTGCAACCTCATAAGCCACTTGAGTGCGACGTGGTCGGTGATCGCTACGAAGTGGTACCCTTCCAGATACGGCTTGAACTTTCGAGTGGACCACACCAGGGCTAAACACTCCTTCTCCGTCGTGGAGTAGTTTCTCTCTGGGTCTGTCAAAAGCCGGCTGGCGTACGCAATGACGACCTCCTTTCCGTCATGCTTTTGCGTCAACGCCGCTCCTAGCCCCATGTTCGATGCGTCAACTTGCAGCACAAACGTTTTCGTAAAATCGGGGCAAGCTAACACTGGGGCGGAGGCTAACCGACGTTTCATGTCTGCGAAGGCGGCGTCCTGCTTTGGTCCCCAAGACCATTTTGCGTCCTTCTTCAGCAGAAGTCGCAGTGGGGCCGTCGCGTCAGCGAATCGTTCGATGAAGCGTCTGTACCACGACGCTAGACCCAAGAAACTCCGGAGTGCCCTGGCGTTTCGGGGAACGGGGAAATCCTGCACAGCTCGTATCTTCTCTGGATCGGTTGCGATGCCTCCGTCGCTTACTACGTGGCCCAAGTACTTCAGCTCCCTCTTGCAGAAGTGGCACTTCTCGGGGTTAAGTTTCAGGCCTGCTTCTCGCAAGCGCCTGAACACCTCTCGGAGAAGCTGCAAGTGTTCGTCGAACGTCTGCGACACTATTACCAGGTCGTCGAGATAAGCAAACGCTCTGGGCTCTAGCTCCGGGCCAATGATCTTGTCCAGAAGACGCTGGAAGGTGGCTCCGGCGGAGTGCAGCCCGAACGGCATTACCGTGAACTGGTATAGCCCCAGACCTGGTACAGTGAAGGCTGTGACAGGTCGGCTCTCCTTGGCCAACGGGACCTGCCAGTAGCCACTCTTCAGATCGAGGGTGCTGATGTAGTGGGCGGGACGCAGTTTTTCCAGGATGGCATTGATCCTTGGCAGAGGATAGGCGTCTGGGATGGAACTCTCGTTGACCTTTCTCATGTCGATGCAGAACCGATATTTACCATCACCCTTTTTGATGAGAACCACCGGGGAACTCCACGGGCTACGGGAGGGTTCAATCACTCCTTCCTGCAGCATCGATGCCACTTCCCGGTTTATAATCTCTTGCATGGCAGGGTTCCTCGGGTAATACCGTTGCTTTATGGGGGCCGCGTCATCCTTCAGCCGGATCACGTGTTCCGCTAGAGTCGTACGGCCTTCTACCGCGTCGAACTTCGGCAGTTCCAATTCCAAGAATTCCTCTAACGCACTGTCCTCTTGGTTGGACAGGCTCTTGAGGGCATTCACCGCAGCTCCGGCTGGTTCATCACCAGCGGGGCGGTTTACCAATGGAACGTGGAATCGAAGCATATTCAAGTCTTCTATACACTTCATACCCAGCACCATATCCGTCGTCAGTCCGGGTACTGCTAAGGCATACCATTCGTGGGGTCTTCCTGCGACCATCCCCGTCAGTCTGTACAGTTTATCCACCATACAACTGGAGCCGTCGGCCATCCGCAATTCTACCGGTCTTCGTTCCGGATAAACTCGGTGTCTTTGCAGTAGACCGATCACCTGATCCCCTATCAGGTTTACTACAGCTCCCGTATCTACCAAGGCTCTGAGTTGTTCTCCCAGGAGATTGACGACGACGAAGGGCCTCTCATCCCCACAGCGTACCACGGGGTTTACTCCACCCGCCATGGTCACCGCTGGTTTATCCGAGTCTGCTGGGCGCACCTTGGGGTTCATGGCACGCCCAAAGGTTTCTATTGCCTGCAGCCAGCGTCCCCACTCCTCTGAGGTCGTTCGTCGTGGTCTCTGGGTCTCGGTCGACCTCCTTGACTCCGAGCCCATTGCCCGTTTCCCTGTTGCCAGCAGCACGATCTGGTCAACACGCCTCGTCTACCACACACGCCGCGTCTCAAGATCCGAGGCTTCGTACAGTCTCGGGAAAAGTGGCCGTTCTCTTGGCAATTCCAGCAGTTTGGAACGAATTTCCCTGCTGCAGTCCTCCCAGGAGTTGCCTGTGGACCTCGTTCTTCTAAAGTGCGTGGTGGTTGTGAATCCCGTGGGGTCGGCTGCTTCGCAAGAGGTGGCATCCTCGTCCTTTGACTCTGACGAACGTCTTGTGAGGCGCAGTTCACCACCGCGCTCTCATATCGTGCACTTCGTCTCTTCGGACAGTAGGCTGTCTCTGGAACCAGGGTCAGGGAAGGCTGAGGAGGTGGTCGGAACGTCTGCTTATCCCGGAGATAAGCCTCGTACTCATCTGCCCGTTCAATCAGTTGGGACAGGGTCGTGAAGTCACTGCGTCGCACCAGTAGCTTGTACTCTGGCCGCATGTTGGCAAAGATCAACTCGATCTTGGCGAACTCAGAGTAGTTGCCGCTGCGTCGAATGAGGGTCGAGATTGCCGTGACGTACTCCCGGAACAGCTCGTTCTCTCCTTGAGTCCGTCGTCGGATTTCGTCTTCCAGGTTTCTCTGGTAGCCTCCAGGAAGGTAGTATACCACGAAGGAGTCTCGGAATTCCTTGAAGGACCTCCAGGAAGCTTTCATGTTCCGGTACCACAGTAGTGCAGGTCCGGTTAGCAGCTCCGGCATCGCCTTGAGAATCTCGTCCCTTGACAGAGAATAGGCCTCGATCAACTCCTCGAGGCGCTCGAGGAATGACACAGGATCTTTCCTTCCATCGAAGCGGAGATTCCACTTGCGCACAGTACTGCAGAGTGCAGCAAAATCGTTCCGTGATCCAGTCTCGCTCCCACTGCCACGGGGCTCTGGGGCTTTCGACTCCTCAAAGAAATTCGGACCCGGAATGAACTGTGGTGGTTTCGCACACACCACTGGTGGTACAGGGGGTCTGTAGAGGTCACCGTACGTCACCTGCGTGGAGGGTACGTGTCGTGGGGCAGGTGGCAAACCTAACCATAGGGACTCAGGATTTGTGTCTCGCTCTTGAAAGTCCCTAGGCTCTCGCAGCAGCTCGGAGAGGGCTCTTCGCACCGTCATCGAGTCTGCATTAGGAGACAGGCCGAGCATCTCTCGAATGCTTGTGGCCTCGTCCAGTGTAGGGTTCACCAAGAATGAAGAAGCTGATCGTTGGGTTGCCAGGTTCAACCCCGCACCATCACCTTCAAGGTTGAGGTTTAACGGCACGTTTCGTATGGGCTGGTAAGCAGGTTGAGTCGTAGGAGTAGCTGATGAGGGGCCCTGGTTGAGTGAGATCTTCCAGTAGTCCGCCAGCCGTCGTCTCAACTCAGCCACCGTACCATCTGTGTCTAGTCCATGCTGAGACATCTCGGTGATCAGCGCTGCCTTTGGCATGGTGTGAATCCACCCAACCCGGGGATCGTCAGCTGGAGACTTCGGGTAAGCTGACACCGCAGGGTGGGTCTCCGTTGTTGTCGTCGTATGGGTGGCACTCACGGTAGACGTCACCGCAGTTACCACCGTTGTCGTAGGTTCTGTAGAAGCCGTCCTCGTAGTCAAAGGCTGGTCTCCCGCCTTGGACTTCTCGGTGTTCGTCATCTCTGCTCGTCACCACTCGTCGGTCGTCTCGTCGAAGTTGGCTGCGTTGTTGAAGTCCTCTGGACGTCTCGCTCTCTCGCTGGTCTCTCGCAGAAGCTCAGCAACGCAGTCCCTGTTCGGGCGCCATAAATGTGACGTACTTTTCAACACTGAAACATATAACACTAGTTTACATGCCAGGTTTAAGTACCACGTGCTATACAGCACATTTAGTTTCCGGATAGGCCTCAGTACGGAGATTTGGGTTGGCCTTCCAGGGTTCGCGTCAAGATGTTTCTTTCACGCTCAGCCGTGCCGTCGCCTTGGCTGAGGTTTACCGCGTCGGAGATCTCGAGCATCTGGTTCATCACACAGATGTCGCCGTAGTCCGGATTAATCCTCACGGACCGGTCACTGCCCCTTCCACCGCAGTGAGACGTGGTGGCCTTCCATGGAAGCTAGTCGCCACCCCCGAAATCGTTTTCGTGTTCAGCACACGACATCCAGCCAGGCGCTTGGGTTCAACACACCATGTATGGGTTGACTCCGTCTGCCGTTGTAGCCTGAGGTCCACGGTCGCCCTCCTGTCGTCACAGCCGCAGGCTGAGGCACATTCCGCCCCCCACTCGTCGTAGTAGGCTGGGGCTCATCCGGCCTCACCTGGCCGTCGTTGCAGGCTGGGTCTGTTGTGACCACCGTCGATGCTGCTGCAGAGTCGAGTCATACTTCCCATTCGTCGCCGCTGTTGTCTGGGCATCTGGTTTCTCACAGAGATCCCTGTCGGTGCTGTCGTCTGGGAATCCGGCTCATCGCACGGACCCCTGTCTCTGCCGTCGTATATGTATCCTGCTCGTTGCAGGAATACCGTAGTTGCCGTAGTTTGTTCGGGCGCCATAAATGTGATGTACTACGTGGGGGCATTGGTCCCCTGCCCGTTGCTCGTGCTTGTCGTATGCGTATCGTCACTGTCGTCGTCGCATGAGTGTCCTGCTCGTTGCAGGGACACTTCGTCGATGTTGTCGTATCGTGGGGATCCGGCTCATCGCACGGACCCCTGTCGTTCTCGTCGTCGTATGGGAATCCGGCTCACCGCGCGGACCCCTGTCGTTCTCGTCGTCGTATGGGAATCCGGCTCACCGCACGGACCCCTGTCATTGTCGTCGTCGTATGGGAATCCGGCTCACCGCACGGACCCCTGTCACTGCCCCTTCCACCGCAGTGAGACGTGATGACCTTCCATTGTCGTTAGTCGTCATCCCCGAATCGTCCCAGGAGAATCTGGTTCCACACACAGATCCCAGCGTTGTAGCGGTACCTGGGGAGCTCCACCTGCCGCTGTAGTCGGGGTTCGGATCACCCACCTAACGTCGCAGCTACTACGCCTTCACTGCAGGCTGGGCGTCCATCGTGGCCCCAATCGAGACTACAGCCGGTAGTCCTCGTCCCCGTCGGTCTCCGCCGCCGTCCTGGGTGTCTGTCTGGTTCTGCACACAGACTCGTGATGTCGCGGTACCTTTAGCTTAGCCGACTCAACCCGCCACTGTAGCATAGGGTTCGAGCTTACCCGTCGACCACGGCTACAGGCTGAGGTGCGTTCCACCCCCCCACTCGTCGTCGTAGGCTGGGGCTCTGCCATCCTCACCTGGTCTTCACCGCGGCCTGGGTTTTCCAGCCCGCGCGCCCTATATCGGTACTACAGCCGGGGAGCCTACTCGTACGTTTTCGTCGCTGACGTCCTGAGTGTCCGGTTTCTCACACGGACATGTGTCACTGCCCCGTCCGCCGCAGTGAGCTGCGTGGTGGCCGTCCGTTCGTAGTTGTCGTTTGCCACCCCCGATGCGAATAGTCCTTGGGTTTACACCACGCCAAGATCCACCACAACGGTTCAACACTCGTTGGGTACACGTTGACCAAGCCCCGGTTGTCTCGCTGACCGTTTTTCTCCGTTGCAATGGTTGGTTTATCACGCAACCACTGCCGCTGGATAATCAATCGAAGAACACCGAAGCTGGCCAACAGCGTGATGTGAGTTCCTCTGGTTGGTTTATCACACAACCCCAGCCGTTCGAGAATCGTAGTAAGCTAGCTGACTGCTCTACGTCAATCTTCCGTCCGCTAACGAGTCGCTGGTTCCAGTGTCGTGAGTTGGTCATCACTCCAGGTAGGTTTAACACGCTACCACAGCTGCTGAAGCATCATTGAGTACCATGGTCGTCACCAAAGGTAGGTTCAACACACTACCACAGCTGCCGAAGACACGCTGAGTCCACGCCGACTCGCCAGTCCCAGACGTCAAATGGTTTCACACCATAGGCCAACGCTATCCAGTTCGCACCAAAACAATCTCATCACCTGTCGTAAACTCATAACACAAAATATTAAAACACAGATCAATCGTTAAACATGAAATAATACTCAAAGGGTTAGTCACGGATTATCTCACATGACACTAACCAAACATCGTTAAATAATCAGAGATTAATTCACCAGTCAGAAAGAAATATAAAAATGCCTTGTTACTTAAAACGAAAATTAAAACAAGTAACCAAGGCCGAAACGAACTATCCATCCACTTCTGGTTCACATCAATCTCAAAGGCTTTATGGCAAACACATTGTTAAAGCCATAAAACATCGTAAACAGGCCTAAGTCCACTATTACCAACGCACGCCATACGTGCCGATCGGGACGTGCTAAACTAGCACAACTAATCTTAGTAGTCACTGACTACTACTAATCAATTCGTATATGATGAGATTAAATTGTTTTGGGCTTACTAAAAATGGATTAAAAATACACTGACCTCGTAATATTTATTCGTTACGTTATGGGTTTAACACACCATCATAATCAAGTCAACTTGGCCTAAGGCCATTGGTTTAACAGGAGTGAAAATATAAAATCTAGTAAAACTGATTTTAAAAACTAGTATTTTACACCCTGGCAATAATTAACTCGGTTTACCTTATATCTAATGAAATATAAGACTTACAATTTGACTTGCAGTATCACGCGAGTTAACTAATGCTTCACCAATCACGATGTCGGGACTAACTCGAACTTGTCGTGGTAGTTGCTGGTGAGGAACTAACTTTCTTGCTTGCCGTCTGAGGGTTCCTCGGTTCATCCCTCTCGCTCCCCTCTCTAGCAAAGTAGGGGGCTCAGCTGATCCGGAACGTTTGCTTGCTTTTTGCTACCCGAAAAAAAAGCTAACCGGCCGCCGTCGTCTGCAGCCGCTAAATCGTCAGTCGCTCGAGCTTGTTGTTGTTGCTGACTGTAGGTTATGTTGTGTTTGTTTCACACGACAATGAGTTTTAACTTCAAGTTGTCGGTTTATATTACTCACACCGCATTTCCTCACGTCTTTGAGACGGATTATTGGCCTAAGGCCATGATCTGCGGGTTTACTAAGTGTAGAAAGTTTCTTCAAAGTACCGAGCCGGGTTGAGCCCTAGCTTGCGAAACACATCGCTGGTGAGTCAATAAGCTATAAAACACTGTATAAGGTTTATGCCACGCTCATACAGTATTAATAACTCTCGTTCTACACTTATTTATTACCAAACACAACAGTGTATCATGCCTATAGTTACTAGTGATGTTATAACTAAGGTTAGCCTTCTAACCTATAACCTTAGTTAGGGCTGGTAGGCTATGCCTAGGGATAGGCTAGACCTAGGAGTAGGCTAGTTTGACCCCCCCCCTCAAAATAGGCACGTTACACACAAACACCCTGTATAAATCTGTAAATAATATTACTTTATATAAATTTACATTTAATTGAAATGGTGACCATACAAAGGTAGGTAGGCCTATTTTAAGCCAAGTATGAATGGAGTATAGGATTAATTGTGCAATATTTGACAGGTTTGGTTATACCTATTTTTTTATTAAATAGTGTTCACATCTTATTAATTCACCACACATTTTTTTGGCTTAATTTCAACCTACAGTTTAACCATATTAACCTTGGTTCTGTGTATCTTACCTTTTTTAGTTCTTTTAAATTGCTATTAATTGTTTATTTTAGTTTACGATTGCAAACCCCTTTCAAGTGGGATTCTGTGAGTATTTTATATACACGTCGTTAGATAAAACATGACAACCACGTAGATTTTTTTGTCTTTCCAGAAAAATGTATTAGTAATAATAAAACTTAAGAATAACACAAAGCTATGTTGATGCACTTTAAATTTTAAAATTATTTTAAAACTAGTATTCTCTATCAAAATTCTAAACCGGTTTGCTACTTGTTTGTATGTATCATGGTACTAAGTGTTTTTTGTATATAATTCTTAAGATCACAATAATTTATTACTATACACTGTTAAGATGGCTTCGTCAAGCTTTGAATTTAACTTAAATTCTACCTATAAAAGCTTAACGCTTAAAGTTGTCAATCGATTAGCTATAACTTCTGCGGTTTATTGGTCTTTGGGCCTGTAAAAATGTCTGCATATTACTTCTGTATGAGTATATTATCAAGTTACTCCAACGATCTTGATATTTCCCATGGGAGACACCTAAACGAACTTTACAGTAATCTCAAACACAGTTATCACAATTAGTTTTAACCTTTGTAACGGTATATTCTATCAGAGTAGTGTACCATATTTGGCAGCATTCCCTTGAACAATTTTAGCAATTCTTATCTTCCTTATCATATTATACAATTAACTATTTACGTAATGCAAACTGTTTAAAATGTTTATTAAAATAATGATATCGTCGTCATTGGTCCGGTGTATGTTAGCTTTGACTATTAATTAAAATGGTCTTCAGTATCCAATAGTCAATGATGTTAGTTATACTGAAAGAGTATAGTGCATTTCAATATTGAAGTCAATAGCTACAGAGGATGTCCAATATTTCCTCAACTTTAAGACCGGTGGTTCGCATAAGGTAGTAAAACTACGTATGTGCATATATGTGGACGGGACAAATTGTCTTCAGGAAAATAGTGGTCATTTAATTTTTTTGGTAAAGGCTTAATGTAGAAAACAGGCATTTTAATTAAGGCTGAAAACGTACATGATTCATAGTGGAAGTTTCCGTCGTCACATGTACTACCTAATGATGAAATCCAACGAATTTTATTCAACGTTTGTGTTGAAAATACAAATTATTGCACACCATTTATCAAATGTATGACCAAATCTCTCATAGCTTTTTAAAATTGTATTAATCCTCTTCTTTTTACAAAATAAGCCGTTTAACATTCATTTGTTGCATTGTATATAACAAAAATAACCAACAAAGTATCGTTAAAATTTATGTTATAGTGAAAGCTCACCTTCATCTAGTAAATTACCGTAACCTTTAACCCACGGTCAAATTCTGGTTATCGTATATACACGTGAATTATGGTGAGGTTTTGTGTTTCTTGGCAAGCCCCCCACGGACCACACATGGTTTGAAAGTAACTTTTAAGACCTTCTGGGATAGAATAGGTAAAACAAAAATCTTTAAATGGTGTTTTTTTTATTACTTAGCCACTCAAAGGTGCACACCATAAGACTAATAGAACAGTTGCTGTGCAATGAACCAATAGAATAGGTAAAACAAAAATCTTTAAATGGTGTTTTTTTTTTATTACTTGGCCACTCAAAGGTGCACACCATAAGACTAATAGAACAGTTGCTGTGCAATGAACCAATCTTGAATCACGAACTGAATTAAAACGAGCTTCGTGTGATTGTAAAAATAATGACGTTTCGTACTGAAAACATTGCAAACATGTCAAATTTTGTATATTCCAAAAGATGGTGTGAAAAACTAGTGACGTATATAATAATTGATGTTATTGTACTTTATTTGAATTTACATGATAATATACATTTAATCCTTCATAAAATAGGCATAGGTTGACTATTAAAGCAAAACGTTAGATAATTTGAAACAATTTCCATTGTACTTTATTTGAATTTACATGACAAAATACATTTTGTTTCTTCAAAAAATAGGCATAGGTTGACTATAAAAGCAAAACATTAGATATTTTGAAACAATTTCCATAACATGTGAATCATAAATAACCCCTAATGGAGTTTCTGAAAGTAGTTTAGAAGAGATAAAAAAATCGACTTGAGGCTATAAATGCTTTTATCTCAACATCTCTTTGGAGATGCACGCACAGTTCCTAAAAGAAATTTGTTCAAGCATTGAATTTTTTTTGAACATTTAATTTCAAAGTACGTTGAGATGGAATATGTTAAATTATCAAGCCCAACCCGTTGTACTTATTATATAGCTTAATATTATCTCATATTAATAATATAATCTCATAGAATCTCTTAGATATAAAGGCTCGTTTATTGTAGCACATCACGTTTGTGTTAAACATTGTTAAATTTCCAAGAATATAATATTCCTACGTGGCATTTGGCCACAACTATACATTTTATTCAAAACACACAACATAATTTCGTAACAAATAGAAAATTAATAAATTTGCATGCAGAAATCAAATCAAATTTAACCTATTGCCAGCAATAGCCTACTTTTTATTTGTCTTAGTAGGCCTAACAAATCAAAATATTTGTTTACTTATTTAATTACTGCTATTCTTCGTGTTTCTTTACGTTAAAAATCTGTTTTGAAATATAACATAATATGCAACTTTCCAACTGGCAAAAGTAGAACAGTAAGTATTATATTTAGTAATAGGATATTAAGTATTGTATTTAAATTGTATATCATACTTTTTTTGGCTGACAGAAAAAACCTTTACACTATGCCTCTTAAGAAATGCCCTTCTAAGACCAAGGACCAGAATTATAACATTGAGGTGCTGCAAAGGTGAGAGGGGTTCTAAAGAGTCGTTGAGCATTGAGCAACGTGTTTTAATGAGGTCTACAGTTCTATCTGTCAATACTCAAGTAGATTTTAAAAACACCTGACAAACGCGTTCTCTTTTGAAATGTTTTAAACATGAACAAATCGAGTGAAAATAAAAACGTATATTTACCACATTGATTTTTTTTCATTTTGAGGAAAAGGAGAGGTTATGTTTTTCTACACCACTGTTCTAATTAAGCCTAATAAGTTTCATAGCCAAGTATACTAAGTTTTACGTAATTGACTTTTACTTTTAATATCAATTAAAGATCTGCTAGGATGTTTATTAATCAATAGTTAGTGTGTGAATCAATGTAAATACAATACTGTTAATACGGTTCTATGAAATAGCGACCATACAAAGTAGGTATTTTAAGCCAAGTATGAATGGAGATGAGTGTAGGATGAGTGGCGCGATCTTGTAGTCTTGTTAGTGACTAAGGCCGACATTCCTTAGACACAGCTGTTAATTAATAGCCCATACAGCTAATGGCAACTAAGGGACCTACAGTTTATTGTGGAATACGAACCACATTTTTGCCTTGGTAATTACGAATTAATCTAATTATTAGGATAGTACTGCGGATAGTCGTAGTACTCACCCGTGTGGACATTAATCCACACTGGGGAGTATCGCATCCACAGTGCACGCCTATAAATATTACCCCAATGAACTATGGGGCAGGTAGAATGTTTGTGTTATATTTTGTAGATATCCTATTTACATTGATGAACTTTGTGCCCTGATTAACAAAAATAGGGGGTTGACTTTCTAACAAAATGTAAAAAGGGGTTTATATTATTACATTTTTGCTTATTGTGATATTTCTATACTGATCAGGTAATGGTGCAAATTGAACAGTTATGGTAAACATAAATTTGTTAAGCACATTTTGTGTGAAATCAACACAATCTAACAATTGTTTTTTTTCTTCACTAAAGTACCCTATGTCGTACAATTCATTTCTACCTATTTACGTTTTAAAATCTGTCTGTGCCACAGTACATATTTTTTCAGCAAACGTCTGTTTTTCGACATACCAAAAGGTTTGTTTTATGAAAATGTAAACCGGAACACAGTAGAAAGGTCTTCAATAAATAACCAGTGGTAACGGATGTTGAGATGCTTTCCCGTCGTATGAAGGTCTATTAGTAGCATAACAATATAATTTATAATTTACAAATTGTAATCAGTCTTCAATTAGTCCAAAAGAAAAATGTTATTTTAGATTTATGCAGCAAAGTAAAGCACCACCAGTAAAGGAGACGAGACTATATCCAGCCACTTTTTGTAAATCCAGTATTTGTACTGGTAGATGGATCAAGTCCTTTTTAAATTACTAGATTGTCTTTGGTTGGGCATTTCCCAGCCAATTAAACGGATAAAGTTATCTAATAATAATTCTACTTACTCTGCACTTTGCACTCAGTTTTTGGAGGGGTATTTAATCCACTGAAAACGTGATCTTCAATAAAAGAATAGCTTCTACCAGATCACTCACAAGTCCAAAGTCCACATTGAACACTCGGCAAGAGAACGGAGAGGAGCGATGGATGTTAGCTAACATCTGATGTTTGACATCTCTACACAGAGCCTTACTCTGACAGTTGTACAGAGAGCTGAGTAACTGTGGTCCTGTCTGTTGTTTCAGTTGCTGTAGTCGATTGACTATCACAACCATCAATAAAAAAATCGCAATGAGTGGAAATGTTGAGTACATATAGACATTCAAACGCTGTCTTTTCAAGATGAAAAGTGAGTGATAACCTAAAAGTATGGCTATCATTTTCAAAATAGTGAGCCAAACGGATTCTTTAAGTTGGTTTTCTGCGTTTGATAAAGCTCCTTGCAAAAGCTTCAAGATTTTGAAGTGCCCCACTTGAAGAAAATTAACATTCAGCTTTCTTCCAGTAGACCTTCTTTGAGTCCATGATTCAGTGGAACATTTGCTATTTGCCTCACCCAACTTCGTCATTTCTTTTACAATCGCAAGCTGAGTCTTTACAACGCTGCTCAGGAATATTACGATAGTTAAAACTTGAACGAACCAAAAGCATGAAAAATGCCAACTTGTATAATAATATGTGACAGGGATGGCACTTGATAGATACTCTAGAGCTGCAAGAACATTACCCAAAGCAGTAAGTCCAGCCATAATCCATGGGAAAGCTTGGTACAACTTTGAAAAAACCTTGCTACTTTCATTATCATATTGTGGTGTCAACTCATTTTCAATCTTCACGAGTGTCAATGCTACAGATATCATAGTCTTGTGGTCAAGTATTGCCATTGCTATGGTTGTTTCTAGCCAAAAGATATATACCAATCTGACAACTCCCATTGCTCTATTCCCAGCATTTTCATAAGACTCTTTGTAGAAGTAGATGAGAATCTCAATTGTGTAAATCAATGCTATAGATAAACTATAAACAACCTTACCCGTGTGGTACCTCAATGTTCTCAATGAAGTAACATTCGTCCCTATTGCACAGTTCAACCAAAAAAGCGATTCGAAATGTCCAAAATTCACATCCATTGTCATGCGATGGGTGATCCAAGCTTTGAGTTACCAATATTCAATACTGTTGTGTCCATTGTTGCTAGGTGATTTTATTTACTTCGCTAATCGAATCACCAAATTAATAATAGTTTGTTAATCTATTGTGAAGAGTGATATCAATAACGGTTATTTGATTGAAAAGGTGAAGTTAAAGATAAAGCTACTTTAATCTAATTGTGTCTCGAGCATTAAAATGACATGCTTACATAAAATAATTGGCATATGGATCTATTAGTGTGAGAAGATTTCAAGTTGTTTGGTAAGGCCAATACAGATCTTATGTTATATTTTATTTAGTTTTAACCGTCGATGTATACATTACCCGATTATTATTCGTCGATAGTTTAAACTTGACACAATTGATTTTTCGTCATGTTTGTTTTCCTTTACATTTACCATATAAATTCTTGATGTTCTATTCTTATTAGGGAAACATTGATTCTCATGGTTGTATAGTTTTTTATATTTTATTTAATATAAGACATAACTTTTCAATCAACATTATTTGTGGTGTAAAATATCTCTCATATAGCACTCATAAATAAAGCAAGGGGCAAGTTAACTATTTGGGGATAAATCTGCAAGGTCAAAAGCTTTTATACAAAGCATCCAATGCATCCTGTCCTTTGTATGTCAGGCAATTAGTTTCGATATGGCTTACGCTTTCAAGAATACATTATTCATTAAAATGTGTTGTTGTTAGTTGCAATTTGTAGTAGTATTATCAAAGTTGTTCTAGTTTTTTTTTTCTCTTTGAGTGCAATGCATCCTTATGGGCATTGCATTATAGAACATAATTTGTATTAAGTTTGTAACACACCAAAGTCCAGAAAAACATTTTATTGCATACTACCTACTATGTTATATGATACAGCATAAGTTGCTATTCTATTGAAATCTGTAGATAAATTTGTTCCAAGTCTGCTTATATTATTGATGTGTAGTCGTAAGAAGTGCATCAAACTTCGTTTACCCCTTAAAGCATAAAGACAACCGTCAATTTTTTTTGAAAGACCTGTATACTTAAGAGTACACTATTCAACGTTTCCATACAGTTATAAAGTACATATTAGCGAATTTCCCTATAGGGAAGTAGCTATTGCCGTAGGTGGCACGCTAAGACCTAGGCCCGGGATTGGCTTTTCTAATTTTTGACCATTAAAACACAAATTTTTCTAATTTCCTTTTTGACTTTTTTAAAGAGTTCTATTGAGATTTAGCCTAAATGACACATGATTGAAAATCCAAAATATATCACTGCAGAAGGCATTCGCTACTATTTTCATTTTCATAACACTAATAGTTAAGATAATTGAAAGACGTTTGAAGATGTCACTTACAGTGGTAGGGGGTACAATTCCAGCCCGTACCCAAGCTAAAAACAAATATTTTAGTATATCAAAGTGTTTTTGTACGGTTATTGGTAATGGAGAAAATTCAAAAATTTTTAAATTTAAAATTCGCAGAATGTGGAGAATAATGTAAAATGCTGTAGTTTGATTGTTTATGGATATATTTTGATCAAACTTTAAAAATGTATTGATTTTATACTAAGCTATTAATATTTTATTAAAATCACACTTTATTAGTTTTCTTGTAGCAGCAAACCTAGGAACTCGTTAAATCTAATGCTATTTTAATTTAATTGAAAATCAATTCAGACAAATAGAAATTCACTTAGTCGGCAGGTTTCCTGCGGCGAGGTATTACAGTTTTTTGGAGTTTTCTAGGCAATGATTATTCGTACGGCAACACTTTAACATACTAAATTATTTGGTTTTTTACTTTTAGAGGTGTTTGTAAAGAAATGTAAAAACATTTTGTTTTGATTGCCACATATCAGTATGTCGTGGGTTTTTATTGAATAAACATGCTAAACAAAAAGGGGTTTTATGCATAGACATTCTGATTCTGTTGTTCCACTTGAGAAAAAATATGTTAATAGTCTATTTCTAGTTAGTTCTAGTTAGTTCTATTTCTAGAAGATAGAACTAGCCCACCAATAGTAAATCCACCGTTTAGTGCTCAGAAAAGCCAGTAGTCTTTAAGGTCCAACAATAGAACAGCTGTGTATTGAAACTTTTTTATTTATTAAATGGCCAACGGCAAACAAAAGTTTAGGCTAAAAGGAGGCTAACCAATGCATTCCACCGTCTACATTAATTTTGTACTCACTTTTAAGTATTAATATATAGGATTAAATTTACAATAAATGTCATGATTTTTAAATAGTAGCATTTTAATTTTATATATTACATTTACATTACATTTTCCCCCTTTTAATACTGAATAATACTTCACTAATTACATAATTGCAAAAATTACCAAAGAATAGGTAGTGTATGACCAGCATCACTATAGCATGTTGCGTTTAAATGTACAACTGTAAAATACATTATCTCTACAATATTTTGCTTAATGTTTCTAGCATTGACTTATAACCCACTGCTAGACTCATTGCCTGTTTATGTTTTGTCCCTGACGATGTTTACATGTTGCTATTGATAATTAAATTACGTTTTTGCTTTGAGCCACGTCACAAAAACGTTTACTGGGTAGAGCAACGGGTGATGAAACGGGTATTATTTTGTTGTATTCAAAGCACAAAGGAGGAACAGGGGACAATTCATAGTCAGTATATTATTATATTGAGCATTGGACACAAAACTGCATTATAATCTATATCAAGACGAAGAACTGATTGAGCTGATTTATGGGTTTTACTAGTATAAATCACCTGATTCTTTGGCAGAGATCACTTTTGATCCCAAAAAACCAAGGACACATATTTTAAACATAAAACTTAAGAGTAACTACTTACATTGCGGAAAGTATTATTTAAAAGTAACTGTTTCTTTCTAATCTCGTGACAAAAGAAAATTCACCGTTTGCGTGACAAAATCCACTCTGAAAAATAATATACAAACACATCCATTGTTGCCATTATTAATTCAGTTTTGCATAATACATGTTTTTTTAACCTTTTCTTGTCAGCTAAACAAGAGATATTAAACAAAATTCTTTCGAAATAACTAATATACTAGTTGTTTTGTCATTCAGTTATAATAACTTAGTTCTATTCAATTTACATATTTATTTAAGCTATCATATTTTCCACATGCTGAATATTGGTTTTGACATAGCGTGATATTTTATTCTCCTTTTTTTACTTTTAAAGTAAGATTTTCTTTTGCACAGTAGCTAAACAACGGCTGTTCCTTGTTTTCTATATCAGCTGTATTATACAATACAAATTACATATTTTCTCCATATGTATAATAATAATATTTGAGTGTTTAAGAGAGTGAAATATGTTCTGTGCATATTTAACACAGAGCAATTATGTGCAACAGCTTACTTTATAAAAACCCATAAGCCAAGTTGTATGAAAACACTTATTTCAGTAATATGCTATGTCCCGAATTTTAATATTGCTTATTTTTCTATGCCAAAAAACCTCTTCTCTAATAACTATTCAAATAGTTTATGCAAATACGTAAAACAAATTCGATCTTATTGCTTATAGTATTACAAAACAAGTTAACTTGTAAGTTTAATAAGATTAAATCCTTTGATTGTCTGTTTACTTAGCCTTCGAAACCTTTCAAAAATTTACAAAGTGACTTTCAGGACATAAATACCAATGCCTTGTAATGAATGCTAAAAGGATAAAAGCTTGGGCGGTGCAGAACTTAACACTTCCTCACTTACTTGGAGTTAACGTAGGAACTGTTTATAACAATTCAATTAATTGTTAGCACTTACAACACTTTGATGCTGCGATGTAAACTGCTAACACATTCGTGTTTATTTATAACTGAAGAAAAGTTATAAATAAACGCGAAAGTGTTAGCAGTTTATTTCGATACTTGGGTTTTTATGATTCTTTTTTACCAGTCCTCGTCCATTTTCGTTACTAGTGGAATAAAGATTGCCGAGCCTTTACCTGAACATATTTCAAATATAGCACAAATCTTAAATTTAAAACATAATTATTATAATAGATGAATTTAAGTATTGAGTTGGTTTATCGTTTTAAAGCTATTTTTAACGTTTATAAGCTGTGTAATTATTACAATTTATCACTTTCAAACTTTAAGGTTACTAGACAATTTAAAATTACTCTCTTAACTTAAGTAGATAATCAATTTGTAAGTCACACGAAACTATCAAAGAGTCCATCTGAAATATCCTGTTTTATTTTGATTATTTTGTAGCCTCTAGAATATTGCTGAATTATAAATAATCAATTTTATATACTTTCAGTCCAAGAAATTCCTGTTTTAGAATAATGACTAATATGCATCCAAAAGCACGAAACGTCATCTTCACAGGATCCTCACTTTAGTATCACTTTAAAAAGCATTAAAACAGTCAGATTCTATCGTTGGCTGGCTTCAAAGTTTTAGTCTTTTTGTTTAGTACAAGATAGTTTTTAAACGTTTTTGTGTGTATCTGTTGTGTACGAGTTTGCGAGGGTGATATTTCGTTTTTTTGAAGATCTGATGATGACATCATAATCCCCAAATGTATACATAGTCATCATAGTAAAACATGCATTGCTTGGAGAGAAGGTATAAGGCATAAGTAGCCTTGAATATTAAAATATCCTAATTACAATTTTTTATTTTGCTTTTGATTGTGTCATGTTTAAACATTAATATTCTATCAAATTATTCCCCAACGTTTGATAGTTAATTCCCTAATCTTATATAGTAATACATCTAGTTAGTGTAGGAATAATGTTACCAACCTGCGCATTTTGCATGTTTTTTTAATCGATAAATTCCATTTTGTTTGATGTCTCCCTGAATAAAAATCCATAATATATAGAATACATAATCAAGAATGAATTTAGCAAGGCGTCAAATTTTAGCATTTTAACACTGCAATTGCATTAAAACTAGAAAATTAAAATATGTTATTGTCATATTTCAATATGCCACTGTATTTCGTTATGCTGCGTGTCTACACTAAATACAAAAGGACAACAAAAGCAATACCTTTTATCCTGTACTGATTGCCAAGAACATTTGCCAAAACATGACTATTATTCTGCCATAACAATCTCCATAACAGTTTGCTTTTTATTTATTATATGATTTATTTGAAATTCTGCCATAATAGTATATTGTCTGTATGATAAAAAGTCAAACCTTTATGTACCTTAAAATAGCATTCTATGATATATTTAAGACTAAGAGGAGGTTAGTTTTATTGATGGACAGTTTGCTTTGAAGTCTTATTTAGAGCACGTTTAAAAATTACTAACCTTAATACAAATAAAATCCTTAATCCTCCTCAATCCTTAGTACAAAATATTAAGCCAATCAGTTTACTATCAAGAATGCAATGTTCTGGTACACATGTAACCCTTTGTACCCTAGACAAACCTTTTTCTTTGATGTTTAAGTAGTTTTGTCTATCCATAAGAATAATTAAATAACATTGTATGAAAGAGTACATCAGAATAATCAAGTTGAATACATCAGCATCGTTTAGCAGGAATTCTATAGTATTTAATATCGCAATTAAGTTAACCAAGGTGAACATTTTAAACCACGATGAATTGTACATGGTTTTCAAGAAACTTGTATCAACATTCGGTTAGAATGCTACATTTACGTTGACCGTTATCAAGGATGTTTAGTCAACACGTTAAATTTTTATAAGATTTTGAGTATGTCTCAACAAATAATATAGGAAGTCATATTTTACCAAAATCTCAAGTTATGTGATCGTGTATTGTTAAGCTTAAGGCCATATCCACAAGTTGAATACAACTACTAAAAACGTGTTACATTACAAGTTTGCCAAATATAATATTTAGTTATGCAAAATAACTTCTTATCCTCTCAGGTGTCAATACGAGAGAGAGTGAGAGAGGGGGTTTCTCAGGAGTTCTTGTAACTGCTTTTCAAGATTCCCTCTACCTACAGACAACTGCTCTGACGTCATTACAAGACATTGTTATTGCTTCATCTCTTCAGCTATAGCCATAACTACATATTTTGTGCTGATGACTGAAATTGCCGAGCACACTAATATCCAGGCCAATTTTCATCCATTAAAAAAATATATACCTAGGCTAGATAAAAAGTGTAAATATTACTACTGTACCTAATATTGTTTGTTTTATTTGGGGTCTCAATCATAGACACGTATCTCTGTAAAATCATATTGTAAATTCAATGTCATATTTATATTAATTTTAAATGTTTTTTTAAAATTATTTTAAATAAATTTTTTTTTTAATAAACATTGTTTTATGAAATACGATGTTTAATTACTTTTACTGGCAAATACATCATTTTTGATCTATCAGTGTAACGCTAAAATCAGTAAACAGTTTGCTTTTTATCATTATTTATGTGACTGTAATGAAATCCGAGATTTCAAGAACATTTTTAATATCAGTGCCTCTAATTATTTACATTCCATTTACATTATTTATTAATTACTTATATTACTAAATTAAATTACTAATTACTTTATTTATATAGGGGTTTATTTTTGATGGGGTCAATGATATGGTAAAAGTGTTGTTCAAAATCATACATTGTCAAGGAATGATATGCGCTAAAGGCCTGAATCATTTCAGCATTTGCGCCAGCTTGTAGCTAAGCGGGTTACAAGTGGGAGGTAGCCTAACATAGTGCTGTTGTAGTACAGTAATACTTATTGTTCATAAACACAACCCTGGAAACATAATAATGTAGTGATCCTTACTGTGTTGTTTACAGTGTTGGTTTCAACGTATTTCAGAGTTTTCAACTTGGTGTTTGAATAGTTCAACTGTAGAAGTAGATTCAACTGCCCTTTAAACACATAAACACATAACACACAAAAAAATGGCTTAACAATAAAAGCTCGGTTACCAACATTTTTCAACAATTTTTCAACATTTTACTAACATTATAAACTGTATTTTATTGGTACATTGTTGTAGTAAAAAATATTATTTATGTTTAGAATTTAATTTAGTGTAATGTATCCTTTTTTCAGTAAAGCTTCTATCCTTTATGATTGTTTTCTTGTTTAAAATATGACGTTAGGCTATAGGATATTATACTTTAACGGATAATTTCACTAACGAAAACATATTCTACACACAATAATAAACACTAATTTTGTACTGATTTCGGCAAAAAATATCATTAGGGAAAAGTTAAAACTCGTTGTCTTTTTCTGCATCCACAACACATCATAATTAGATAGAATAGTTAGCTTAAGGCGAATGGTGTAATTTAAATCATTTGAACCATTTCTTTAATGGTTGCATAGTACACAATAATATCAATGAAATTAACTAGATTCAATTACATTATCCAATTACTCATATTTCTCATTAGACAATTCTTTAATATTATTTCATGTTTAAGGCCATAGCTGTTTGGCACAATTTTGCTAGACATAACATGATCACCACACAATGCATGTTGTGCATAATGTGACTTACAGCTGGTTAAATTTATAATTTATAGGTGGTTAAACTTAGAGCTGGTACAGGTAGTTCATATGCACTATGATGTCAATTTTATATTTGCGTTAGCAACAACCAGACTTGAAAACATTTTAGTGCTCTGATCATAAATTACGGGGTTCTGACTGTAAACGACCCGAGAAAAGAGTTGCAAGGCAACAGATGCTCGGAACTGTGACTCTTAATTTTACTCCGATAGCTGCAACTTTCTGGCTTTCAAACGCCTTTGACAAATATTTTGGTATTCAGTTGGAACAAATAAACGTAAACGGTGTAAATGTAACATTAAATAAGTGTTGCTATGCACTATTGCCAATGAATATAAACCATTTGCTTGGAAAAGTATAACTTTATTACAGTAAGTCTACATTAAAAATGCTCAGCAGCACCTAATGACTTCAAACGTAATATATAATATTTTGCAGATACTTTCTTAAATAATTGTGTGTTCCTGTCATTGATTTTTCTGTTGACTTGTTCAGATATGTGTAGCTTGTATGATAAAATCTACTCTTGACTACTCTACATACTCTATTTAGAAAATAAATATTCGCAACAACTTATGTTGAGACGATATGATTATTACTTGTAACTGTTAGAATAAACAATATATCATTTCAACTGCGGGTATACCCACTATAACCTTTCACAAAAGTGACTTGCATGACATAAATACCAATGTCTTGTAATGAATGCTAAAAGGATAAAAGCAGAGGCGGTAGAACTTAACACGTCCTCACTTACTTGGAATTAACAACTTAGGAACAGTTCTAAAATAAGTAAATTGTTCGCACTTTGCAACACTTTGCAAGCGAAGCGTAGTGCTTATCTAAGTTAGAAATAAACGTAAAGATGTTTCCCATCTCCGTCGATACACCAAAATTTAAAGATTTTAGTTTTTAAATCTGGAATGCAAAAAAATATTTTAACTGTCTTGTTCATTTTTATTGTTATGTTATATCAGATATTTTTTGCATTTTCACTTTCTTTCGGAACAGTTATAAAAGCCTAAACGTGATTAAAAACCACACTTGCAGTGATTTTAAATATTAATATTATTTACTATTTACATTTAATTCACCATAATATATCATGCCACAGTCAACCAATGACGACCAACACTACTAAGATGGCTTTTGGTTCAGTAAAATTTAGTGTACAGTATACGGACAGTATAAAAACTAACACGTGTAACGCATCGAAAAACACTCCTTTCGTATTTTAAAATTCACATGTGTATTGAATATATTGCTCATTAAACACTATTAAAACTTAACCGAGACTTATACTGGATGAAACAATTTGCTATTCTTTACAATATATAATGGTAATAAGAAACACGAAATATTGTGACTAGCATACGTAAGCCGCACACCTATCGACTACATACTTGCCTGTTACACCTGTTTTTATCTATGATTGTTTGTTAACTTTATCCACGAGCTAATCTTTTGATTCTTACCATAGATTTCTATATTGAATATATTGAATAAGTAACTGTATTTTATTATGATCCTGTATAGCGTTCAAGCTATTCTGTTCAATCTTTTTCTTACTAGTTCATGTTTATGTATTTAAAAACAGCAATATTATTGCAGATAATATTTTTGTATGATTAAGTGACATAAGAACTATGGTTGAAAGAGAACAATGAGTGTTGATGCATACATCTATTGTCCATACAGTAATTTCATTGTAGATTATAAAGGGATACGCTTAAAAGAAACTAGAGTTATGCATTTTACTGTCAAAACCGCAAACTTATTTGCAAATCTTTGGTTGGACGTTCTTTACCACAATAGAGTAGAAATATTTGTCTTTCACTAAACAACGTTTTATACAATGCTAAAATCGTGCCTTCATAACATTTACCAAGAAAGGTGACATAGTATTTTCTAGTAGATTGTGTATACTATAGAAAATATACCACGCATAATGTGAAGGGTTTTAACAAAGTATGTTTCTACGATGTGTATGTAATAAGTGAAGATTGTGCTCAATACCGTAATAATCCAAGGAACATGTCGGCCTAAGTCAGTAACGATCGTGTATCGTACTTCTCATCACTTACACTCACATCCATTCATACTTGTCTTAAAATAACGACATTCGTATGGTCACCATTCCAGTTAAGTAAAGCATACATGTATGTTTTATTGTATGCTTGCTTGTGCATACACAAAACTGATAAGTATTGTGTATATAAGTTGCATGGTTCTAACCATGAATAACCCAAGAAAAGTCGGAAGATGCTAGATGTTGGGTACTATGGATTTTTTAACCTTATCTTTTTGAAATGTTTTTGTGTTCAGTTGAGAAGCAGGAATGGGTACGGTTATGATTTTTATTGCATATACAAAGCATGTAAGACGTGTTAAAAGAAACTGATGTTTACTATATAAAAATAACCAAGTATTTATAATAGAAAATACTTAATCCCACCTTAGAGTGTTTTTAAGGGTTATACAATTTTAAGTCTTATATCTATAATTAAGATATTGTAGAAAGTCTTTATTATAAAATTAATAATGTATGGCCTTGTTTAAATGGTGCTTTGTAAAACTCATAACATACACAATTCCATTTTAGTTTTTTTTATCGCAAGTAAATAATTCTTAGTGTATTAATCTAGAATTTTATTTTTGGTATTTATCATGAGAGTAGTGACTGCAACTTAAAGTAAGGTTGAGATAAATTTAAAATGCGGGCTGAAGGATGATATATACCCGAGGTATCAAATACCGACTGACGCCGTATTAAATATCGTGATATATTGCCTGGTGTCCGCCTTACATTACAATATACAACGTGTTTTGCCATATCACTTTTGCATGTCTAAGGGATGAAAATAACTATTCTAAACCATTTTTATTGGCTTCAAACCCTAATGTTTGCCAATTTATTTTACCTTATTAATCAGCTTAGGTAAAAAGTAACTAGTAAAAGTACAAAGTAAAAAGCCTTAATATAAAACGAAGACGAAAAATACATTCTATATTTACATATTTTTAACTTAATTCCAAAATTGTTTACAAATTACCAAAATTGTTTACAAATTAAAGTGTCTATTTCATATATTTGAACACAACCAGTGTACCCGTCCTTCGTACGGCGTTGGCGTATAAGTATAAAATGCTTATTGAAGTTATACTCGTGCTTTGCGTTTGCATTGGGAGAGGACACGTACGTTTTAAGAAAATTTGGTTCACTATAATTTACTGTATACTATAGTATAGCACATCTACCATAGCCCCATGGCCATAATGTTCTATCACTTCATCTAAACAATAAAAAAAGTAAAATCTTCACAGCATTTTGTTGCTGCTTGGTTCAAATTAGCTGTTGTCATAAATGCAAAAAGAATTAATAGTGATGAACCCTGTTGGTAAACCTTATAACCTTTTATTGTTATTGAATTCATAAAACTAACTTGTGTCATTGAATAAGCTGGAAAAATTATTTAATTCCATTTATGTGAATACTTATAAGGTTAACATGGGAAAGTCTAGAGCCACTGGGGCAGAGCCCGAAAGGAGTTTTGAGATAAGAATATGTCTATATGTTAATCGGGAATGTGAGCTATCATCAAACCAAATTTCAACCCAATCCGACCAGTAGTTAATGCGTGATTGAACTTCAAACAAACTAACAAACAAACAAACAAACAAACAAATAAACACACAACCTTTCACATTTGTAATATTAGTATGATTTATTGTAAGATAATACTGTAAATTATTATCATATGTTATATTACTTTGTGAAAGATAACAGATCGTCTATAAAACGGTACAAAAACATGTTTGGCTCAAATAAGTTTGTTTCAGAAATAAGTCCCAAGCAAGAAACAAGAAGACCTTCGCGTAAACAAATCATTTCCTTCAGCTGTCTGAGTTGACTATGGACAGCTAAAAGTTGAGGTTATGAAAAACAATTTAATTTAAATTCATTAATATTGCCTCTATTCTACTACATTCCGTAAGTATGTCAGAACGTAGTTAGATATCATTGATTTCCTAGGTCTAATGAAAAGTGCCTTATCTTAAAGCTGTTTCCGGATAGTTTGATGGTATACACAATTACAAGTTAGGTTCGATTGTCTACCGTCTTAATGTTTGATAAAGGGGGTTTTACACATTAATCAATCGTCACAAATGAATTAATTATAATAATTAGGTTTGTATTTGTAAAAGACCCGAAAGTAAAGCATGCATTTTTGTTTACTTAGTCATTTAGCTTGATTCGGAATTTCAGAGTTATCTGATTGATGTGTAGTCAATAAAAAACCCTGAAATTAATGTTGTAATTATTGGTTTACTACTAATCTTCTCTCGTACATCTAGGTTAATAAGCCGTAAATAGTTTTCAACAAACGAAATATTGTCCAAATTAAGGGTTTAATCACATCGTAAAGCTGCAGTCCAAATAACTGCTCTTACAATTTTGGCCTTGACATTCGTTATTAATGGTAGGCCATTCCTACAGTTCCCCTGAAGTAAATAGGCGCTATTTCATATTATTATAGGTGTTGTATGGTTTCATATTATTTAACAATAATTTTACTAAGATTTTCATACGTAACGCGAATGACAAATGGACGTAAGCAATACAGTCTGTAAGGTAAATAAATGGTAATAATCGTCACATTATACAAAACAAGAGAAAATAATAATTAAATGTCTGCTAAGTCCAAGATAATAATATAGAGACGGAGTTTGTCTAATATGTATGTAATAACAATATTACCTAATAAATTAGGTTAATTTATTCAATGAGGAATTGCACTGAGTTTATAAGCTATAATACGCGATCGAACAGTTCAAAACCAATACTAAGCTTTGCCAATTACTGTAACTTGTAAAAGCCTAGAAATATTTGCTCTTAGGAAAATATTTCTAATTAAAGTCAATAATATGATTTAAATCTCCAATTAAAACTTGTATAGTTTAAATAATTGAATTTACATGAAAAAGTATGATTATGAGATTAGGATATATTTGTAAGATGTGACTGGTGTATATTATTACGTTCACATTGTTGATATATTTACTTTTGGCTGGGTTAATTCTCGGCCTCAAACAGTTAAACACTCAAGAAAGTTCACGGTTCAAAGTTGCTAAGTTTACCTCGTTAATGGATGGGTCAACCGATCCCATGGTAAATAACATTCAAATCTAAAATGTAACCAATGTTTTGTTGCATACCAACCTGTTTTAACACATTCACTACCAAGTCACACAAGAGTTCGCACACAGAGGAGTGTGACGGCTGGTAGGAAACGTGGTAAATTCTTAAGTTTGTACAAGGAGAACCATTCACAAATAATGAAAATGCACATACAACATTGGTTTCTAGAAAACTTCAGGAAGTTCAAATGCCGGTCAATAGAACTAAAGTCAAATCATACCAAACTAAAACTACTGTACCTCTAGTTTTATTTAAACTAGGTATTATGAAAGAATCTTCGACACTCACTAAAGAATGCAAAACAAAAAATGTAACTGCTGTGTTTGAGAATAGAGTGCTGAGAAAATATATTGTCAAATGAAAGAAAACGAATTCTGAATAATCTGAGGTAACAAAAGGCTAAGAGAAATGGATTAACGACTATGCATTATATTTTTGTCTGTAGATCTTGAACAAATCTAACTTAATCTAGTAACAATGTTTTAAATGTAGTTTCAACTGACTACTTGAACCTCGCACGTACGACAGGCCAACAACTAAAGTACTGTAGTTTCCTCTTTAACTGCTATTTAAAAGTTTGTCAGTGTTAGTGAATTTTTAAAGTGAACTCGAGAAATAGATAAACCACTAGGGGAGGGGAAGTTCGAAGGAAAATACCTTTTTATTTACCATTCGTCCCTCCCTAGATCAAGTTCAGATAAGTTTTAAAATGATACAAGAGCTATAGAAATCTGTTGAGTAGGAAAAGAGACGTTATGGATAAAAACCTTAGTATACTGTATAATCAGTATACATTAAAATAAAAAAATCCTTGAATTGTTTAATATTTATTTAATGATTAATTTAAAGAAAACAATTCTAAAATGTTTGACGAAGTAACCTATGATACTCATAAAAATCCGCTGTTTTAAGGTAGCGTGGCTTTTTTGATCTCTTAAGGGATACGGTGAAAGATAAAGTATATACAAGTGTGATATCCATGCTTACTTTCTCGGCCACGGCCATGGCCTATAATAAGTGAAAAATCCAAATGTATGCATATGTTTATTGGACATCAAACAAAAGGTTTAAAATTGACTCTCAATTATACAAAAATGGTGCCACAAACCCCACCTCAAGACTCAAGAGGTTGAGTTTATGTAAAATGGTAGCGTTTAGAACTTCAATTAGTAATAAAAAAAGCTAAGATATTTTACGAATAATACCTTATCCAGGAAATACATTTTCATCACTCCTTAACGAAAGTAACTATTTTCGATAACAGCTGACATCAATGAAAGTAGTCGTTTCCCAAGCTCTAATTTAGGGCGAGGGAAAATCGATCAGCTGATTTTCCCTCGCTCTAAATTTACTTTCCCTCGCTCTCAATTAGTTATCCATTTACTCACTACGTGCGCTAGTGTTTTGTTACGATATAAATTTAATGATTTGAATCAGCTGTATGTATAGTCAAAAGTTCTTTTATTGTTTTATTTTACTGTTTAATCAAAATTTATTGAAAAAATACGTACGTTTCCTTTAGAGTATTTTCTTTTATTTTTTTGTTCTAAAATTAATCGAAAATATACGTACGTATCCTTTTAGAAGATTTTATTTTATTTTGATGCTAATCAAATTAATTGATAAATGAATTAGTTGTAATATTCCTGAGGTCTGCTATTCCGTGTTTGTGTATTTTTGCGTCGTGATGAAAAGTATCGTTCATAACTCGTACCGAAAGTTATTATCCGGCACTTGCTCCATTATTCCCGTCCGCGGCTTCGCCTCGGACGTGAAATTGGGGTTCCCTGTGTTCGGCTTCGCCTCACACAAAAACTTGAGCGCGCGCCGGAAAATGCCACTTTCGGTCCTAGTAATGAAATATACTATTCTTATCACTTTAGCTTTTGTGAGATAATATAATAGTTGTTTTAGTAGTATCTTTCAAGTGTGGTAAGACATATTTTTATTTTCTTCCCGTAAATTTGATATAAATATAGTTTCGATATTTTTTATCTAGAAACTGGTAAACAAAATGTAGTGATATCACTTTTTAAGAAATACTAACGCAGACTTAAGTTCAATTTCCCCCCAGAACAAGTGTGTCCCCAAGTGCTTAATTAAACTGTTAATTGGAAGAGCTTAAGTGCGGGTCTCAAACTGTTGAATCACTTGGGAATGTTTAGAAATCCTACCCAATACCTCAGCAATTGGATGAACAGAAATTGGGTTCTTAGATAAGTTACCTTTGTATGGTTTTTGTTTGATTAGTTTTAGTGTTATATAACATACCTAGTGGGTTAACACCCTGTATGGATAGAATATTTATATACCAGGCTGTCTCCAACAATCAACATTATCTCAATAGTTTAAACAAGAAATCTCAAAAATGCTTGGAGCAGCCAGGTATTTAATGATTTACGATAAACTTAATCTTTCAAATCAATATAATTATTTAATACGCAAGCAGGTTTTTTGTGACAATTACTCCTCCGAAACTACTGAACCGATTGACATGTTTTGGTGTCATTGGAAAGAGCATAATGTGAAGTTGTGCAGGAAATCTTCTTTTTAGAAAAATAACTACGTAGAGATTGAGGCTCTGGGGCCGTTTAAAGTTTTGTATTTCTCCATAAGATTAACATGGAAACAAACATTGTTATGAAACTCCAGCTTTTGTCAGAAATTAAAAGTGAAAAGAAGAACATACGTTATTGTCAAACGTTAACATTTAAAAGTTTGCTAATTTAACAGTTTGCTACTAACAAACATATACTGACTTGGTTGATATGAAATATTTACTATTTGAATTTGAGTCGGCATAAATATTACGATGGAAAAAAGTGAGAGATGTTGGATAATTTGATATACTAAAAAGATAACTGAATTAAAACTGTGCTGCATTTCTTAGAAATCATTGAAAGAGCCGATTTTCAAACTATGGAAACATAGGAAAGTCATAGAACACTGAAAAACAAGATCAGCTTTTGAAAAATGATAAGATATTTACAGGAAATGTTGATTGTATCGATCTCTTATGCACATCTTGAGTATTTCCATAATATTTCAGTCGAATCTTCGAGTGATCAGAGATTATGGCTGTTATTCGTTTTAAAATAACACCTGTAACTTACCAATTGCTCGAATTCGAGCAACAGGTACACTAGTATGATTTAATTGGGCTTTAACGAAAATTCATTTTAATATTTTTTTCCAAAATATTGGACTATTAAGGGTCATACTACAAGAGAGTCGTTGTTTGTGGGAGGAGGAGTGGCAAAGTCTGGACTCTGGTTTATCACAGCCATATATCAACCCTGGTGTAAATTGTGCTGGAATATTAAAACTCTCGCAACCCTTAATATCATTCTGCATTTTCATTTCGGTTATTATACTCCCTGGTTGCTTGTTTTAATAACACATAGGATGGTGTATTGTCCCTTACATATGGTACTACAATTTTCAACTGGAAACAAATTGGGGTTTAAGATGTTCCAAAGGTGATATTATTAATTAGTGTTGGGAGAAAAGGAAATAATTTATTCCAGGAATTTCCAGACTATATTCATTAAATTTAGTTGATTTATTTTAAATTGATTAAATACCCTTGATGAAAAAACCTGTATGAATATTTCTCTTAAAATTGACGAGTTGTAAAAATACATAAACACATTCTAACCCCACCTACGACTTACGCACACTTTCATCTTCAAACACTATATTCCATTCTAATCTATTATCGGGCAATGAATTAATCAGTGTTGATCCGTTCCCGTAAATACTTACATAAAACGAGATTCACACTTGGCAAAGCATCATTATTCTCTCACTACGTGATCTGCTACTTAGACGTGACTAAGATTGCATATGAGTAGGAACCAACTAATAGTAAATAACACTGAGATGGTGTCACAGTTGAAAAAACAACTCGGGATGAGTCTCAATGTAGTCTCATTGAGTCTCAATTTATGGACATCGCTCGTATTAAAAGGTATTTTATACATGTATTGCTTACGTGTTACCTATAGAACAGGCTCTACTTTCTTCTTAAAAAGACATGTTTAAAATTCAAATGATTATACTTAACTGAGCAAGACAGGATTGTAAGTTACTTGATATAAACAAGCCGCCTTCCAGGTATTGTGGTTTGATAATAAATAATATGTATGCCTAAGGCCTGGCGTAACTGGTTAATATTGTTTGTGGAAGTGTAACTATATTAATCACTTACTTGGAAGGATAGAAAGAAGAATATTTTAATACTATTTTGCTAAATATATATTTATGGTCATGTTTTAAAAACAAACAATTTCAATTAGTTATGGTACAAAATGGACTTTGCGAAACCTTTTTATATGGGTTTGTTATAGTTTCATGGCCAGATTTGTTTATTTCAAAATCAAAGAATTTACAGTTTCAAACATTTATTATAATGCAAGTAATAATGTTGTTTTCCCAACAAACTCTGTTTATATTGTTATGCTGTATTACTTGATAGAAATAAATTATACCTAATGATAATATCGTATACAATAAAAATTAATCATTAAAGTTAAACATAGCACAATACGTTTTATTTGTCGATTCTTTATCAATATTAAGTCAGTTGAGGCTAAATGATTTTAAAAGGCAACTTACTTATTTATAAGCTCTTAATAAGCATACAACATGATCTAGGTGTAATACAGGTCACTATAATACTGTTTACAACACTAGTCGAAGTACTTGGTTTTTTGCTGTGATAAAAAACCTGAAATACCACAAAAAATTATACTAATTTTTCATATTGTAAATTTAACATACACATTAGAGTTTGTAGCTTATTCTTCACCTATTATTTACTAGGCTACTGTACTATAGTAGTGTTGTTGTTATTTTATTGGGTAATGTATTTTGTTATATCCGTATAACATGTTTTGAAACCCCTTGATTGATTTATTTTACATAAGATCGTTGTACCACTACAGTGATGATTGATAACTTGCGTATATACTGTAGCACAACTCAGTAGTGATGATTGAGAAAAGATGTTTAGTACGTCAGACAGACTGGCAGATTTCCAAACTCCCTCTCAAACCGATTCAACGTCCGCCAATACACTGAAGTTATGTGTTTGGCAACAATTGCTTGGCATAGAAATTGTATTGTATACTCGTAGGTACTACTATTTGATTAAAATAAGAAATATTTAATGTTTTCATATTTAAACAATACAACCTGCTAGAGAACCGTGTGGCCCAATTAGCTGCAAAGTATGAATCATAACGCCGAAGAAACCTTTATGCTTAAATTCGAGTAATTCTAGCTACATCATAGAGTTGTTTAAAAAGCTCTAACGTTTAGACGTTAGAAACTAATTTTAAATTTCTCTACCTTCGTCGTCAAGGTTCACCTACATCATTTCTGCTCTCAGTTTTAACTGATAACATCTAATGAATGCTAAACGCTCTGCTTCAATTCGAGTTAACATTTTGCAAAAATAGTTTTTTTGCTTAAGTTTTTAGCATTGAGAATTGAGGAAAACGAACTGTTGCCTCACTGAGTTGGGTCATTTTATTTCTTTGCTATGAGACATCCCCCTAAACCATCGCATTTCTTTAAAATTATGTGTTTGTCATTAATAATTATGAATTTTATATTTATTAACTGTTATTCGATTCGCTTTATATCGTTCAAGTAATTGCATGAACATTTTGAGTGAATTGCCAAGCTTCAATATGCTGCGCTATCCAAAGACATTTTGGTTCAGTAAGAGGATTATGTGATGGGGATTGTATCTCGGTTTGTAGTACTGTCTATTTCGCTCCGATACTTCTAGTCCAAACGACGACTCTAGTTGATTATATACAGTAGAGTGTGTAGGATTTCATTTTTAAGTTTCTTTAATCGTCTGAGTGATGATCACTGTTTTAAAAATGTGAATAGGAACAAGAATTCAAATGGACAACTGTTTTAGAATAATTCATTGTTGTGACACATTATCAAAATAGGTTACTTAAAAAAATTCAATGAAATCTTAATCGCCCCATACTTGTGAAGTTTCCAAGTAAAATGGAAAAATTTCATTTAAAGTTCTTGCATGTATTGGCATAGTGGGAATGTTGCAGAAGGTTACAGTTTTTGACGTTTATAAGTGTGAAAAATATTCAGTGACTAAAACTTATACTTGTTCCTTGTATCTTATTAATGCTCATAATCCTATTTTGTAATGTGTTCCAAATGGTTTCTAAAACGCCAAACACTAAGTAAGATGCTTTTCTACATTTGTGGCGAGACTTAACTCCCTTGTTTTGAATAATGCATTTGACAGCTTTGCATTCGCTAAAGAGAACAAGACGAACGTGAATAAAAATCTGAGTTTAACAATACAAACACAAATGCCATAATAGGTATTAAACACTGAAAAAATATAGTTTGTTATATCCATGTTGAGAATATTTTGTTTATATTTTCCTTGTTAATTCGTAAAACCATACTTTGCAATCCGTGAGACTGATATTTGATTTTTTACGAAAAAACTATTTTATTTGACAAATAGTGTTTTTGCTCGATGGAGACATTAAAATAAAAAGGCTTTTCCAAGCCAGCTAAAAGGAATTCGAAAATCATTTTTTACTTAAACAGTTTGATCATAAATATTACAGTAACGAAAAATATGGAAACCATGATTATAACAATATTTATTTTTTATTTGTACATCAATTGTTTTAGGATTTTAGATTGCCATAAAAATACTGTGCAAACACTTAATGATAGAGCAGAAGCTCAATCTATTTCGAAGTAATAGGGCAAGATCGATAACTTTCAGCATACATACAAACTAGACCTTGGACTAAACATTTAGACCTTGGTCTAAAACATTTTAAAAGGCAAAGTTCCCACAAAATAGCTTAGTTATGATTTTCTTATGAAGCTACAAGAAAGACTTGTTCAGTAAACGTTTTTTTTTCAGAAAACTATTTTTTAACTTTGATTGAAATATAAAACCATTTCTTAGCGTGTATCTTAAAAACACAAACTGGCCTTTAGATGATAAAATACATACTTCGACACATACTAAATTACACACTTAATACACAATGGCAGTTTAAACCTTAACTACAACTTATTCTATATATGAAAATAAAGTACTAACGTGCTAGGAAAAGATTTTCCTGCTCGCACGTAGAATCTACAAGTCTAGTGATTGAAACATATTATTAGCTAACATGAAATGGCAACATAAATTAATTTTAAATCTTGACAAAACTAAAAACAATTCCTGTTTATAGAAATATAGGACATAAAGTTTAACAAAGGACTTAACACGTAAGTAACATAAATCTTATTGAGCGTATATTTACTTTTATACTAAAATAAGAAGCCCCTGCTACAGACTGAATATAATTTAAAATTTATAACCACAGAATCTCTTCGTAAAATAAAGTAATGTTCCAAATTATCCTAGATATATTACTGAAAATTAATCAATAATTTGAATAATTTGACATTGGGGGTAAATTAATTATTGTATTATCAAAAATAGTTTATGGAAATCGTCTATCGATATACTCAATAAGTATGTTTTTAAAGACTGGCCTGAATTTATATTTCAAATACTTTTAGGAATAACGATATTTGGGACCCAGGTAAGTGAAGGTGTTTTATAAAAAAGAAGTTACGTTAACAAATAATGTTACAGTGAATTTATTTAGCTTTAATGTAGGCTCAAGTGGAATCCTGTAGGCCAAAAATTATTTATTTAAAAATAAACTGAAATTGGCAGGTTCAGACTTTTTTATGTAGTTTATAGCTTAAGTCAAAAGTGTCATGTGTTATTACATTTGGCAAGGATACAAAATCATGTTAAAACAAATGGGTATTTATTCAGTACATTTAACCATTTATTATCCTAAAACTTACAGATATTACATGTACTGAGCACAAAGAAGATATCTTTGACTTTTTGAAAGGACCAGGTTCATTATGTTCTATCGGCTCTTCAATACGATCTGTAGTCCCATGACCTAGATGACTGACAGCTTCAACGTTGTCGTCGTCGGAATCTTCGACATAGGGGACTTCCCTCGACAGAAGCCGCACATAGTGGAGCATTTCAGCCCTGTTTTTCGGGGTGAACAGACTTCTCCAGTGCACTATTTGCGACATTTACATGATAAACATTTCATAAGAGTTAGTCAAACAGGCTCCTTTTTGGAGGTGATGGGAAGCAGCCATTGATGCTTCCTTGTCCATCCCCAGTTTGTTGGGTCTTTATCCACTCCTAACAATTTTTTTCCTTGGAAGTATGGTAGGAATGTTCAGCGTCAGCTTCTGCAGTTGGGGGTAGACGAGCCATGCTGAACCTGAACGCATAAAGAGGTTATAACGGAGTGAATGTAGAGTGTCTTCAATGACTGATCTATACATAAACATACCGAATTTTCTTTCCAGCGGTGAATATTTTTGCACTAAATAAAAGTCTCGCAATTTGAATCAGGCACCGAAAGGTTGAATCACACAAATGGAAATTCGCTTATTCTGCAGGTTTATTGCGGCAGGAGTTATCTTATTACCAAATTCAACTTTCGTCAAAATAAAAACTCCTCTGCGTTACTGGTCAACTAACATTTGTTGGCTCTAAAATTCTCTGTTCCTCAAACTCCAGCCAAACTCCTCCGTTTGATTTTTAGATAAATTTTGTTCGGAAATATACTAATAATCAGACATTGCCCGTATCAAAGCATAAGATATGAAATAATACCACCTCCACACGTGTAATAAAGTAGTTCCGGCTGTTGCATTGCTCTGTCCTTGTGATGACTTTTTCAAAAATAAACATATTCCAATTGCAAAACCAGTGTAACCAATACTGGATATTTTTTTAGATTTGGTGCTCCGAACGAATTTTGAAGAAATAAACATTCAATACCAGTATTTGGCCTTTTATGGACACTTTTATCCTCTGGCACTTTAGGAAAAACCGTCTACATAAAGCTAAAACTCGCGGCCAAAACTACGCAAATCACTAAATATCTTTTCAATTTACTGTTTTGTAGCAACCAAAACTTTGCAATTTTTGTCAATTTTGAAACGTATCTCTTGAAGGAAATACTAACGTAAAAGTGCCAGAGGGAAAAACTGTTTTAGGCGACCTACAAACGTGCTTATGAAGTTCTGATCTCAACTTCATTGCCTGTACCGTAATGACCTTATACAGGTAAAAAGTGTTATGCAAAGTGGTTATACAAAAAAATCATACTTTTTTATTGAAAAAAAAAACGACGACTTGCACCTCGAGACTTTTAAGTCAAACAGTCATTTCACTCAAAGGTAAAACAGATAAAAAGGTGTTAAAAACTATTTTAGTAATGGGAATAACATTTTTTAATGGGTTGGAGCCTAACTGAACAAATCCCAAATATAGCGAGTAGAAAAATGCTAAATCTTATTCGTGTGACTATAGAAAACATTTGCACTTAAAAGTTAGCTACTAATACAAGATTGATGTTTAAAGGATTTAAAGGAATAATCAATAC
Source organism: Macrosteles quadrilineatus (assembly GCF_028750875.1). Lineage (NCBI taxonomy): Eukaryota > Metazoa > Arthropoda > Insecta > Hemiptera > Cicadellidae > Macrosteles > Macrosteles quadrilineatus. The sequence goes on from NW_026542601.1 coordinate 54,310,915, forward strand.
AAGAGTATACGGCCCATAAGTGTCAGTTAACTCGTTAAGTGTCAGTTAACTATTTTTAACTCAATTAGCCCTATAGATGAAGTGTGAGTTTATGTACAAGTAAGAATATTGCAATGGGCAATTAAACTAACAACACTCTACTTGAATGCTATTACATTAATGAAAGATGTATTGACGATGCATGTTATACCTCGTAAATGTCAATGATCAACTAAATATTGATGTGAAGAGAAGCAATATGTCATAGCAACTAGAAACACAACAGTATATAACTCGGATTGTAAAATTGTGTGCGGATTACATTTAATTCCGGGAGTTTTAAACCAATTTTTTAAACTGTGTATTTGGATCAAATGTAACTTCTCTTAATACACTGAAGCGATACACAGACTTTGTTTAATAATGAAGCTGGTCCTACACATACGTGGTAACTGTAGTTGTGTCGCTAAAAATATTGATGAGGAAGAGAAACAATATCTCCTAGCAACTAAAGACACAACAGCATAAAATATAAATCGGATTATAGATATAATTGTTTGCAGATGACATTTAATTTCAATAGTTTTAAGCCGCTGTTCTGGTTGAATAGTGTATTTGGATCAAACGAAACTTCGCTCAAAACACTGAAGAGACGCACAGGCTTTGTTTTATACAAAATCTGTATTGATATGGCATCTGTCACAACTGTTATTGTGCAAATAAATATTATTGGGAAAAGGGAAAAATGTCCAGTAGCAACAAGAGACACAAAAGTATAAAATAGTGTTTTTGTTTTTAGTGTATATATAACTGTGTGAAAATGGCATATAACTTTGGAAGCTTTAAGCCACTTTTCTGGTTAAACTGTGTTGTTGGATCAAATGTAACTTCGCTCACTACACTAAAGAGACATACATGCTTGGTTGTATACAGCATAACGACATCGTTGTTGTACATATGTGAAATAGTCATTTTCATACACAGAGAGCTGTATATCGACTCCAATAGTATTAATAAGAGATTGTTGGTGGGGTTGTTGAATATCTCATTGATTGTAAATACCATAACAATGGCAATACTTGAGTACAAACCTAGAATATCAGTGGCCTTGACCTTGGAGAAAATTAAAAATGAATTGAAATCACAAGAGGGTAAAGAATGTGACGTTTTTGGTTCGAAGTTGTTCCAAGCAACATTGTGGTTTCTTATTGCTCTTTACTCTTTGGCTAATCTGTACACGAGTTTTACCCTCCGAGCGTCTTCTACGCCAATTACAGCTTATTTTACAGCGATGCATTTCTCAAGTTTCTGGATCGTTCAAGGTTTGACTATCATTTTATTTCTAAGCAATGTTAGAAGTGTCCAGTCTACGATTGCAAAAAAGATGGCTGAAACTGAAAGAACAGGACACTCAGAAACCAACAAAACTTGGGTCAGAAGAAGATCTACTGGTAGAAGGCGGCTAAAAGTTAAACTCCTTCGGGAAGGACACCTAAAGGTTCTGAAGGTTTTTCAGGGAGAATGTTCAAACGCTGAAATGAAACTGAAAGACTCCGTTTATGTCAATGTTATTGCATTTGTGATCACCGTTGCAATGTTTCACACATTTTCTCTCTTAAGAGGAATGTCATTACTGACAAAGTATTTACCTACCAGGTTTCCATTCACTTTAGAGTTTCTTCTGATGGTTGTGATAGTCAATCAACTGCAGCAACTGAAACAACAGACAGGTCCACAGTTACTCAGCTCTCTGTACAACTGTCAGAGTAAGACTCTGCGTAGAGATGTCAAACATCAGATGTTAGCAAACATCCATCGCTCCTCTCCGTTCTCTTGCCGAGTGTTCAATGTGGACTTTGGACTTGTGAGTCTTCTTGTGGAAGTCATCCTTTTAATCATAGTCACGTTGAAAGGATATTGAAATTTGAGATAGTATTGTTTTGAACAGTTCATAGTTTCTTCTAGACTGTTTCCGTAGTATTGGGGTTGACAAATATCTACTGGTATCAAGCTACTGGTACATTAAATTTTGTTTCTTTATTAAAAGGTTGTTGTGTATTAATTTAATATAGCATTTTCAAGAAACCGAACCTTTATCTTCCACCCACTCTCCCCATTGCACATCACGGGTATGGCGACTAAAGATAAATAAGTTGAGAGTATGTTTTTACGGGATAAATTATAATTTTGTAGACAAATTTATTACCATAAAAAAATAAATCTCTTAACCGTTAATTAATGCGTTTTTCCTTATCTGAAGTTTGGAGTTTCTTTCCTTAAAAGAAACGAACACTCATATTTAAGAAATTATTATGAGACTCGTTACTGATAACGTATACCTCAATTTAAATACATATTGCTTAAGGAATATTAGTGTGAAAATAGGCTTAATTACACAAAATAGTTATAATAACAGAGTAGTTAACACGACGTATAACGATTCAATATCCTCAATATTTTTTAAGCTATACTAAATGTTTTATATAGAACTGTCAAAAGTTTATGTTTTGGGGACAAAAATGGAAAACACTAATTGTACCCCATAAACCATTAATCTCATTTTTCGGCCTATTATGAACACTTTTACTGTCTCGCACTACAGGGCCACCGGCTATTTTATAACCCTGAACATCGCTGCCAATTAGTAAAAATCACAGTTGTTTACACGTTTTACGATTTGCATCGATTTTGTAGCAACAACAAATTTGCGAATTTGATGATTTTTCAGAGTGAAATATTAACTAAAAAAGTGACAATCGGAAATAGTTATTTGTGTAACTAGTGAGCAACGTGGCACTTTGCTGCACACGAGAGCAACGTTTACCCCTCGGAATGATCTCGAGTGCAGCAAAGGCCTTTTGCACTCGTGTTACACATTATATTTTTCCTACAGTAACTATAAAGCATGTAAATAATTATTCTTTCAAACACTATACAACACGTTTTTAGGTTCAGCTGGCAACACAAATAGGTGCCCTAAAGAAAGTAGTCCCCGGTCCGTATCACTCCGCTATTTTTTCTTTGGAGGGCAATGTGCTCCGCGACTTGAGAAAATAGTTCCGTATATTTTTATAATTTGCAGTGGTTTCCGCGCCAAAAAAGGCTTTAAAGGTATTTTATTGTTTATTAAGATTGTAGGAATGTTTTAAAAACGTTTAAAATAAAAGTCGAGAAAGTTCAGTTATACCGAAAAGAGAACATAAACTATGAACACGAAATGACAGGTAAAATCGTAGTTATAATAGTCAATCAGCTGCTCATAGTATTATTATCTTTAAGTGTTGCCAACCTATTTCCAAGCGTACACGGATTACGTGCATAATAGAACCACGCTGTTTTGTGTTGTTTCGTTGGAATCCTGAAGTGCGCCAAAGTATAAACTGTACGACAAAGTATTAACCGTACGACAAAGTATAAATATGCAGCAATTACCAGATTTCTGTACTATAAACAGTACAAGGAAGCCAACTTTGTTAGGGGATTGTAGGAAAAGGTTAACCTACAAAAGTGCTTATCGCAACCGTAATGACCGTATACAGGGGAGAAGTGTTATGCTAAGTGGTAAAATCTTACTTCTGGTATGGAAAAAAATCAACGATTTTGTCTTTGCGATTTTTATGAATTAACTACACTGTGTAACTCACTCACTGATTAGGTATACAAATGTTTACCCACTTCTAGATTTGCTAGATATTAGAAATTTTGAACTATTATAGGTCTTGGTCCTAAACCACCCGGAAAATTCCGAAAAATGGCAATTTCGCATTTTATCTCCTCAAAAAATATTTAAAATGGCTCATTTAAAAAATTTTGATTTGGGGGGTTTCTTTTAACGGGCGTTGATGCGTGCGTTGATGCGGCTCAACCGGAGGTCTGATCGAAAAACGAAGAGACCATGTTGACCTTTAAACGAGCTCAAACTCTGTATTTTAACATATTTTTCAGTTTCCACCCCTTCACCCTTGATGACACTCGATTTTTAAAATTTTGAGATTTTACTTCATATTTCTTTGTCTAGACAACTGTTGCGGATCAACCATTGGCGATAAACGATAAACGTGGAACGCTTACAATTACTACTTTTTAACAATCTACAACTTTAATTTCATATTTTTCCCATCTTCAACCCTCCACCCCCAAACTCAGGCTGGAACTTGAAATGTTCCTTATTTTTACAACTTTTCGTGGTTTTGCCCAAACTAATTTTTTGTATTCAACGTTTTATGGTATACATTTTGTTCTGTTATTCCTTTTCACATATTATATTCACTCCAACCCCCTCAAAAAACTCCGTTTTGGTAGTTGTGTCCTTGGAATCAGGTGATATGACCTCTTATCCTCTCGTATTAGAGCTATAATTTTGAAATTTGGCAGGGGTGTTGGTCTTCATTTAACGCCCCTCCATTGATTAAACAAATTTCCCATGTTAATCTTAAGAGAAATACGCGTGCGGAGAATAAAATGCGATTTCAAGCATGGTCTTGCTAACCATTAGGTAATTTGGCAATGGTCGTAAAATATTATAAAATGTTAAATTGAAACCAATCCCCTCACCACAGAATACCCTCTTTTGAAAATAATGCTCAACTAATTCTATACATACTAGATATTTTGAGTTTTGTAGGTTTGATGGTCTGAAACAGTAAAATTGTTTAAATTAATACCATTCTAAAGATCCCAATATATGTTTATCCCTAATTTTTTAACCTCCCCCCCATTTGTGGTACGGGATATGTAGCAATAATAATACGTTTAAAATAACTGTACTATTAACTTTTCATGTTTTGATCACAACAGTGTGGTCGGCCTCCTATACTTATTTAACTGGAAACAGTTTTAAAGTTAATGACTAAGAATATTTCAATCATAAAAGTACTAAACCACCCACATCGGGACTCTAACATGTCAAAATTTGTTCGATATTCGCCAAAAACAACCTCTCTAAGACATACTTTGCAACTGCAAAGTTGTCATTAGTGTTTAGCGCAGAAAACATTCCCGGACAACATCCTGTCCCCCGAGGGACTTTCCCTTGGTGACTTAAATAAAAAGGGGGCCTGGGAGCGGAGTCCCCTACGAGCCCCGAAGGCGAGTTATGCTTTGGGTTGTTCATACTAGTACCAAATATGAATATTGTAATAGACAATTAGTTTAATAACATTCTACTAGTTTATGCTATTACATCAATGAAAGCTGTATTGACGAGGTATGTTATGCTTCGTAAATGTCAATGTTCAACTAAATATTTATGAGAGAAGCAATATCTCCTAGCAACTAAGGACACAACAGTATAAAATATAACTCGGATTGTAGATATAATTTTGTGCAGATGACATTATAATTTCGGGAGTTTTAAGCCCTTGTTTGTTTGAACTGTGTATTTGAATCAAAATGTAACTTCCCTCAATACAGTGAAGGCACAGGCTTTGTTTTATGGCAAAACTGTATTGACATGGCATCCGTCGTAACTTGATTGTACAATTAAATATATTGATTTGGGAAAGGAGAAAGAATGTCCCGTAGCAACAAGAGACACAATTGTATAAAATAGTTAAAAGTACCCTTTGATTTGGAGTGTAGATAATTGTGTAAAAATGACATTTGACTTTGGGAGTTTTAAGCCACTTTTCTGGTTAAACTCCGTATTTGGAACAAATGTAACTTCACTCAATACCCTACAAAGACACACAAGCATGGTTATATACAGCATAACGATATCGTTGTCGTACATGTATGAAATAATCATTGACGTACACAGACATTTCTGTGATATTGAGTCCTATCTCGATAAGAGATTTTTGGTAGCATTGATAACCATCCCTTGGCTGGAATATACCATAATAATGGCAATTATTGGGTACAAAACCAAAATATCAGTTGCATTGACCTTGGAGAATATTAAGAGTGAATTGAAATCACACGAAAGTAAGGAATGTGACATTTCTTGTTCAAAGTTGTTCCAAGCAGCTATATGGCTACTAATTGCTCTAATCTCTTTGGGTAACCTGTACGAAAGCGTTATCCTCCGAGCGTCTACTATGCCAATTACTGCTTATTTTACAGCGATGCATTTCATAGGTTTTTGGATCACTCAAGGTTTGACAATCATTGTATTTCTAAGCAATGTTAGAAGCGTACAGTCTACGATTGCAAAAAGGATGGCAGAAACTGAAAGAACAGGACACTCAGAAACCAACAAAACTTGGGTCAGAAGCAGATCTAGTGGCAGAAGGCGGCTAAAAGTTAAACTCCTTCGGGAAGGACACCTAAAGGTGTTGAAGGTTTTTCAGGGAGAATGTTCAAACGCTGAAATGAAACTGAAAGACTCTGTTTCTGTCACTGTTATTGCGTTTGTGATTACCGTTGCAATGTTTCACACATTTTCTATCTCAAGTGAAACAACATCAGTGACAGAGTATGTATCCCTCAGGTTTCCAATCACTTTGACGTTCTTTCTTATGGTTGTGATAGTCAACCGTCTACAGCAACTGAAACAACAGACAGGTCCACAGTTACTCAGCTCTCTGTACAACTGTCAGAGTAAGACTCTGCGTAGAGATGTCAAACATCAGATGTTAGCAAACATCCATCGCTCCTCTCCGTTCTCTTGCCGAGTGTTCGATGTGGACTTTGGACTTGTGAGTCTTCTTGTGGAAGTCATCCTTTTAATCATAGTCACGTTGAAAAGCATAGACTTTTGAGTTAGTATGATTTCACACAATTCATAGTTTCTTCTAGGCTGTTTCTGCAGCCTAGGGGTTAAAAAAGACCCTTAACAAAGACTTGTATCAACCTAGAGGTACATTTAATTTTGTTTCTTTATTAAATGGTGGTTGCGTAATGTGTAACAATTTCATGTGATATTTCCAATACCCGAACCTTTCTTTTCCACACCTTCACTCCATTTCAAAGCACGGGTATTGCAAATAAGTAGAGAGTATGTTATTACAGGACTAATAATAATCTTGTAAAGAAATTTATTTCCACAAAAAATTAAATCTTTAGACCGTTAATTAACGGAGAGTTTTTCTTATCTCATGATTATAGATTTTTTCCCTTAAAAAAAAACACTGATATTTGAGAAATATTTTATGAGACTCGTTATTGATGATGTATACCTCAATTTAAAAGAGATGATATTTTACAGGAGTATTAGTGTGGAAATAAAAAATTTTATACGAGCTGTTGGCCCGTCTTACGTACGGGAATCAAGTAGTCCATTAAAACTGTATATAGTGTGTCTATTACTAATTCAAGCATAGTTTAAGCAGTTCAAAATGAATAGTAAAGAAAAAACTGCCAAGAAGAAATTAAAACAAGTTTTCCTTGTTATTTTCATTGTTCTTTATAAACCATTTGTATCGCTAAAAAAATATTTAGTACGTTGATACATTATTGAAGCGTTTTTTACGACTAATGATTACAGGGGAAACAATTTATATTTAAAACGCCCACGTTGTTCTTATGGTAAATGAGTAACTGTTTGTTGTTTGCTCGTTTATGTTTATATTTTGATAACATTTAGTAAGTTCTTAATTAGCATTGTACTTGTTACTAAATTTACGGAAAGTAAATAAAAGAAACGTCTTACAACACTTAAAACATCGAATTTATTATGTTTTCTGTAGCAACAAGCCCACATGGTAACTAGTTTTCGTGGTAAGTACTCATTAAAACCTAGTGTAATTTAAATAGAGAATGAATATAGTAATGTTAAGAACAGATGATTAAAATCAAATAGGGCAAATGAAAATGCACTTATTCTGCAGGTTTATTGCAATGGGGAAATTGACTACTACGATTAAAAAGTTGAACATTTTACCCATACAAAATTTGTTTACATTCTTATATAAATGCAAATGGATATTATGTTTTTATGATACGTTGACAAACGTGTGGGTGCTTCTGACGTTTACCCTTCCAATATATTTTACTGGCCAGATTTATAGCCTTGTACACAAGGAGTCCCATAACTCAGACTCAGGTACACTGGACGTCTAATACACCAATATTGATTGTTGGCTGAATATGGCGTGGCTTAAAGAAAGATAAAAAACACTATTGAATCCAGGGGGTTGGTGAGCATAATCTTAAACTTAAAAGACTAGATTCTGTTTAACTGCATTACCTTCGGGGGGGGGGGGGGGTTAAAATAAATTCAATTCAACGTTATTTTTTCGCTGGACATACGATTTATGCAATAACTTAAAACATAACTAAAATTAATGTTAGTTCATTTGATTCTTAATGTTTATTTTTTTATTATTCGAATATTTTACTGTTTAGATCAGTGTTCGGTTATAATAGTGCTAGTTTTCAAATCTTAATGTTGCCAGTTAGATTCAAAGCAAACATGATTCTGAATCCAAGGTTTTTGTTATTGAGCTACTATTAAATTATGCTATCGCATGAAAGACCAACGATAAAATAAGACGATAGTTTGAACCTTTTACCTTATAAAAAAGTTAAAATAACCCAATCTGTAAACCCGCATACGCTTCTGAATCAAACAGATTGTTCTGTTTAAATTGTATTTACTTAGGTATTGTAGGTACTTAGGTATGGTAGGCCTCATCCATTCATAACAAAATGTTTGGAATAAACTAACGTTGTCAGATAATATTACTGAAATTAAATTTCAGATTGTCAACCTAAGCAATGTTTACGAAGGTATATCAGCAGAGCTTGTAAGCAGCTTTTGGCTATAAACCGTTTGGAAAACGTCGTTACTGATGACTAGCATCATTGAGTATAAACCTAACTAAAGTTAGGTTTATACTCAATGCTAGCATTAAGAAACACCACTAAGTTAAATTAACAGTAAATACTGTGTTCATAGAACAGCATTATTAATAAACATGAAAAAGAGAGTACTTTGTAACCATGTAATGAGTAAACATTTTTATAATAACTTTTAACGAGAACCCTTAAAACGGTATAACATCGTGTGATAATTATGACAATTATTATGGTTCTTAGTATGTAAGTTTAAAATGTAAGTTATTTTAACCTGTTTAAGTATTTACAATGATATGCAACATTGAATAATATTAACATTATGTGTCACCTTTACACAGTAATTAGGAGTTTTAAATCATTATTTATACCATGAGATATGTTACTGCCAAACATATCTCGGAGTGGTATTATTTTAAAACCAATATGTATCAATAAGAGGTCATTATAATGTTATCGTTCGAACTGTATTAAAATTAATAAGTTGGTTGAGATTTACCACTACAACTTATACGATGGCTAAACCACTCAACTTATCAACCTGAACAGTACTTACTACCTTACCTACTAGAATGCCTTCTAGGCTTTTATGCTTATTATCACTGTTTTGTATGAGGGTTGAAATAAAATTGAACGATTAAGTCTTCAAGGTGGAATTAGGCCATGTATATTTTACGTAGGAATTGTTGAAATGAAATAGATGTCTTAGAGTTGAGTGAGATTCAATTATGAAACTTTGTTTTACAGTGTTAAATATTATGTTAAAATTGATAGCCTATATTATACATTTTAAAAACATTATTTAACACCTATTTCAACACCTATTTTAACCCCAATTCAAGTTTAAAGTAATGGCTTAATCATGTTGTATGTTTTTGTATTTGTATTGGGCAATGCAATTTTCTAAATGCCATAACTCTACACATGCAAAGAATATGATATAAGTTCAGAATGAAGTAGTTGAAGAAGTAAAAGAAAACAATGCATAATTATGTTAGAGTACTTTTATTATATGTTGTGATAAATATGTGGTACTTAGCCTAGTTTTTAATACCTAAATTGGTTATCTACTGCACTTAAGGTGTTACAAAAATAGATATTGCCAGTGCTTTTGATTTTGGACTAATAAATGATGAACCAATATGAATTACCTAATCAGTTTTGTACTTCTATTATTAGTAAAAAATAGATTTTGCTATTATATAATTACATGAATGAGAAGTCTCAGGGATTCTGATGCAATACACATGTATTTATTTATTAACGCTGATCGTATTTACAATAATAAGAGGTTGTATGAAAAGTTTATCTTAAGTGTCCCCATGGTCGCCATCTTTAATTTAGCCCAAGGTGAAAGAACAATGAGATTATAATGTTTACATTAATTAATTACTTGAATTACTTAGGGAGGGGAATTTGGCCGGCTATTAAAAGATCTTTAAATATTTTTAGTGATACCATGGATGAAGACATATAATAGACGTTTAGTCATGACTGAGTCTGCCCGTGCCGCGCATCGATATAGTTAAATATCGATGGTGCCGCGTCGTGTGTGGAACTAGTTCCCGAATTTATGTTAATCGTCTGTCAATATGTTTCGTGTTTTTATTCATTTAAATGTTAGTGTCTTTGTATGTTTCTAAAACTCGACGATCTCGCAAGGGTGACAACAAGAGCCTAATGATGAGGTAATAACCTCGAAACCGGTAGCTGCTCACTACGAAAAAATAGGATGACAGACGGGATCAGGTAATTTTATACCATTTTAATGCTCAAAAAGTGTTCAAATAAAAACTTATTTGTAAACAACTGTTATTATGCTCTTAGACATTATTGTTCCTTATATTTACACGAAATTGTATGATTTGTCACGTGTTCATTTATTTTATTACCGGTACATTCCTAAGAAATACTTTACGTTTTGCTATTGTTGTCAATTTACTAATTTATCGTTCTTAACGATTAGTTTTAAAGAGCAAAAGTGCAAATTCAGATATTTCCTACTTTTTGACTGGAACCAATTACACATATAATTTAAAAAAGGGTTAAAGAATATTTTTAATTTGTACATCAACCACAATAAATATGACAATTTTGTAATATTTGTTTCACAATTACGAAAAAAACTAATGTGACAGCTGTTCGAGAAACAATAAATTCTTGTCTTCCTATTTTTCTATTGGTATTCATAATAGTTAATTTTTCATTACATATTATTTCACTCTTAAAATTTCATATTTGGTACTGTATAGGACATTTCCATTTCATGATGGACCCTCATAGCATTTAGTCAAACCTAATTAGAACTTTTTTGTATTATGTTTATGTAATTCTAAAGTAACACCTTCCTTTAAAAATTATCAACTCCAAGTAAAGATGTTTTACGGAAAACTCTGTGAATATGTAGTAAACAACCAATCTTTTCGACATAACATGTATTTCTATCCTGTCCCCTCCTACGTATGTTACAACACCCTTTGCCCTTTGGGGCATTGCGTTGTCATTATAAAAAAAAAAAAACTTTCTTCGGTCTGGGGTATTTTAATTTGCCCCCAGCATACGATAAACCTTTTATGCCCATAAACTAAAGAATCGTGGTAAGGTTTATACATCCAAAAATAAAATATATTCCGATATCACACCCAGTTTTAATGCGGTTGAAAATAAAACCTTTTACTTTTTGTAACTTGTATAAGAGACCCACAATCAGGTTTCAAATTATTGCTATCAATTGGAAAATATTAAATTACATTCAAAACATGAAGTATAAACATTTGTACACTCTTTTTTGCTAAGGATAACAATCTCAGTAATTGAATCAACAATAAACTGATAAATACTGTTAAACAGTGAAGGAAGGTCGCAATATCCTGTGAATGAATTTATGGACATCGGCCACCACAGCTCAGATTAGTCCATAAATCTGGTCCATAAATGAGGACAGCGAGTGTTGATGCAACTGTGAGGAGCATGTATAAACCTATTGTCTGCCCAATCGTATTAACAGCATATGATAAATATAACAATTGTTAACTGTGGGGGTTGCATTTAATTAATTCATTTTCATCAGAATGCAAAAGTATTACGAAAATTGATGGGAATATGCCCATTCAAGTAATATAGTCGAATCTATATATGTGTGCTTTAGACACTGAAGACAGTTTTGACAATTTTAAAACCAAAGAATTCTTCTGCGAAACATAGCTTCCTTGTATCTACCCTAAAGATAAATAATTAGGAAAAATGTGAAATTACAAATATGTGTGTGATGGTTGTAAGACTGATATTGTCGTCATAGTAGAACATAGCATAACAAGCATTTATTAAAAGCTGTTTCAAAATATGTTGTTTTCCAGACTAATTGTTAACAAAACGTTGATAAAACAACAAAAAGTATCTAGCAACAGAAAAAAGCGTGCAAAGAAAACATTTTCGATTTACCTACATTATAATGTAGGTAATAATAAATACAAATGTTAATGCACGTGCATGTTTGTCTTAATGGCTTTTAAACAGAAGAATTTATTTGAATAACCAAACCATGCTTAACTTTGAATGGATAAAATAATAATGATTTTAATAATGATAATAATAATAATGGTATAACAGTGCTAATAACCATGGAGGACCAAAATTACGGTAGGAAACTACAGTAAAATTGTAACAGTAATTTTTATAAGTGCAATTAGTGTAGCTTAATCTACATAAATCTCGTAGGAGTTGATGTTCACGGTTCAAAAGTAGGTATGATACCTTCATCTCAACTTGTTATCAACTTTTTCGTTAGATTGGCTAAACTGCGGCTAGCCATAGCGTGAAGGTAAAACAGATCACGTGATTTTGTCGTTTATCTCACTCAAACTGTTTCCTTAAAAGCTGATCTTGTTTTTTGGAAAAGATTAAAAACATCCTTGGTACACTGGTGTATTCATACAATATAACTCAAATAATACCATGGTTTAAAAAGTACTATTTAAAACTCTTCATATTTATTGTTTATAACATAATGATTCAAGGCCAACTATAGGTTAACATAAAATGGTGGAGAAAAATAAAATAACCTTAATATCTGTATTATAATATACTTGCCTCAATATACACACAATGCGGTTTCATGATTTCCAGTAATTGTTGTTTGTTACTAGTAATATATACTCTATAATAATTAAATTCTAGAAACTGTGATTTGATGATCCAATCAAAATTACGTGCAGTGGCGTACTAAGAGTTTATAATAACATTAGGCATACATTCGAATAAAATAGTAAAATAAAAATAAATCATAATAATAATGAACACTTATTCTACATTTTGAACTCAATTTTCTTAAGCCGGTTTACTAACTAAACTTAAATGAACAGAAGAAAATATAATCATTCCAACAAAAAAGCGGCTTTGACGGCCTTAGGCGAACTTTGAAAGTATTTATTTTAAGGAAAAAAAAACAAATAGGATATAAATTTTAATTGGTTTATAATTTCATTGGAAGCCTTTTTTTATTCGTTCCCTAGCTAGACACCACTTTTAAGTCACAGTTACAGTTTAACTTTAAATAATAGGTTATTTGTCACATTTTTGCAATTAATAAGAAATATATAATAGGAGTTACATTCAACCAACGAAAACATCAAGTTAGGTATAATAAAGTTTATAATTTTAATTTAACGATTTTAGATTAAAATTAGAAAAATATAAACTGTCTATATAGCAGATTTGAAATTAAAGTTTTTAAGATAAAGAAACCTCAAAATCGTGTTAGATGTTTCCAAACCATAGAGTGTAGTTATAAACGAGACAGTAATGGCTGATATATTATAATGTTTCCACAGTTGTGTTCCACAATAATCATAACAACATCAGTGTTGTAGAGAGAACAGTAACAATGAAACTACCCAACTGTTACGCAGAGGACAACATGTTTGTGCAAATGTTGAAAACAGTCAGATCTACATTCGCATACACTAGGTAACAACAGATTAGTTATTGATTGATTTAGGATGCCTTTAATCCGTGTTATAAAGAACAACCGTGTTTTCCTATGCGTACCTTTTTTTCTTAACACATCATAAAGAACAACAAAATAAGGTTATAACATTATATAAAAAATATTCCCAAGTGATTTAAAGCACTCAGAGAAATATTTCTTTAATATAACACCTTGATTGGTCATAAAAAAAATAAACTTACATCTACTCTTATTAAAATTTACAACCAAACAACAAGATTCAAACTTATATCATAGCTCTAATTTATAAACTCCACTGTTTATCATTGCTAATTATTGTAAGTTAATTAACTCTTAATTGACTTGAATTGTTTGAAACTTAAATTTTGTAAAGTTAACGGTTTTCATTAAATTTGGCATCAAATAATTTAGATGGTCACTATTTTGAAACAGTTGATGAATTTGTAGCAAAAATAAAAAAAAGTCTTAATAAGATAAATATTTTTGTAAAATCTCAAAGCTATATATAACAAAAATTTTGGAGTGTGTTGTTTTGTAAAAAACACATAAATGCTGACAGACGGAAAACTAGTCACCACAGACCCATGTTCCTATGGTGAAATGTGTTTGTCTTCTAAGCAATAACGCTATATGCATGTGTCCAGAGAGTTACGGAACACTTCGTTTGGTAGTTGTAACTTAGCTACAGAGTTTTTGTTAAGAGTATAAATCAGGATGAAAAATTAGTATTATACTTTTGTCACAATCAATGTATCCAACTTAAATAATTCTTCTTTAACGTCTTCTTCTTTTACATTGGCACGCGATCTACTCGTGGATTGCCTTAGTCACGAGACTGAAGACATGGTTACTGTGAAAAATATACGGCTAGAGCAGTAAATGTAGTTCCTGTCATGTATTAGACGTATAAATACCCAAATTATATTACGTGGTGTACAATTTTAAATGCCATGAAGGTTTTATGATTTAGTACCCTACGACGAAGATAAAAGAGTAAAATCTGATATATCTACCAGTTTTTGAGCGTTGTGACTGAAAATTATTATGTATGGAAATCTGAGGCCTGGTGTGATATTTTCTACCTTCTTAGTGTTTTGATATACAAAAAAAATAGTTTATACTATTTCAAACCAGCTATAGGTATTTGAGTTCTACCGTTTGGTCATAACATCGTAAAATAAGAAACAGCATATGTAAATTAAACTGTTATATGTGTAAATGTAATTTAAGAAATTTTTAATATGGTTTAAACGATAAGAAACAAATAGTAAACATAAACCCACAATAGTAAACATAGTAAATCTTCTGTATAAACCCAGCAGAATTTATTTTGTCAGCAGTTGATCTTAAAATGTTGGATTTGAGGTCATATTCACAATAACTTAGGACATTTTATACAGTCAAAAAGAGAAGATTTCTATTATTATTTTCACCCAAATTTATATTTTGCTTAACAGCTTTAAGGGATCTGTTAATTCTAAAGAATACCTGGATTTAGTACATTGCCTGTAATATTAAGACAACCTTTTGTTTCTCTAGTACTCTTGTAAGAACTAGGTATGCGATTAATAATAAAAGGACCATCTCATACAAAGTTGTTTCCAAGATTTGTATACTTTATGTATTAAAGTTACCAAAGGAGTAAATATACTTCTTATTTGAAAAGTTATATTTATATTCCCTTACAATTAAACAAAATTGACATGAAAGTGCTGTTTCATCATCCATTGCCCGTTTTTACTGCCCCGTTAGCGACGTGGCTCAAAGCAAAAACTTAATTGAAAGATCGATCAGAACATGTACACATCGTCAGTGACAAGAAACTAAACAGCTAATGACTTGGCTCGTTAAAACAGAAAGACAGAGACATTAAACACAATGTATTCCTTGCGGTTTTACTAGAAAGAATTTATATTTTCTAAAAGTTGACATTATTTGAGGTGTAACATTTAAGACACCTCATGTATTTTGGTGATTTTTTTCATTACAATTTAACTCACAAAACATATATAAAACATTTAAGAAAAAGTTGTCAACAAGAACAACACGTTGCACCCTAAACAAATATTTGAACTTTGTCAGTAATTTTACCACTCATGTTGAATTACTGAATCAATTAATTATATGGGCTCAGTATGATATAAAAAACAAACTACATATCCCTGATACATCACAAAATAATTGTTAATATCAAAATCCTAGCAATATAATTATCCTACATAATTAAAATGTTTCTGTTTGATACGTGAACATATTTGATGCCAGATTTCCATGTGTAGACTGTTGACATGTAAGAAAACATTATTTATAGTTTCTTGACTAAAAAGATAGCAAAATCTTTAAAATCATTTGAATAGGCTAGTAATATATTAACTAACAAACAACTAATATATATATATATATATATATATATATATATATATATTTTTTTTTTTTTTTTTAAAGAGGTTGGCGGCCTCTTTTAACCTTGCATTTGCCCGTCCACATAGACTAAGCGCCAGTGCGTGGATCGTTAACAGCAAAGCAAGGAGTGAGCCGGTACAGTACAAAGGTGAACTGTACTGATAAAATGTTATCGGCAGTGACCAGGATCCGAACCCTCGACATCGCTGCCTTGGGCCCGAAGTCCGCGACGCTACCGACTGAGCCACCGACTCACTAACATCTCACTAACATATATGTATTGGCAAACATCATACCAGTTAATTGGGTAGGAAAATAATGTACAGCACTATAATAAAATTTTTCCATTCTTGAAATAAGAAATATCCCAGTGTTTGAATACGTTGATAAATACACCTAAGATATGATAAACATTTTCAAAAATATTACCAGAACGCTCATGGTTTAGCCAAACAAAAGACTGTAACTAATATTTTTGTTTCCTAATAGTAGTGTGTTTTGTATTTTTTCTTCTAAATAATAATATGTGGGGGTGAATTGCGAATATATTTACACAAGCTCTCCACATGTCTAAGCCAGTGGACCTTATGTGACTGGATGATGTATTACTACCGCAGTTGTCATGACAGTGACACATTCTGAGCTACAGTAACCTCAACTTGATGTGCCACACAGCAGTAGGCCTACTTATAACTTGTGTTTTATAATCTTGTAACTACCCCACAAGCTATAGTTATATTAGTTCAACCATTGACTATACACAGAATAGACTTCCGATGTTTAGGAGGCAAAAACACGTGTTGCTCTCTGTTGAAATGGTCTAACAACTAAGGACTATATACACTAATAACTGTGTCAAGTGATTCTGAATCAATCATCTGTTTGCTATGATACTGCGTTGGTGACTTTAAACAGAATACATTGATTTGAATTAATATCATTGACTATAAACAGAATAGTCTTCCCATGTAATGCTAAAGTTTTATGCCAAGAAAATAATTGCAGGACCATTTCACCAGAGGGCACTAGTGCATTGCGTTAAACATTAATTAAAATCAATGCAGTGTCATAGAAAACAGCTGATCAATTTATCACTTGACATACAATAGTGTCATTACTTGTAGTCCAGTCAAGGAATGAGGTGTAGAGTGCGTGAGCAGGTAACTAAGCGATTCCTTCAGAAACTTGTTCAGGGGGCTTAGGGTGTTAACATACCAAAAGTCCTGACTCCTAGGTGGTGATCCAGGGGGTGGAGGGGGGAAAAAGGGGGGGGGGAAAGGTACAAATTTTGGGTTTTTTGATTATATCTCGAAAACTATAAACTTTTTGTATACTATAGTAAATTATAAAATTGAAGAAGATTAAATTTTCTACAAGAAAAGTATATAATGTGTTTATTTTGGTTCAACAGATTACGAGTTATAACTTATTTAATTGATATCTTATTAAAATACTCCTTCCATAAGAAATACATGTAAATTAGTATGCGAAATGGGGCGAATCCTATCCGCCCAAAGGAAATATAACTGATATTCTGGAAATCTTGACAAAATTTCCAGTAATTTGACACTTTAATCATGAAATTTTGTCAAAAATTAAAGCGAGGGTGAGCGTTTAAAAATGGGACGATTTAAGGTTTTTTTTTATATTTCCAATAAAAAAACCACCAAAACTCGACATTTTGTTACCTCGCCCTCGCCTTAATTTTGGATCAATTTTAATGATTAAAGTGTCAAATTACTGGAAATTTTGTCAAGATTTCCAGAATATAATTTATATTTCCTTTGGGTGGATAGGATTCACCCCATTTCGCATACTAATTTACGTGTATTTCTTATGGAAGGAGTATTTTAATAAGATATCAATTAAATAAGTTATAACTCGTAATCTGTTGAACCAAAATAAACACATTATATACTATTCTTGTAGAAAATTTAATCTTCTTCAATTTTATAATTTACTATAGTATACAAAAAGTTTATAGTTTTCGAGATATAATCAAAAAACCCAAAATTTGTACCTTTCCCCCCCCCCCTTTTCCCCCCCTCCACGCCCTGGCTCACCACCTAGGAGTCAGGACTTTTGGTATGTTAACACCCTAAGCCCCCTGAACAAGTTTCTGAAGGAATCGCTTAGTTACCTGCTCACGCACTCTACACCTACTTTTGGATCATTCATTGACTGGACTATTGGTAGACCATCTCAACAAATTGCACCACATTCTTTGCTTCAAATTTGTTCATTACTTGGGAAGTCGATTCTGTGTATAGTCAATGTTAATACATTGTATTTAACCCAATATACTAGTAGGTACCCTTTGATGAGATGGTTCTGAAATTCATAAATTTTCTAGGCTTCAAAACATTACATAGTCAAGTCTATTCTGTGTATGGTGCAATTCAATCCAAGTGAGTAAATCGCTTTTATGTAATTCATCAATAGTTATTTTATACTTTTAATTTCATAGTTTCTATTACCATTTTTTGAATACTTGATCAGAACAACGAAGAAGGAGTTTCTATGCATAAAAGATGAGAACCTTTTTGTTTACCATATTTATATAACTTATGAATGGCTCTTGACTTTATCCGTTCATGTCAGGACTTATGGACTTTTGTTTAGTTTTTATTTTTATTTTAAAAATATAGAATACTATTACTGTACTGACCAAAATACCAGATATTGTGTAATTTCTCCGCAAAATAAAGTAGTGTTATGATGTTAAAGTAATGTTTTGACTATAACTTCAATAATTTATAGGAAATGTTTAATTTTAAGATATAAATAGAAATTGTAATATAAAAACCGCTTAGTTTATGAACATGATATTTTTAATATATTTATTTATGTTTGATTATTAGTCATTCAAATACTGTAATGCGATTATGTAGACACCATTTACAGATACATCGTCAACTTTAAAATCTGGTGCTTTTAAAAGATTTTAAAAGTTGAAACAAAATCATTGATTTAATAAGTACACTATTCAAACTCTTTGTTGGTAAGATTTTTGTTATTTATCACAAAGCTAGTAAAACATTTTTAGTTGAAAGTTTTGAAACAGTTGTTGTTTAAATAATACGCTCCATTTTCTTTGTTTTGTACGTTTAAATTTGTAAATTAAACTTGTTTGGATACGTAATTGAAGAGCCTACGAAAATTGTGGATATTTTACGTTACTCTTTTTCATGACAAAGTTACACCTCCGTTTCGTGTTATAAGGCCGTATTTTCAGTACTCATATAACACTGTAACAGGTATATCCAGATCATTGGGTTGGAATATGTTGCAGGTGTCTGGCCAGTGGAGCAAAACGGTGAGTACACTCTCCTCCATCATGGGAGGAGGTTATTTTGATGGGAGAGAAAATAAAATAATTTTTTTTATTAGTAAGTTCAACTGTACTACTGTTAAACCGTTTATTAACTAAACATGTGTTCTAAATGTGTTTTGGGTGGCCTTAACCCTCTAAAGAATTCAAATTTGCATGTGAATCACCATTTTGATATTATAAGACACTATAGTTGTGGCAATAGTATATATTTTCATTATAATCTTTCGACATTTTTTAAAGGAATATCTATAGTGAGTATTTTAGAAAGTTTATAACCACCTTCTGCGTCGTTTGCAATGTTGTGCACTGTTTGTGCACTGTTATGTTTTACATTTGTTTCACATTTGGTTTTTGCTTTATTGTACGTGGATAGACTCCCATAGCATTGAAATAAATAAATCATAAAAATAACCTTCAGCTAAACTTAACCTTAACCACGCGTGGGTTAATGCGTGGGGTTGTCATGGGTGTATGACATACCCACGATAATAATACGAATTTGTCATAAATTTACAAGTATGGTGGCAACTCTGGAGAGCATAACAGTAGCTGCCTAAAAATAGCATATGATATAGTCTGGCAGCAGGGTTAAACGAGTCATTGACCTGTTATCACCACTCTGGGTCTGGCATACCCCCACGCGCATGCTTATGTTACTGTGTTCATTGGGGGGTCTAGTGTACCCCCGTACGCGTAGTAGTGTCTCAGTTGAATTATAATAATTAGTTTAATAGTTTTATAACTTAATTACCTATTTAAAATTTTGATAGTATTGAAAGTTTTTCAATAAAACTTTGTACCTGTCAAACCAATTGGATGGTAATGTCCAACCATAGAGTCCACTGATCTAGCCTCCCAGTGTAAAAGCGCGGTGCACCGTCTGCCTTGGACAAAAAGACGCCAATACCAAATTTAAGAAAACCTTTAAAAAACCAATGTGCCAAGGACAAATGAATGTAAAATATTAATATTTGTAAAGAGTTTTGTATATCAAAAACATTAAAAATTTTTTTGTTTGGGCTCACAGTATTTTCTAAAAGCCTGGAAATATATTAATTCATGACATATTTACAGCTTACATGGTTTTTTACAAATACTGTTTTATACTTTTGAAAATTAAAAATAATATTCGTTTGCAATAAAAACTTGTTTAGCTACGATTTCTCCCTCTTTTTACGTTATTACATTTCATCATAAAAAATTAAGAAAAAATAAAGAGTTAAAATTATTATTTTTAACTTAATAAAAATACATGGTAGGATAATAAAATGTACGTATCAATATGAGAAAAATACGTCTAATGTTTAAAGAGCTAAATATCACAGCGTAAAAAACGAACGCGACCGCTTAAGGGCTAAGAAATGTCTCGTCCGTACAGGTTTGGCAAAAGATTTCTAAATTGTTTATGGTACCATACTTATATGAAACTTAAAGTATGATTTTTCTTTTCTGAACAAAGCATATTGTAGTGTGCACTCCAAACAACGATGTAAATAACTAAAACGTCTACTTACTTCCTGATTAAGAAATAATATCAATACCATAATATCTACTGACTTAGTTTATAAGTGTCAAACAGGAAAAAAGAATCTTTTGCCAAAAGTAAATTCGAAAACAAGATGTTAGGTTACAATCTATATATTAATAGGCAAGCATGTTTCTTTAAAACCTTTTTTCTCAGCTCGTGTGCATCGTAGGGAAAATCTACGCATAATGTTAGAAAGGGCTTTTCCTGCAGATGTGCAGAATCCCTTAATAAATTAAAATAGGCTCAAAAATAAGCACAAAAAATTAATTTAAAATAATATAAACATTAACATGGTTCTTATGGGTTGCCATGCTGGTTACGAAATAACAACGAAATATAAACAGAAAAACCAAAACAAATGGAAGAAATTCCTGTCACATTGTTTTATTTACAGCGCGGGGTGAAAATAGAGAGGTGTGCACATTATATATTTTTTGTCGAGTTTCGACCACTGGACGACCTCTAGTAGTAACTTAATATAAACGGCTGCTTTACCAATTCATAGAAAACTTAGGAACGGAGTCAATATAAGACAAAGGTGTTTAATATTTAACCTTCTCCACCCAACTTACCACTTTGCTCTCCCTTGAGGGTCTTGTTCTAGTGAAGACCTTCAAACTTTGTAGTCCAATATTGCTACCCTTGGTGTAAGCGAATACCATCAACTTTTCATTCGATATTATTAATAGTGCTATAAAGGGCAATATTCATTACCTAATGCACTATAACATCTTATTCGAGAAACTAACTGTTTTCAAACTAATTAAAATTGTGTATATTAAAATAAACGAAAAAGAATTTAAGTGATTTACGGGAATTCAATGATCAATAGTTGTAAGATTGAGTCAGTAACAATATCATGTGTAAACGTGACTAAATATTAAAAATCTCTATAAAGTTTTTTTTTGAATTTTAGATTCAGGTTTAGATCCATTTACCTTATTTTGACGTTGGTAATTTTATGAATAACACTTAACTTAAAATACTGGGGAAACTGAAAATTTTATACGGTTTTAAATAATCTTTTGCGTAAATATATCTTGATCCTGAAGAGCATATTGGCCCTAAAAATATTAAGAAAACGAATCACTTCTAAGACCGATTTCACCAGTTACATATGAATACTCAAATTTTCTGTAGAATGGTACATTTTGTAAATACTATACGAACTGTACATGTGACTTTCATACATGCGGTAAAACGTTGCTCATGTCTTGAATAATGTATCGAACAACTGTCCTGTATCTGCTATAGATACTGAACCAGGCATGGGCTGAATAACAAAAATACCTTTGAACATTCACTGTCTACTACGAGGGACTCCCTGATTTGATGATTGTTTAGGCTCTGTCAACAAAGGGGAACTGATTGTGCTTAAATATTTGCATCGTGCTAATTAGTGTTGTCAATATTATTTGGGAGCTATACAGTTTGAGTGATGGAAAGTATTTAAAATGCATATAAAAAAGGCCCCTCTTAAAGATACGCTATTACTCTTATTTTTTAGTATATGTGTGTGTGGAATATTTCGAAGGAGACAGGGTGCAGTAGCTGCAACTCTTTTATTGGCTTTATTTATTTATTGCCGAGAATAAATCATGTTCCTCTTGTACCGAAGATATTGCAATAGATATAGATTTTGATATCCAAAATTTGTAATGATGTGTATATTGCATTATATAGAACAAAAAAAATATAGTTGAAATAAATATTTTGCATTGCATTTATTGTAATACTGCAAAGTTTTTCGTGTTCGGAGTCAGGCTCAGCAAATGGATATCAAGCTAAATATTGTGTTATAACAGTATTTTTCCTACGAAAATCAAGTCGTGAAGTCTCAGAAACAATATTTTCCATCAAAAGAATGACAGCGCTTGGCAGGTTTTGTTTTACGTTGAATAAACCAAACAGAAGCATAACAAAAAGTCCTCATGTTTCATTCAGTTCCCAATCCTTCAGCCGTTGTATGCGTTGGATGCAAATGTTTTATTTTGCTAAGACAAGAGAAATCTTTAGGCTATAAAGGATTTTGAAAAGCAAAGAGAAGTTTAAACGTTTTTTTTACTGAGTAAACTTAAAAAAATGCATTGGTATGAAACCTGTTAGGAATTAAGATTAATGTCTTCAATAACTAAACGAATGTTTAATTTACTATCAAGCCGAAATGTTAAGAATTAGGTCGAAATTTTATGGCACACTTCGTTCATGATATTATAAGGACGACATTGTTTGTATATTGGTGGCTAAAAAAAATTAAATTGTTGTATATAGCTCAACCAATTGACCATAAAACTCTTTAAGACAAAGACGCACACTTGGTTGAGCACCGCTGTTTGTGCACACAGGGGGAGTTTAGAATGGACTGAGATTACCCTGTGGACCTTTTTTACTGTCTACTGGCAGATAAGCTGTTTTCTTATTGAACACGATTTTATCAACATCCATATTATTGGCAGCTAGACTCCACTCTCAAACTGACAAAATACTACTAATATTGACAACAACCCTTTGATAACTCCCTGAACACTATAACCATTCAACTACCTACTTTATCAATGTCATGGAAGAAAAACAATTTAGCCAAATGGTATGACACAATAGATTTTTTGGGTATCAGCACATTTTATATTATGTTTAATGCTCTGAAAAGTAAAGGAACGAACACCAACACTGTAGTTGTTTTGTACTACTTTACTGATGGAAGTGAAGTTGATGTTAACAAAGTTGTAACATTATTCTATCTACAGGGTAACTAAAAAGTAACTTGCACCCCACTTAACTTTTTAACTATTTGATATATTTGAAATCGGCTTGCAGCAACCTTCTTAGACATAATGACGATGGTTAATTTAGAAGATTTGGCCCTAAGAAGAAGTGGGGGGGTTAGCTTAAAAATTTTAAATGGAAAGTACAGTCGAGTTTGGTAACGTTTTACAGGTCTTGATGAAACTAAACAATTGACAGAGAAAATAAAAATCGGCCCAATAATAACAAAAAATTTAAAATATTATTCTAAAGATGTGTTTTCCCCTCATCTCTCGTTGGCTCTAGTGTCATTTGAATTCACATTCATTTTCAAACTTTTAATAAAACATCCCCTCTGTAACTCCCAGTTGGAAAATGATTGCTAATTTGATAATTGAGTGGGGTGTGACCATAAAGGGGTCTTTATCCCTCCTACATCCCTCCATACACACAATTCGGCGTGCGATTGTGTGAACAGTCCAACACGTACTTTGTTTTAAACTTGGACCGTTTATAAAAAAATAAATAAAACCATCTTTACAGTGTTACAATTTTTTTAAGTAAAAGATGTGTTAACAGTATTAATATAAAATGTATAAGATAAACGCATGATTTAATCTTCCGATGGAATGCATAAAGAAACATCGAGCGTAACAAATTGGTTGTAACAAGTGGAAAGCAAGAGTAAATAACAGTGATAAAACAAAGACTCGACAAATTAACAAGCAGGGGTCGAATCTAATGCTGAAGCCGCACGTCATAGGATTAGACCGCAGTACTGATTTATCGTCACTGTTTGTAAAAATATTTAGTTTTTTATAAACCTATATTGAAAACATTTAGGTAATATACAAGGCAATAAACATAACTAACGATCGTTGTATGCAAATGTCCGTTACAGTTAGTAACTTTTATTCATTAGACAGTAACCCATCACTAGAGGGTGATTATTTGATATTGATATTGAATTTGTAGAAACCGGTTGTTTACATTGAAGTCAATAAGGGTGGAGCCCTGTGGGTGTGCATAGAACCTTTGATTTTAATAAAACTATTTTTTTATGTATAAATTAAATTAAAACGAAAAACAACTTTAGCATTCAACTGTAGCCAACAAATCAAACTAGTTGATGGTCAGTAAATAGCCTATGTCCAGAGTAAAATAATAAAAATACCATATGTTCTGGCTTGAACTTCAATTGAAACAGGTACGATCAAACTTAAAATTTACTTAGAAAAATAAATCAGGATAAAAAAAAACTCCCTTGGTGGTGCAAGCGCTAACTAGCTTTGTAAGTGGGTCTACTAGTATATGCCAGGACATGCCATGAATATCTTGTCTTCTAGAATGTTTTAAATTACATACAATACATAATTTCCGGTGTACTCACCTCCGGATACCGGTGTACCGACCAGATAGCAAGTTCAAAAGTTGGATAGCTTGATATCAATTGATCATTTAACATTGTTTTAGAACCAATTGCATACAATTTTTATTATAACTTCTAGTTTTCACTCAATTCAACATTCTTTGAGCTATTAAAGAACATTTAAGCGTTAACAATTATTCACTCTGTAAAACCATATAAAAATTTAAGTAGGTTTACTTCAGTTGTCTACTAACATTTTTGCCATCGTTGCCGATTCCAACTAATTTTAGTTGTTTTAATGGCATATTATTGTATTATTTACTAAGAATATTTATAAAATCACTGAAAGCAGGGTAAACTCTACACTTTAGAGAACAAACAAATCCAGTGGTTTCAAAGTTACTCCTAAGCCTAAGATACGATATATGTGACGTTGGGCGGGGCTTCTTTCTCAGCGTTTAAGAGAGATACAATCCACAATTCTTTAGATTCTTTATCATCGTATCACCCCTAAGTATTCTAAGGACAAACATTTATTTAGTTTGTTACCTACTGTAATTTAAAATAAAGCTTGAAAAAAGAGCTTAATATTAACATCGAGTCTGATGTTATATAAAAATTAGAAAAAAACCTTCACTATGAATTAAAACGTAATAATTTTTGTTTTAAACTTGTTGTAGGGGTTGAAAACTCGAAAAAATACAATGCCAACTTATTAAATGAAGGCACATGTTACTAATTGTTACAAAATAACTTAACGATGTTTTTTATTTTCCATCTCGACATTAGGAGTGCTATTATTTACTTATTTTCTTTTACGTACACGTCTGATCAGTCTTGGATTCCTAACAGACCTGGTATTCTCAAAATGTGTGCGAATCACCGTAATCAATATAAACATTAAGATATAAACTTATTACAACTTTTATAAGCGTGTTTATTTTTTATAGAATGACAACTATAAAATAAATTATATTAATATTCTTACTTTCATTTAATTATGTAAATTTTCACGCACTTTTCTTTAGTCATTCTATGAAAACAGTTTTTGCAAAATAAAATCGTGTGCATTATTATAGTATAGTGCCTATTTTGTAAAGCAATTAATGTCGCTTTCATAAGATTATAAACCCATATTAAATTTGTATATATAATTTTACTATATAGGCCTACAATGTTGGATATAATATGGATTTAGCTATCTTGGCAAATAAAAATCTATTTTTCTTGTTTACCTGAACAAGCAAATAAATTTGGACCTATGCCTTCAGTTTGTACTTTATACAGTTTTACTCCCCATTTTAAATTGAGATGACTGTATAAAGATAGGTTACTTATTAGATAGAATATAAGCACAGCCAAATGGTTGTGCAACTCTTTTTATAAAATAAGAAAAGCTACTAAAAATTAAAAACAAATATTTTTATATTTTTAAACTAGGGAAAAGAGAATGTTCACATTTTTTTGTACTTCTTACATGATATAATAATATAACTTCTTAAAATTGTACTATTTAAATTAACTCCAGGTGCTCATCCAAACAACGAAAGCGGCTCGGAAAAAACATAATCATTATCTGTGTAAGTGTTATGTCGGTAGCGGTTATCCGAAAAACCACAAGCAGGCATGTATCTGTAGGATGGAATAATCTTGAATTAGCTTACAAACGAGCAAGAACAGGAAGTTATGGAGCTTTTGAACTTATTAAAAATTTGGATTTTTAAATTAGGAAAATTTACTAATAAGGTAATGTCTGGTTGGTATCGAACTGCAGTTGCAAATCTACCGTGTTTTGTGCTGGCATTGTTTAAACATTTAAAATAGATTTACCTAATTTCTACTAAACAAAGTACACATTTATCTATTATTGTTCGTGCATAGACACCAAGGACACCATGGATAACATAATATGCCGACTCGGCTGGAAGCTTAGTGGTTATAATACTTGGTCACCAAAAGGTCGCCAGTTAGATCTTGAAATAGTAAATAGCTTTTCGAGGGTTCGAAACTGGACTAAGCTAAACGTGATCATTTGGCTTTTATTATTAATTGGCCTGGCTGAAACAACTGGTCTTTGAACTTGATATCAAAATAGTTACGTTAACACTGTAGTAATACCCTTGATAGTTTGTTTGTGAGTGTTAAAACTAAAAATCACACAATTATTTGAAAAAGGGTTTACTTTTGTATTGTCTATGGTAAATCATGTACAATCCCAAAAAATTCAAAAATTAGAATATGTGTTTTGTCCCATTTTGTTTGATTGTTAGATACTCAAAATTATAACTTCTCATGAATCATAGGAAGTTAAATTTTGTAAAAAACATAATTTAACAAATTTATTATTTTAATTTTCACCTTAACATCTGTTGCAAAAATCCTGACGCAAATGTTGCAAGAAAACGAATAGTTCTCAAACAGTTTCTGAATCCACGAAGCATAAATTTTTAATGACGAGTTAACCATCAATTAAATCGTGTACTTAACCCAAGTTTATTATGTGAGTAAGGTATTAACTGGTAATTGTTTTTACGGGGTTTTCTTTCTAATGAATAAATGGCGTTTAGTAAAAAGTGTCGATTTTATAAAATATACGTATACACAATGTAATTTGATAGTAACTAATTTAAATTATAGCCATAAACAAGTGTTTTTAAAATATGCCGCATCTTTTCAATTCTGTTTTACAAATTTCATTATAAGTACTAGTTTTTAAGGCAAGTACATTTCGAAGGAAACAATAAACCTAAACCAGTTATTAAAAACTTACTGAAAAGCATAATCAACCCTTTGACAAAATAAATGTCCGTATTAAATCTACTGATTTCTAAAAGAAAATATACGTTATACTTTGAAGACCTACAAAGAACCTGACGTATAATTCACCTAAATACCAAAATCTAACTAAACCAGACAAATAATCCTAATTAACGAAATCAATGTTAACATAGATAAATTTAAAACAATCCCTCAATAGTAGGTTTGTTCCAGTAGTGGAAAAAGTAATTCATATCACCTTTGACAAAAAATTATACTACCTTCTACTGTTTTTTGACGAGATAAACAATCTATTTCCACATTTATATGTATTACATTGTGGACTAAAGACGAAAAACTACGCAGTTAGGTTTACAGATGGCTAACATATGTTTGTAATTAATACTTAATCTGTGATGCCAGTGATTTTATTTGAATCAGTAAGACTGGATTTTAACAATCAATTTCATAAAACTATTATCGTCCAGTTCTATCAGGCGTTTAGTTTTAACGAAGCTTTTCAAACGAAACCCTTGAATTTTAGTGAAAAATGTTTTGTTTCTTGGGGAAGCTATACTGCTACAGTAACTTTAAACTTTAAATTTGTTTAAATACATCGTATTAGGTGTGTCATACGTGGTGATGCTTTTTGAAATTTGTTTAGGTAAAATTGTCAATTCCATCAATTATCATTGGACCATTACAACAGTTTATATCCTATAAAAACAAAAGCACGTGTTAACTTTATCCCTTAAATTCGCGTTAAAAGTTTTTCCCTTTTTTGATAAAGTGTTTAGTTGACTCAAGTATCCAAATAGTACTGTACAGTATTTAAAAATTGAAAACACCCCTCGTAGGATTCATATAGTCTAAATGATTTTTACTATTCTTAAACTCCGCCAGACTTCAATAAAACTATCGTAGATTGATATTTTTGCTTTAAATTAAATACAAAATATTTCAATACTAAAGACAGAATGATATGAGTAGTGGCGAACTAGCGGTTTAACGCCACTTTAGGCACGTTTTCCCCATAAGAATAACATGGTGAGCTTTTTTTGACCACTTTTTTAAAAATCCAGCTCTCGGCCTATACAAGCATATATAAATGTTCAATACCATTGTATAACACTATTACACATCCATTCTCAAAATCATGCGAGGTTTGTACGCGAACTCCATATAAAATACGTGCTACCCATATAAAATAATGTTAAATTTTTTTCTTACTTTTTGATTTTTTTATGTTGTAATATTGTTTATAATCAAAAGTTGACACCCACTACGTTTGCCAGAATTTCAACCGTTTTGCCGTATCTCAAGCCGTTTTCGAGATATAAGCGTTTTTAGATAGTTTTATGAACTTAGACGATTTTTCATGGTAAATTTTATTTGTACCCATATAAAATAATGTTAAATTTTTTTCTTACTTTTTGATTTTTTTATGTTGTAATATTGTTTATAATCAAAAGTTGACACCCACTACGTTTGCCAGAATTTCAACCGTTTTGCCGTATCTCAAGCCGTTTTCGAGATATAAGCGTTTTTAGAAAGTTTTTATGGACTTAGACGATTTTTCATGGTAAATTTTATTTGTACCCATATAAAATAATGTTAAATTTTTTTCTTACTTTTTGATTTTTTTATGTTGTAATATTGTTTATAATCAAAAGTTGACACCCACTACGTTTGCCAGAATTTCAACCGTTTTGCCGTATCTCAAGCCGTTTTCGAGATATAAGCGTTTTTAGATAGTTTTATGGACTTAGACGATTTTTCATGGTAAATTTTATTTGTACCCATATAAAATAATGTTAAATTTTTTTCTTACTTTTTGATTTTTTTATGTTGTAATATTGTTTATAATCAAAAGTTGACACCCACTACGTTTGCCAGAATTTCAACCGTTTTGCCGTATCTCAAGCCGTTTTCGAGATATAAGCGTTTTTAGATAGTTTTATGGACTTAGACGATTTTTCATGGTAAATTTTATTTGTACCCATATAAAATAATGTTAAATTTTTTTCTTACTTTTTGATTTTTTTATGTTGTAATATTGTTTATAATCAAAAGTTGACACCCACTACGTTTGCCAGAATTTCAACCGTTTTGCCGTATCTCAAGCCGTTTTCGAGATATAAGCGTTTTTAGATAGTTTTATGAACTTAGACGATTTTTCATGGTAAATTTTATTTGTACCCATATAAAATAATGTTAAATTTTTTTCTTACTTTTTGATTTTTTTATGTTGTAATATTGTTTATAATCAAAAGTTGACACCCACTACGTTTGCCAGAATTTCAACCGTTTTGCCGTATCTCAAGCCGTTTTCGAGATATAAGCGTTTTTAGATAGTTTTATGGACTTAGACGATTTTTCATGGTAAATTTTATTTGTACCCATATAAAATAATGTTAAATTTTTTTCTTACTTTTTGATTTTTTTATGTTGTAATATTGTTTATAATCAAAAGTTGACACCCACTACGTTTGCCAGAATTTCAACCGTTTTGCCGTATCTCAAGCCGTTTTCGAGATATAAGCGTTTTTAGATAGTTTTATGGACTTAGACGATTTTTCATGGTAAATTTTATTTGTACCCATATAAAATAATGTTAAATTTTTTTCTTACTTTTTGATTTTTTTATGTTGTAATATTGTTTATAATCAAAAGTTGACACCCACTACGTTTGCCAGAATTTCAACCGTTTTGCCGTATCTCAAGCCGTTTTCGAGATATAAGCGTTTTTAGATAGTTTTATGAACTTAGACGATTTTTCATGGTAAATTTTATTTGTACCCATATAAAATAATGTTAAATTTTTTTCTTACTTTTTGATTTTTTTATGTTGTAATATTGTTTATAATCAAAAGTTGACACCCACTACGTTTGCCAGAATTTCAACCGTTTTGCCGTATCTCAAGCCGTTTTCGAGATATAAGCGTTTTTAGATAGTTTTACGGGCACGGTCACAAGGGCCAAGTGAAGCGGTCACGCGACTGGGGAATCCCCAGGTTGTGACGTCACCGGGGACGAGTCTATATATAGAAGTGGCATCCGGGTGATATTTCATTCTCGAGCGTGATGCCGACCTGTCAACACTGCTCCGCCTCGCTGTCCAAGAAGAGCAATTTGGTCCGCCACTACAAGCTAGTACATCAAATGAAGGTGAAACTGTGCAAGGTATGTGATTTAATCTGTGATGATAATGTGGTTCTAAAATCGCATATATTACAAAGTCATAAGAATTGTAATTTTTGTAAGAAAAATGTGGTTGGTCATTTTAAAAGACATGTCAATTCTTGTAATAATTGTCCATATACAATGATTGAATTTGTTGGTGAATCGATTAGAAATGAACTTAAAAATACTCTTCAGTCTTGTCCTCTTCCAATAAAATGGACTTTAGTAAGGAGAATTAAATTTATAAAATATTCAATGGATCAAAATGGGCAATTAGTTAATGAAAAAGAATGTATTGCAGATTTTAGAAGCCTTACCACCTTAACTATTGAGAAAAGAGATTTAAAGCCTCAAATTGAAAATGCACTTTTAAAGATTGATGCATCCATGCACAAATATCAAGCTCAAGGCAGTGGATGGATTTATGACCATACTAAATATTGGCAGCTGCATGTTTACAAGTATAAGCCCCTAACTCCAAAGTCATATATCCCCACACCAGAGAGTATTAAATCGAAACATGCAGTTCTAAATATAAGAAATTTTGACAATAAATGCTTCCTTTGGTCAATTTTAGCAGCTTTATATCCAAGGAACTCTAATGAACATGCTAATAGAGTCTCCAATTATTCACCCTACATAGGTCAGTTGAATATGACAAACATAAAGTATCCTGTGAAATTAGTTGATATAGATAAATTTGAAAGACAAAATAATATAAGTGTTAATGTATTTGGGGTTGAAGATGATAGATGTATATATCCATTAAGAACAACCAAACTAAATAGTGATACTCATGTAGATTTATTATTATTACAAGAAGGTCGTAAATCACATTATTGTTTAATTCGTGATTTTGATAAGTTAATGTTCCACTCTACAAAATATGACCATAAGAAACATTTTTGTAAGTTGTGTTTGCAACATTTTTATACTAATGATATATTAGAACGTCACATAATGTATTGTAAAAACTTTGATGCCCAACGAGTGGAAATGTCTAAACAAGATACATTACAATTTAAAAACTATAAATATCAACTTAAAGCCCCATTTGTGATTTATGCAGATTTTGAATGCTTTATAAACTCTAACAAGCATACTCCATCTGGATTTGCATTTGTTGTCGTGAGAGATTCTAAGATTATTTCTGAAGAGTTATATAGTGGTGCAAACGTTATGGATGTGTTTTTCAAAAGGTTGTTTGAGACTTATGACTTCATTAAACGTCAAATGTCAATATACATTCCCCTAGTAATGACTCCTGAGCAAGAGGTATCTTTCAAAAACTCAACACATTGTCATATTTGTGAAAAGCCCCTATATTTTGATAGGGTGAGAGATCATTGCCATTCCTCTGGGCAATACCGTGGAGCTGCCCACAATGATTGTAATTTAAACTATAAAGTAACAAAGAAAATACCAGTATTCTTCCATAACTTGAAAAATTACGATGGGCATTTAATAATGCAACACTTGGGAAAGTTTAATCGTAAATTAAATTGCATAGCTAAAGATATGGAAAAATATATATCATTCTCTGTAGATGATTTAGTATTTTTAGATTCATACAACTTTCTGTCCCTTCCATTATATAAATTGGCTTCCAATTTAAACACATTTAGATTCATACAAAATCCACTACTACAACGTAAAGGTGTATTTCCCTATGAATATATGACGGGACCAGATAAGTTTGCAGAGTCTCTACCCCCAATTGAGACATTTTATAGTACTCTAACTAAAGAACATATCTCTCCCAATGAATATGAACATGCTAAAAATGTATGGTCCCATTTTAATATAAATAATTTACAAGAATATCATGATTTATATCTTAAAACAGATGTATTGCTACTGGCTGATGTCTTTGAGACTTTTAGAGACCTGTGTTTAAAGGATTACAAACTTGACCCCGTACATATGTATTCACTTCCTGGACTTACATGGGAGGCCTGTCTTAGAATGACTGGTATAAAATTACAACTATTTCAAGATATTGACATGCATTTGTTCATAGAAAGTGCGATTAGAGGAGGAGTCAGTATGATTTCTACACGTTATGCTAAAGCAAATAATAGATATATGGGTGAACACTATGATCCCAATCAAGAGAGTGTCTATTTAATATATTTAGACTGTAACTCACTATACTCTACAGCAATGTGCGAGCCACTGCCTGTGGATGGATTCCGTTGGACTAATGAGATAGACTACAAATACAATCAAAATGATGAGTTTGGATACATTTTAGAAGTTGATTTAAAATATGATAAAAGCTTACATGATTTACATAATGACTATCCATTAGCACCTGAGAAAATGAATGGCAAATTAATACCTAATTTAAATGACAAAACTAAATATATTTTACATTATAAAGCATTACAAAAATATGAGGAATTAGGTTTGGTTGTTACAAAATACCATAGAATTTTAAAATTTAGACAATCAAAATGGCTTGCGCCCTATATTAGTTTTAATATTGAAAAACGCAAACGTGCTAAAACTGATTTTGAAAAAGACTTTTACAAATTGTTAAATAATAGTCTCTTTGGTCGAACAATTATGAATCAACGAAAGTTTCGTGACATATATCTCAAGGATGAGTCACTATTAACAAAATATATCACTAATCCAAGGTTTGATTGTAGCAAAAAGTTTGATAACAATTTACATGCTATACATTTAAATAAATTAGTTGTAAAGTTTAATAAACCTATATATTTAGGAATGACAATTTTGGATATCAGTAAAGTAATAATGTATGATTTCCACTATAATTATATGTCAAAATTTAAGAACAAAAGATTTCTTATGACAGATACGGATTCTTTAATGTATTCTATAGTTACAGAGGACTTTTACAAGGAAATAGAATATGACTTGCACTATTTTGATACCTCTGGATATAGTAAAGACCATTTCTTATACTCTGATAAAAATAAAAAAGTCACTGGCAAGTTTAAAGACGAATTAGATGGTCATATTATGTATGAATATTGTGGTTTAAGACCAAAGTTATATTCTTATATTCCTCTAAAATGGTTATATGAAGAAGACAAGCAAGCTTTAGAGGTGAAGAAAGCTAAAGGAGCTGATGGTGCTACAGTTAAACATCTCCTTAGACATCAACATTATTTGAACTGTCTTACAACTGGGCAAGATTACTATGAGAATGTGACAAGAATTAAATCTACAAATCATCATCTTCAAACCTTGACCATGAACAAGAAAGTACTATCCTTTGACGATGACAAGAGGTTTATTCTGGAAGATGGCATCAATACTCTTGCGCTTGGTCATTATAAAATTGATCAAACATAAATTGTATGTGTAGATATAAAATAAATGTAAATGTTAAAAAACTCCAGTCTTTTATTTATTTACCCTTACCATCCTCTTGATAGAATTGGTCAAACATAAATCTATATTTGCCATTATTCTTTGACCTTTCTTTGTCTATTACGAAAAAGCCATATTTAGTTTTATCCCAACATTGATGACAGAGATTTTTAAATTGGTTAAATGAAAAGTCATTACCAACATGATTGTTATATACATGTTTTAAATTTAAATCATCTTGTTTAAATAATATAAGGAAATTTACATTATCACGTAAATGTTTGTGTACTTTGCTGTAAGATTGACACAAGTAAAAACAGTTAATATTTTTATGTCGACCCATTGAGAAAAATTGTGTAATATTTTGACTATTTATGTCATCAAATACAACAACTGACTGTGATTTTACATCATTTGGTGTGATTTCACAGTCAGTAAACGTGTGTAATTTCACTTCATCACACAAACTAAATATTTCAATTATTTTTTTATATTTTTCTTGTTCTAAAGATTTAGATATTAAATATAAGTTTGTAAATTTTAATCCTTCCTTTCTTACAATTAAATTGTAAATTACAACCGTCTTCCCACTTCCACTTGGACCACAAATAACACATCGAATATTGGTAGGAAATAGACCCAACTTCTTTGGTATATTTTCCTTAGTATGTACTATTTTAAATTTATGTTTTTGTTGAATAAAAGACATTTTTTATATAATAAAAATGGTAAAAAATGATAATAAGAAAACATGTAAAAAAGGCAAAGGGTTATTCCTAAAGCCTTACAGGGGTCGAGGGTTATTGAATACTCTTATAAATAACCTTCCATTCCCACTTCACATACCATCATATCAGTACTGTGGACCTGGAACGAATATACGTGGGAATCTAGCCAAAAATGTACCTCCAAAAAATAAACTAGACTCTTATTGTAAAGAGCATGACATATTCTACATGAATAATCCCGATACCGCTGCTCGGAACAAAGCAGACATGAGATTAGCAGACTTAGCTTGGACTAGAGTTACGGCCAAGGACGCAAGTCTTGCTGAAAAAGCTGCTGCTTATGCCGTGACAAATTTGATGAAGGCAAAAGCAAAAATGGGAATGGGATTAAAATTTAATAAAAAAGATGGACAACTACCAGCTGTTAGAGGCCGCAAAAGACGTGCCTCACTTCAGGGGGGTGTACCTAAAAAACGAGCTAAAAAATCTAAAACCAAGAGTAAAAGAGTGCGGAATAGTTAATTTGGATAGCTCATCTGGCACACATTGGACAGCATATCGTAAAAATAAAGATATTGTAATTTATTTTGACCCATTTGGAATCCAACCTCCAAAAGAAGTAATTAAATATTTTGAGGAATATAAAATCTTCTATACAACCGATCAAATACAAGATTTAAATAGTTCTATTTGTGGAATTTTATGTTTATCATTCATAAAAAATATTTCTTTATAAAAATGGATTCATTTACCATAACATTTTCGGGTACAGAGCCAGAGCTTAAGTCAGTGTTCTTTCCTCCCATAGAATTAAATGATGATTATGTAATTGGATTAGTAGATTTTCAAAGTTATAATTCTATATTTAATGTTAAAAAACCTCTAAATACTTTAACATATTATAAAGTAGAGAAAAAAACATTACCAAAAGGAGATATCTCAGTTGATGATTTAAACCAGTTATTAGATGGTAAACTTAAAGTTATAATAGATAAAAATGGAGACGCATTAATTAATACTAAATCCAAACTTTTATTCAAAGGGCTTATTCCAAAATTAAATCAACTTAAAGGCAACAAATTAACCATTGGAGAAGGTGATGATGTTTTCTATTATGATCACAATGCTCCAGTTACAATAGAAATTTCTGAAGGAACATATGAGGTCGTTGAGCTTGCAAAGGAAATCCAAAAGCAAATCCCAGACTTTTTCCTTACAGCTAATAATAAAACTATGAAAGCGACATTACTTTCTAGCCATGTGTTTGATTTTACAAAACCATGTTTAGGGTCTGTTTTATTGGGATTTAAAGGTGTTTCTACTCCTGGTGTTCAGTTTGAATCTACAAATAAAATAAACATTAATAATGTAAATGTGATTAGAGTAAAATGTAATATTGCAAACGGGTCCTATTTAAATGGCAACAAATCACACACCATACATAGCTTTTATCCAGAAGCTCCTCCTGGCTACAAAATTATTGAAGTTCCAAGAAATATTATATATTTTCCTGTAAATAAGAGAAGTTTAGATGTTGTCAGTATTACATTTGCCGATCAGCATGACAAGGCAATTGACTTTAACGGAGAAGAAACTACAATTACTTGTCATATAAAAAAGATATGAGAATTTATAAGAATTTATCTATAAGTGTACAAAATGCTAGGTTCCTAAAGTCAATAGGACTAAAGTTAAAATTTTCTATTAATAAAAATGGAAGATTTTCTAGACGTTACAGGGAAATCCCAATTCGACGATAGTGTGGTTAAAATTACAAATCACTCCTATGTTCCTCACAACACTTTGGCAATAAATAATTCTGATGAAATTCGAATATGTATTAATAATCAAGATTTGCTAACTCTCCCATGTAGAAGTTATCTGTATATTAAGGGAGAAATTGAAAATCATGATAAAGGTCATTTTATAAATAATGCATTTGCATTCTTATTTGATGAAATTAGATACGAAGTTGCAGGTAAAGAAATAGACATTGTAAGAAACCCAGGAATTTCTAGTCTTATGAAAATATTGAGCTCTTACAATAAAACAACTAAATTGTCAAATGTAGCATTTGATTCTGACACGAATTTAAAAGAGTTTCATAAAGGTGGCAAGTTTAGTACATGTTTACCATTAGAGCTGTTAATGGGTGTATTTGAGGATTTTAATAAGGTATTAGTAAATGTCAAACAAGAATTGGTGTTGAAAAGATCAAAAAATGATTTGAATTGTATATTAACAACCACTAGTGCTCCAGCCAGTGGCACTGCTGATACGATTCCCAAAATTACACTTAACTCTATTCAATGGGTCATGCCACATGTGATACCATCAGATGGAGAGAAGTTACAATTACAAAAGATGTTATTGCAAAATAAAAATTTGCAAATTGCATTTAGAAGTTTAGAGCTGCATGAACTTCCATCATATCCCAATACCACAAGACATACATGGTCAGTAAAGACGTCTTCAAGTTTGGAGAAGCCTAGGTATATTATATTTGGTTTCCAAACAGCTAGGGATAATAGTGCACGAAAAAGAACTGATGAATTTGATCACTGTAAATTAAAAAATCTCAAAGTATTTCTAAACTCTGAATATTATCCTTATAGTGATTTAAATCTTGACTTTGAAAATGGAGATGTCTCTAAAGCTTATGAGATGTTTATGAGGTTTAGAGAGACTTACTATAATACTATCCCAGATCCTATGATTAGTAGGGCTGAGTTTATGAAGAAATATCCACTAATTGTAATAGATTGTTCTAGACAGAATGAAACAGTGAAGGAAGGAATTGTTGATATTAAATTAGAGATTGAAACTGCAGAAAATGTACCAGCAAATACATCTGCATATTGTTTGATAATACATGATAAAGTGTTTGAGTACAATCTTTTGTCAAATGAGATAAATAAAATGTAAATAAAAGATGAAAAACATTCAACAAGAATTGGTTGACTCTGCAAATCAAATACGAGAGAAATATAGAGCTTTAAAACGTGGCAAGTTTCTAGAGGCTGAAGAGAGGTTCCAAACATTCCAACCTTTAATAGAGCCATTACAAGAATTAAAAAAAATCACAGCTATTGGCAAAACAGAGAGGCCTCAAATGGAGATACTCCCAATGACTCCATCTAGAATATCAATGATACCAAGATTACAACCATTACAACCATTACAGCAATCCACTCCACAGAAATTAGATTTTGGTCTTTTAGCATCAGACTATTTAGGAAATTACCTCAGTAAAAGTAGTATGACAGACACTACATATGGTATTAGACGAGAAGCAAATAAATTTTTTATTGGAAATAAGGAAGTTGATATTGCCAATGATGATGTCACAGTTGCAAATAAAACCTACAAGGGGACAAAAGGCTTGTGGCAGTTGTTAACTTTAAAAGAACCTGAGGATTATACTCAGGTTGATTTGCAAAATTATAAAGAGATTTTGGAAGCCACAAATGGACATTTAAAGAGTTACAAAGATGGTGCACCAATTTCAAGTAATAGACATACTAAATATCTTAATATAATTAAACCTCTTTTTAAATCTGTTGGTGAAGGTTTGAGACAAGTGACTGGTAATAAAATAGACTATATTTATTGGGATGATCCTAATGAGCTTGTAGATAGGTTAAGACTTCTTTGGCTAAGTCGCCAAGCCGGTAACTCAGGAGTGGATAATGAAATAGATTCCATTATTGAGGAATTAAGAGAAAGTGGAATTATTTATTAAATAAAAATATGTTTATAGATAAATTTTATCGTTTATATAATCCATATAATAAGCCTACAGAACCCAGGGCTAGTAATGAACCTACTTTAAATTTACAAGACGATAGTTGGAATTGTTTAAACCGTAAAATTGGTAATGTTAAAGATGGGGAGTTTGTAGATGATGTATCAACTTTGGGTCAGACATTAACTAGAAAAGGTGATGTATTTTTACAAGGTAAAACTAAATATGAGTTTTTAGAATCTAAGAATAAAAATTGGAATGCTAAAAAACAGAAAATTACTAATGTGGAAAAGGGTAAAAGTTTAGATGATGTGCCCACTTTACAACAGACTTTAATACGAACAGATGGTGGTACATTTGTACAAGACAATAAAAATTATGAATTTTTAGAATCAGAGAATGGTGTTTGGAATGCTAAGAAACGGAAAATTACTAATGTAGAAAAGGGTGAAAGTTTAAATGATGTGCCCACTTTACAACAGACTTTAATACGAAAAGAAGATGGTAAATTTGTACAAGACGATAATAATTATGAATTTTTAGAATCAGAGAATGGTGTTTGGAATGCTAAGAAACAGAAACTTAGCAATTTGATAGAAGGTACAGATAGTAAGGATGCTGTGAATGTTTCACAAGTTCCAAAAATGGAAGCAGGCTATTGGGATTTTAATAATAAAAGGTTAGTACGTGTTAAACCTGCCGTTGATGACACTGACTGTGTTACAAAAGAACAGACTATAACTTTTGATAAAAAAGAAAAGTGTTGGGATGCCAAAAAACAATATATAAGAAATCTGCCAATGGGGGAATATTTAGATGATATTTGTTTAATGTCACAAGCTATGTATTATGATGGATCAAAATTTGTATATGGAGGAAGAAAATTTAATTTGATGGAATACAATCCTGATTTATTAGTTGCCGACCCCACATCTTTGAGTGGATTTAAGTATATAGATAATAGACCATATATACCAGAAAACTATGTATTTAAAAGAATGGAAGATAATCTATTGATTGGGGCTAATGGTAATATATTTACAGTACAAGGAAAGAGTGATGTTATAAAAAATGAATGAAATTGCATACGAACTTCATAAGCCTGCAAGAAAGAATTTCATTAGAAGGTCTTTTAAAGTATTAGGTATAAACGAAACTGTACAAATAGATTTAATTGATATGCAAAACTATGCTAGAGAGAATTCTGGCAATAAATATATTTTAACTTTAATAGATACATTTTCTAAAAAAGCTTATGCTGCTCCGCTAAAGAATAAGACGGGTTTGGTGGTTACAGAAGCCATTAAAACCATTCTACCAAAGGGGGTTAAAAACATTCAATCTGACAATGGAAAAGAATTTTTTAATCAATATTTTAGCAAACTAATGATACAATTAAATATTAATCACTATCACACATTTTCTACAACTAAGGCTGCAATTGTAGAGAGGTTTCAGAGAACTTTAAAGAATTGGTTATATAGGGAATTTAGTGCTCAGGGGAGTTATAAATGGTTGGATTTACTTCCAAAGTTAATTCGAAAATATAATAATAAGGTGCATAGATCTATAGGAATGAAGCCTAACCAAGTGAATATTAAGAACAGTAAATATGTGCATGAGAGGTTGACTTCTAAAGTAGTGCAAGTTAAAAAGCCAAGATATAAGGTAGGTGATAGTGTGAGAATTTCCAAGTATAAACATGTTTTTAGTAAAGGATATACCCCGAATTGGACAGGGGAGCTATTTACAATAGCAGAAGTAAAGAATACAAAGCCTGTGACTTATATCTTGAAAGATGAAAATGGTAATATAATCAGGGGAGGCTTCTATACAGAGGAATTGTTAAAGACCAAATATAAAGACATGTATTTGATAGAAAAGGTTATTAGGAGAAAAGGTGATTTATTATATGTCAAATGGCTTGGGTTCCCAAGTAGCCAGAATTCATGGATTTCCACTAAGGATGTCCAAGGGAGCGCGCCATGAGCCGGGAGCGCGCCCAAGTTCGCGTACAAACCTCGCTCGATTTTGTGAATGGATGTGGATTTGAAATAGTAATAGTGTTGTACAATGGTATTGAACATTTATATATGCTTGTATAGGCCGAGAGCTGGATTTTTAAAAAAGTGGTCAAAAAAAGCTCACCATGTTATTCTTATGGGGAAAACGTGCCTAAAGTGGCGTTAAACCGCTAGTTCGCCACTACTGATATGTGTTTGAAGCGTTAATTTAAGAAATTTTACCTCTAATGTAATTTTAACCCAAACGAGCATATAAACAAAGCCTTAAAAGTTTGTTTTAAATAGTTCCCTATGTAATTAAGTACTAAACTAACATTGGACAAGTGTACAAATTCATTGTTATTACTTATTTTTAGGTTTTTATTCTTAAAAGTTTTCATTATATGTACCTAGGCCCATAAATTATACTTGAGGCAAATATGCTTTCATTTCAGAAGTTACTTTATTTACTACTAGCTGTAACCCGCGGGCTTTGCCCCGTTTAACTTCTTAATTTTCAAGATGATCTCGTTCGCATGGCTCAGTCACGTCCTGGTTGAAGTTCGTTCGCTACGCTCACTCACCTTTAGGTTGGAGCTCGTTCGCTACGCTCACTCACCTTTAGGTTGGAGCTCGTTCGCTGCGCTCACTTGCCTTCAGGTTAGCTCGTTCGCTACGCTAACTCGCCTCCAGGTTGTACTATTTGTTTAACAATATTAAAAACATGTGATTCTTAATCTTTTCAAATAATTTATACAGCAGAAAAGATTAATCAATGGACATACGTGTATGGAATTATTCATTAACACAATCACACGTATTTTTTTATATTTGACCAGTGCAAAATTATTCTGTACTACTAATAATTTTTATGCACAAATACAGCCTAATCTTTCATATTACATAACAATAAAAAGCAAATACTAACATCTAGGGTCAGTGAAAATATCGATTAGCTTTTGTTTAGAAACTGTAGTTAGAATAGTGAGAAAAAATTAAAAAAAACTTCACAAGAATGTTTTACTAAAAACTTTAGCAAACTCATGTTGAGGGGTTCTCTGTTGACCTTCGGCTCACGTGCCCACTTGTACCATACTTACTTTTAGACAGATATTTCTTAAAACTTTTATTGAACTATGTATTTCATCCCTCAGATTGACGGGTCTCAAAAGTCCCTGTAAAAAAATTGAAATTTCATGTTTTATGATTTAAAAGTTTTCAAGATACCTTCAGTTACGTTTATCCTAGTTGACCTTTCCCATTACTATTAAAAATACATAAGTGCCAAATTTCATGAAAACTATAAAAATTGAGAAAATAGTTTTCATATAAAAAATATAGAGAATTTAAATCCAAATCAAATGAGACCTTGTTTGTTAAAATCGGATGGCAAACAACCGAGTTATCAGTTTTTTTCTACATTCGGGTACGCAATAGGACTAACATACTGCTCTGTAAAATAACAAATAATAAACAATATGGAAGTCCTTTTAAATTGCGTAACAAAATGTAGAAAAAAGGTCTCATTTGATTTGGATTGAAAACAGGTTTCTTAATTTTTACATTTTTTCATGAAATTTGGCATTACAGATTTTAAATGGCTGTATAGCCTATATTGAAATGGCTTGAGATATTGGAACGAAATTTTGTAAGATCTTTTTACCTACTAAAATACACATTTATACCAATTTTGAAGGCATTTTAGACCCATACTTATTAGACAAACACAAAATATGTCCAGACAATTTGGAAAACCCCTGTATATTATTACTATCCCGGAAAGGGCTGGACGAAATATTATAGTTTCATGTTTTGCTTGCATTAATCGATATGGCACGTTTAAATACTATGTTTCCGGCGGTTATACAATATGTTTATAGTATACATTTTGTGGTCCTAACGGCGTTATATTTAACGCATTGTATGGGATACAGCTTATCCATTATCAGTACGGTAAGTGCTTACTTACGAAGGTGCCGTGTAGTTTTTCATCTTGTGTTGGGTATTATTTATGTCAATATCTCCCCTTTAAGCGTGCCTTGCGTGTTTTTGGCATATCTACAAGACACGCCTCTCGGACTCAATATATCACTGTGCGCTAACTTCCCTTTTAGTTACACGGTGTTTTCTCAGAAAAGGGCGTAGCTTGAAAGGTCAAACCTTTTAAAGATATCGTTTAGCACAAGAAAAGGTCTTGGTTAATTCAACTACAATGATTATATGTTGATTTGCACAGTGCCGCATGAGAACGCATGTGTTACGACGAATATTTCCATAAAGTAATGAATGTCAGTAAAAAGAGAATGACAAAATAGCAGTCTCTTTGAAGACTAGATTCAAACTTCGGGCTTTGTTTACGAATAAAACAATACCAAGCGCATTCTTTAAAAATGATTCAATTTCGACTTCTCAAATTTGCAGTCTGAGCCTAAATTTTCACACGACTGAAACTGCTAATAATGGGCCAAAATTATTTTTAATAGGACGATTAATCACATAGGTTTCTGGTAGTGAACAATCGTTGTTTCAAACGTTGCTGATTTTTCATCAACACTTTACACAATTCCAAAAATCTTTTTCAATTTCAGATTAGCGAGTTTTTTTTATATAATAAATAAAATTAGTAAATATATGCAACGTAGTACATGTACCGTAGTGTTTTGACAACTGGTTTGGTATTGTTCATTAAAATTCTATTGTATCAGATCAAATTACAAGTCTGTTATAGAAAACAGAAATAAAAAAAAAATAGCAGTCCATAAATTGTATGGCAGGAAAAAAATTTTAAGCATTATTCAAAAACCAGAGAAAAGGGGGTTCAACCCATTATCTCAGTTGTTACCATAGGTTATATACTTGACCCTTTTTTAAACAGATTTTCAAATTCAAAGGAAATAAAATATTATTAGCGTCATTTCAGGACACCGATAAAAACTAATAGTCCAACTGTAAAAGTTAGTGTTTGGCCAAGAAAAACAGTATCTTAAAACATGGAAAATGGGTTTATCTCATTATTGATCTTTAGGCTGTATTTAATAATTTTACAATAAAAAATCTGTTTATGGCAATGAAGCAACAGCTAATTTTCAGAGGTTTTATGGACGACAACAATAAAAAATCAGCAGAATATTCTTTTAATAAATCCGGCATAAAATTACTGTTGCATAAGGCAGCAGCATTTCAACACAAGGCAAAGTTAGTAAAACCTTAATACTGTATTAATGTTAAAGTTTTTCTTATACAAGTTTAACTAATATAAAAAAAAACTTTGCAATCTTTAACACTTTACAAATGTAGTTATTAACCATCAAATTTCACACCATGGGAAATATGGGCGATACCTTTTCATTATAAATCACTAACTGTCAATCCAACATTTGGGGTGGAAATTGAGGGGGATCAATCTGTAAGACTAATTTACAATTTGACAAATTCTTCGTAGACACTTCACCATTTAGAAGAAAGTTGAGCAATGCTTTATCAACACAAAATATAGCCAGGACATGAAATATTTTGTACAAAATATATCCTTCTGAATAAACACTATTAAAGGTGAGGGGTGAGGGTTT
Organism: Macrosteles quadrilineatus; assembly: GCF_028750875.1. NCBI lineage: Eukaryota > Metazoa > Arthropoda > Insecta > Hemiptera > Cicadellidae > Macrosteles > Macrosteles quadrilineatus. Next base: position 54,355,305 of record NW_026542601.1, read on the forward strand.
ACCTATATGAGGGGTCAGGACAACTTTTATAAACAAGGGGTCTTTATAAATCTCAATCATGGAAACGTATAACAATGCATAACAAATCATCTTGTTGTATTATAAAAAAACCCGTAGCTGTCATAGCTTTAATTCATTACTATGACCAAAGGTGATTGATTTTGACAAAATTTTAATTTACTAATCGAAGGGGGGGGTCCAAAAAACAGGTTAGGTTCAAATAACACTTTTTGGTCAGTGCAAAGAAATCAATTTCTTGTAATTTCCCCCAGTATCTTCCCAAGATTTTACGAAATAAGACGTTGTTAATGATATACATATACAATGGATAAGGGCTGTAATTTGTTAGAAGGGAACAATCAAAGCAATCTTAGCATGAATCTCCCTGATGCAATATGAGTTTGTGCAGTAAACGAAGGTGCATCTATCGGTTCTCAGGTACTTTGATTCAAAATTTTTCAAGGGGGTTTTCGCAATTTATACTTCGTAAACACTTAGGAGCAAAGGCTATCCTATTTTCAAGTTTCCTATTCCTATCAAGTTTAAAATTGAAGTAACATGCTTTAGTTTGTATACATACGAATAACTATGATTTTAAAATTCAATGCTTGTCACCCCTAAAACTGAAGTTGATCAATAAATATTGGAGGAGTTGCGTTTATTCAAAATTATGCTGTTAGATGTATGACTGAACTTTACCTCGATTTAAAAGAATATCTTTGATACTTATTGTGAACGACTATTGCAGTAGTAATATACTGCAGGCAATCAATTATAATTATGTGCTTTTGGTTAGAACAAAGCAATACAACACACTCTGTGAACCATTGTACAACAATACATCTAATGCCATTACGTCACACTGTTCTGATCAGAGATTGTCTCTCGCCAACAGATTTACTGATGAATTATGGTCTCTGATGTCATTTCGCATCTCAGTATCTTGGTCATCCATATATTGTTAGTCATTAAATGACGTAGCAATAACGAAACTACATCAAATCTCTTCCCATACGCGCCAATGCACGGGTCTGTATTCACGAGTATTTCATAATGAATATGCCCTTGAAAGTCTCAACCTTATATCAAATGAATTTAACATGAATTAAACTTCCTGCTGAATAAATACAATAAAATGTGTGAAACAACAAACAATAAAAAGATTACCAATTATTACTGTACTGGTTGCAATTGTGGAGTCTATCAGAACTCATACGGTCACCTGCAGCCCAACTCACGGCCTCTGAGAAGTGGTGGACGGAAGTGTGCCAAGAAGTCATGTTTTACCATGCTTGATGAATAACATAGGGGAATGGGGAGTCACGTACTGCCAAAAGAAGTTTCCGAGTAAAAATGTAAAAAATGCAAAGGTAAAACAATAAATCATAACAAGCTTCTTGCGAGTGCTTAAAGGAAACATCGAGAGGAAATTAAATATTATGGAGTTACTTGAAAGAATTAATGTCCATTCTGATACGAGACAATTCCAATAAAATCCATTTGTACATGAATAAAAGTTCGGCCCTAACACTGTATTAAGCAAAACCATAATGATTATTCGTTAAAACTAAAAATACTATGGTTAACAAACTATACAGTTACAGGAATGGAGGAGTTATGAGAATACCCTTTAGTGGAAAATCAAGTTAATGCAAACATGAGTATTACACAAGAGCTTAAACAAACCCCGTCACGCCAAAAGCCCCGGGGACTATGGGTAATCAATGTTTGGACCATGTCAGTTCATCAGTTGGTATTTGTTATTTGATTACATCCCCATGATAAAAGGAGAGTTGTACATTCTTGATACGTATTACTGTATAAGCTTTTATAAACAGTTGTTTTAAATGACCTTTACCTTTTGGCTTAAATGGCCTTTTTTGCCATTGACCATGTTTGTGATTCTATAGTGATCAAACTATCAAAAAATCATTTAGTTAAAAAATTGTATCGGAAAACTAAATCATATATTTCAGTGTTGACTTCGTTCTCTTAGAATCTGAAATGCGTAACAGGAATTTAAAACATATGAAATTTGTGTGTTTCGTGCTGGTTTAGTGTAATTATTGGATTCTAATTTTATTGTAAGCTCTCACAATTTTGTACAACTGTAGCGGGCAACACAGAATTGAAAAATAAAAAAATGCTGCTTGGAATAGTATAATTTAAGGCATAAAATCTGTTTTGAATATATATTTAGATTTTAATAGGCAAAGTGCTAAAACATGATATATATATATATATATATATATATATATATAAATGTATATATTCATGATACATTCATATTAAATATTTTGTATATAAGTCCAATGATCTAGTTTGAAACGCTATGTTGTAAGCCACAGCTTGCACGAGGTCGTGTCACATTTACATAACACAACAGCCAAGCTACGTCATCATGGCATGTTTCACACTTTACTACAATGTGATGTAGCAGAATCGTTATTTAAACCTATTTGATTGATGTTTTAATATTCACAGTAACATATACTATAACATTACCTAAGTATACCGATTTAAAAACTGTATTCTGCTTTATTTGTATGTCTCATATAAAATAATTGTTAGAATCGAGGTTCCTGTCCCTTATACTTTATCAATTGTATACAAAGCTTCATTATCAACTGTTTCTTTACCTATATTAATGCTCTGGTCTAATGATCCAAAACTCACTATACAATTTTAGTTTAGGTATTTACTACATATATGGTTCATTAAAGAAAACAATTAATGTGTCCTGTAATAAGACCCATTAAACTGTTTGGGTTGACAAACATTTTTAATTTAGGAGATATTATTTTTAATGATATTTTGTACTACTGTAAAGCTATACACATAATTAATTTATTGTTATATGTTATACTATTTTATGATGTTGCAACGGAACACTCAATGTCGTACCACTTTTCTATCCTACATTGATGTGGATAGTATGATTTATGGACTTTCCTGATTATTATTGTTACTCCGTAAAAAACTCTAAATCACTTGGACCACAGACAATGCTTGGACTAATCTTAATTATCTAAGTGGAGTCATCACGATCGGATGAAGTCAACCTTAAGCTTTTAGACTACAGACGATGTTTGGTGGTCATAATTGTACTAGGTATTGTGGAACTTCATGTAAAGGTTCTCTAGCTATTGACCGTTGTTGGGATATATTTTTTTAGAATTGTCTTCTGAGAATCCGCTAAAATGACCATAGATCCACTAAAACTACTGCTTGTCACGGGTGTCCTTGGTTTTGAGAGGTGCAGGACACGGAGTATAGCTGGGCATGTGGTAAACCAGGGTGACATTATCACGAGAGCAATGCACAGGGGGAATCAATTAAAAGCAATGGCTGAATACAACAATATATAAAGCGTTTCAATTGTGCAAGGAAAAACTCCGGGCTACCTAGCCCAAAATAAAGAGGCAGAAATGACACCCCGCATGAGTTGTTTCTCTGTTCACGCCCGTTTTTTTTTTCTGAGAGCCAACCCATTGCCACTCTCGGAAACTCTGCCAGGGTAGAGCAGGGAGAAATCAGTATCGCCCTACGAAGTCGTGATCGGACTGGCCAGGCAGGAGTAGGAGGATCTCCTGAAGAAGGAGACTGATCTTAACTCAAATAAAGTCAGCAACACGCAGACAGAAGAACATGAGCCAAAACGTCGAGACGTCTGGAACTGTGTCAATCGGTTCACCGAGGTCATACTTTGGGCTAAGAAGGTCGAACTTGTTCGGCCATCGCCTTTGGAAGAAAATAAGAAGGAAAGTCCTAGTGGCGAACAGTCATAGCCTGAAGTAATGTGCAAGACACTTTCAGCTAAATGTCCTAGGAGATGAGGGGTTTTTAGCTGGTAGTCCGGGACATAGAGTCCGCGGGAGTCCAGACCCACTGACATGTCATGTCAGTGTGTGTAAATGCATTTTTTACCTCATGTTCAAAAAAAGGTGGATGCAGTGATTACAATAAAATAGGTACATACATTATATTGGCTGTCGTCAATTTGACATTCAAATCATTTGTTTTTAGGAAGATAATTATTATATGAAGGTTTGAGAGTATGGTTAGGAATTCTTTGTGTTCTGTTTTACCCGTTACATAATGTAATGTTTTAAACTGCAATTTAATTCACGCTAACTACAATGCTCTGTGTTGTTTGAATATTATTATTAGATTATCATAGGTCTACGTTTGTTGCGATTAGATTTGAGAAATTCTCTTCAAACGATGTTGCAAAGCTGTATAAATAAATGCATTGGCGATTGCAAAGATAAGTAGTATCCTTTTTGATTGATAATATTATGATAGATTTTAGGGACCTAAAATAAACTACTGGTAGCTCCTAAATTTTTTCGTTCTTCATTAAATGAGGATTGTACAAGCTATATAGTATATTGCTAATCTTTAGACCACAATGAGTATACAATTCACATTATTGTTAGTATTTCGAAAGATCACTATAAATAATTAATTACGAATGATGATTATAATACATCATATTGTAAAGTGTTAAACAAGATGCTATATAATAGTGTGGCTGTTGTGTTATGCAAATGTGACATGACATTGAGCAAGCTTACAACATACCCTTTCAAACATCCAAACAATATCATTGTTGAATGGATGTGGGTATAATACAAATGTAAAATAATATATTTTAGAAAAGTTAATTAAATTAATCTGTTGGAAATTAATCCCTTAATTTTAAAGAGGTAAGGCAAGGCAACACTAAATGTACAGGACGTAATGCGCCTCTGGCATAACGTCATCATAGGCGGCGGCGATAACCCTAATGTTTGCCGTTTGTGATCAGCTGCTAGTTTGAATCTTTTCTTGGAAAACAAAAATATTGGGAAAACAAAAACACTGCAAACATTACGACATTGCCGTCACTTATGATGACGTCATGCCAGAGGAGCATTACGGCCTGTTTATTTAGTGTCTCCTTGGGTAAATGCAGCTAGATTCTTAACAATTCACTTAAATTGATGGGTTTATTTGATGGTTAACAAAATTTGACGTTATATAGTAGGTCCAGAGTTGGGGAACCCCCCCCCCTTACATAACGCATCAAAAACACTAATAATAGCGCTTTAGAACAAATTAACATAACATATTAAATAAAATTTAGGTTTCCTAACAATTCCACAATTCCATCAATAGAGCCTGTAATTTCTGTAAAATTTGACTACTTGGAGACGGAAATAAAATTACAAGTTTTAAAAGGATGAACTGACACCTAAAACATTGATTACTTACACCCAGTAGTTTAACTTTGAATGAAGTGTATGACTTAAACCATTATTAAAATAAACAAAATTGGGAAATTACATAAACAATCATACTTCACTTCCAGTGTAATCTTAACCTAAGTTAAGTTTAACTTAAGTCTACCTAACATTTTTGTAAAAAAATTCAAACAGAATGAGTGTGAATTTTTTAATTCTATTAGTTTAATGTCCCATTTCCTCTCTTCCCCCGTCGACCATTTAGCAGCACCCAATCAGCATAAGTGTCGCCATACTAAGCACACTCGTGATGTTTGGTGAAATGGCGCAGAATAATACCTCACAGCTGTTTAACTCAGGACAGACTTATTTCAACTTGATCCATAGCACAAATGGTAAAAGAGAAATATTGCTGTTCCAATATCCACTATTCACAGTAAAACAGTCTTTACACGGTTTACACACATTTCACATAGCCACCTGAAGCATGCATAAATATAATACATACTTTAAAGATAACAATAAAAACTGAATAAATAAATATCTTTCTGTGTGGTATTAGTTGCAATTATTTACAGAATAAACAGAGCTGTCTAACCTGTTCAGGTTAAATTAGAACTTGTATTGTTTAGGTCTATTCTTGTTTGTTATTATGTGAGACATTTTCAAGTCTTGTTCATACACAGATTCTAAAGCCGTATTTAGTGTCAACATAAAACAGCTAACTGTGTTTAAGAATACAAAGTTTAAAACTAATTTACAAAATTTACGAAGACTCAAGATAATTAAAGTTACACTTTCCTTTCCTGGAGAGGAAGTTAATTCCAACTACAATGTCACCAGAGTTAAGAAAGTTAAGATAATGTGCGGAAACACTTCAAGCCAAACTCAGTTTACATTTGAGGAAGGATTAAAAATGTAAAATAAAATATTAACTGAGTAAGATTTAATCAGCATCAAAGACAGGTTAATGTAAAGTAAATACTAATTCAACCTATTGTTGTTTTATTATTAATCCTCTTTACAGAAATTTAATGTTGATGAATGACTTAAATGGCTTTAATAATTATTTTATAATTAGTATTTAGAGACGTTAGTGTTTGCTGATAGTTAAAGAAGCTTAAAAAAATTCCTATTTGATGAAATATAAGTTTCATGTGTTAGCGTTCGGACTTTCTCTCTGCCTTTCTAATTGTGTGGAAAATATCTTAGGGACCTTATAATCCAATGTTTGATAAACAACTATTTTAGTAACGGTATACAAATATTTGCAGTTTTATGACACTAGTTAAATATGATATTTAAATATGCAAGCGTTTTAAACAATTTTGTGATAAATTCCTGAGAAATAAGTTTCAGTAGTCAACTAATCCTGACTGGTTGTTGAATTAGTCTCAACAATGTTAACATTGAATAATGCGGAAAATAATGAATTATGGTAACTTTGTAGTTTAAGATGTTATAAGGTGTCCTGCTTAGAATTTTAGTTTACGATTCTATAAACTATCTCTTTTGTATAGTGAGCTTTGACCTTTAGGCTATACATTTTCAATTCCTAAGCTAGACTATACTAGACTAGGTCTATAACCTAATCTTTGAAAGGGAACAGAAATAAGTTTTCTGGAAATTCATTATTTTTTAGAAAGGCAAAAGAAACCCAAACACAAAAATTATCAGTTTGTATCTTTAATTTGTAAGGCTATATTGTTTTGTATGTGGACTTTTTGAATTTTATCCATGTATTCTGCCTTGGTGACTACTAAAAGATTTCTTTTAAGGAGATGAGATGAGATAAAAATAGTTTTACGCACACAGGTGACCGGCCTATAAAGTGAGACTCCTGCATTTATCACACTCCTTACAGAAAAAAGCCTCTACTCTGTTGGACACTGACCTGGGATTGGTTGTCTGATTATTAGAGGTCAGGCCAACAAGTGACTTAAGCTCCAGGGCTCGCGTAATTTTTAGAATTTAATTCCTTTATGACCTTTACCTCATCCCGGTGAAGGTTGAATTCTTTGGTGCAGGGAAGGGACCCCCCGGACAAACTGTGAAATTAAGGTTCAATTGTCCTCACCCTCCTTCATAATCAGGATCACCTTGATTACCAAAAATAGTCCTACATGTGGTTGAGCTTTTCCCACCACATGAAGCAGGAGTAAGTGTGTTCTAATCGTCAGGAGTGCCCCGGCAGTAAGTGCAATCGGAAGACATAGCTTTGCCTATCCTGAGCAGGTACGGTCAGAAAAAAGTGACCTGTCTGAAACTAGGTATGGTATTAATCTCCGACTCTACTATGTCCCACTAGAGCGAAACTAACACTAGTTAACATAGCTATTTACACTTATGATGTATCGAAAATGTTTTTATGAATGAATGAATGAATGAATAAAGTGCTTTATTTTAACATAAACATTCCTCTCATAACATAAGCATACACTTAATTAAACAATGGTCTACGACCGTCTGTTTGGTTGCCACACCTGGAAAACACATTTATGAAAATTAAGTTGAAACAAAATACACTTACTAACATACACAAATTTACATACAATTTTACATCCATTTTCAACAAAACTAAAAAAATACCTATTTCATAATATTGTTTACATAACTTTTATTTTTTTATTTTTTAAATTATTAGAATTTAAAAGGTTTACGCATAATGAAAACTATAAAAATTACTATGAATATTCAAGAAGACAGGCTGACAAGTTGTTTGACATAATTATTGTTTTGATTTAATTTATAAATTAGAAAGATAATAAAACAGTTTTGAATTTGAAAAAAAAAATCATTTAATTTATTCGTAATTAAATTCTCTAATTAACTCCCACCTCCTTCTCCACGCCTCCCTCATAAAGTTTGCTAATTTACGCCAATCCCTACCATTTATGTATTCTATGTGTTCTTCCCAATGCATGCTTCGTTTTCCAAACCAATACTCCCTGATATCACCTAAAATTGGGCAAATAGAAACAAAATGAAAAACTGTTTCAAATTCACGCAAATTGCACAAACTACAGAAATGATTTTTATTCGTTATCCATGGTTTGTGATTCAAATCAACCAGCTCTGCTCGGGCCTTAATGACCCATGAGATAAGACTTATATTGATGCTATCAGTGAGAAAACTCATGGGCCCTAGGTCAAGGTCAACGGCAAGCAGTTGTTGGTGATATTGCGATGTACGCGCTCTGCCAACCATATCAATTCTCCAGCTATCTCTTTCCGCCTCAATTATCTTCACTAATCCCTCAAAAACATCTGCTGACTCGAAATTAATATCCAAACCGTGTTTTCGCCCTAGACATTTCCACTCTTTGGCCCAAAAAATACCTTTTCCAATTACAGATTTAGCAATAATTTTTGGTAGGCGTGATTCTGGCATATTAAAAACCTTAAAAATGTATGTTGCGTTAATTTGTAGATTAAAGAAATACAACTTTTCAAAACATGTTTCTAAGTAAACAATATAGTTGGGAGTGTTATGTGGCAATCTAAACATCCTTTTAATAAACGTTTTCTGAGCATTTTCTAACTGAGAAATTTCTGAAAACCCCCAAACCTGTGCGCCGTAACACAAAATAGCTCTGAGAATAGATTCGAAGCATAATATTTTAATCTGCAGCGGGACTTTGTTGTTGTCTACTAGCCTTTGCCATACTGAATTAATTGCATAATTAGTTAGCCTCCTCTTCTCTATGAAATGTTTTTCCCATGACAATGTCGTTGTAAATAACATTCCCAAATATTTATAACTATCTACCACTTCAACCTGTTTGCCCTTATACCACCATCTATCATGTCCCGATAATCTACCACCTTTCCTGAAAACCATTATTTTGGATTTGGATATATTTACTGTAAGGATCCAAATTGAACTGTAACACTCCAAGTTTTTAATCATCATTTGTAATGCTGTTGCTGTGGGGGCCAACAATACGATGTCGTCTGCATACATCAAAACATTTACTCTCTTTCCACCGAAATTACAGCCACCTTCCAGCACCTCTGGCAAATCATTTACGAATAAGCTGAACAGGAGAGGACTTCCTATACATCCTTGTCTTAAACCTGTCTTTGTCTCAAACTCATCTGAAATGCCGCCCTTACACCAAACCGCTGCAGATGTGTTACAATAATAACTCCTCAAAACATCTAAAACGTGCGTTGATACGCCGATTGATGAAAGTTTTAACATAAGTGATCGTCTATCAATAGTGTCGAACGCACTTGAAAAATCTACAAAAAATGCATACAATTTGCCACCTTTCTCCGCTAAACGTAGTTTGATCATCGATGCCAAATTAAAAATATTATCTATAGTGGAATAGTTTTGTCTGAAACCCGCCTGGAACTCCGATAAGATGTGGTTTTCATTGACCCAATTTGTAAGTCTATTATTTAGCATTCCTATAAATATTTTACCAATACAATTTATAAAAGACAATCCTCTATAATTTTGAACTGAATTAATATCACCCTTTTTAAACAATGGAAAAACTATAGATTTTTTTAAGCTTTCAGGTATGACCTTATTCCGAAAAATGTCATTATAAATACTAAGTAGTTTAGTCAAAAATAGGTCTGGGGCATTCTTATAAAACTCATATGGGACTCTATCTAGGCCCGGCGCTTTATTATTTTTCAAGCTGGACAAAACAACTTTTAATTCTAGGAAATCAAAGTCTTTATCAAGATAATCATCGGCAATAAAAGGTTCTGCAAACGAGATAGTACTCTCCACCAGAGGATTTAGTAAAGTTTTAAAGTGTGTAACCCATTCTTCAGGTTTTATATTTCCTACTCGGTTTATGTTATTTTTACACTTAAACGAGTTTATTGCTCGCCAACACGTTTTGGAATCTTTAGACACAGAAAGAGTTGAGATTAAAGAATAGTTGTATTCGTTCTTCTTTCCTGTACATAGCTGTTTATATTTCCTCTGCTCCTCAACATACTTAGCCTTTATTTCAGTTGAATTGGTTTGTCTAAAAAGCTGTAACAGTTTAAACACTCTCTTTCTGGCGTTTAAACAGTGATAGTCAAACCAGGGTTGTTTACCAACAAAAGGTGTATTACTCTTTGAACCTAGCTTATAATGTGCAGAATTAGTTATAACATTTAATACATCATTAACAGTTTGCGGCGAAAAAGATTTCATACTTTCCTCAACTTTGCTAGTATAGTTCAGACAATCAAAATTCGTCCATTTCAGCTTTGGCAACAATGGTATAATTTTCCCCTCTCCTGCACCCCCTCCCACAGGCCCAGGAGTCTCAACATTTAAACTTACTTCTATTGGCATATGATCTGATCCGGGAAAACCAACAACTTTGAAGTCGTGAATCGAATGTAAACAATTAAAAGTGATCGCTGCTATATCTATGACTGAGTTACCCCTATGTCCAACAAAAGTAAATTCACCCTCTTTGTCCCCTATGGACCTTCCGTTTAAAACTACTAATCCTAAATTGTCACACAAATCTAATATTTTACGCCCATTTGAATTTAAAATGTTGTCTTTTGAATGTCTAATGTCCTCTATCCTATTATTCGAAATGCTAATTATATTTTCAGAAAAACTCTGTTCTATTCCAATACGCCCATTTAAATCCCCTATAAGGACTATATTCTGGAAACAGCTATTATCAAAGAAACTTTGAAGCCTATTATAATCTATTTGCCAACAATTGAAATTTAGGTAAACAGGCACTATAAACAATTGCTCGCAGCCAACAACAATATTGTCGAGCCTAACCACATTAAAATATTCAAAGTTTACAAACGTTACATCGCTTATAAAATGAGAGTTACGATTTAATGCGTAAACTAGACCACCTGAATAACTACCAACATTAGCAGTTCTCACTGCGAAAGTAAAAGTTAAATCAAAGTTACTTAACCTATTTACAATAATATCTTGATCATTTTCCGCGACAAATGTCTCTAAAAATATAATTAAATCAAACTCCTTTATGAACTCTAAAAATAATAAATCATTTACCTTATTTTTTAATCCACAAACGTTATAAGATAAAACCTTGAATTGAGTAAGCCCGGTCGTCGTTGGGTTGTGGTTTGGAGTTGGTCCCTCTGTAGATGGGTTGGCGTCACCTCCTCACTCATTGTCCTGGTTGATGGAAGCGCGAGGCGACTGCGTAGGTGTTGAAACTGACACGTTCTGCGACGTACCCGTAGCACTCGCCGACCCCTGCGTTGTTGAAGCTGTTGTCCTCTCTGTTGATATGTCCATCACTACTGTTGATCTGGGTACTTTAAGATCACGTAAGAAGTCTGAAAAATCACGTTTGAAGAGTGTCTGCAACAATTGAGCACCATCCTGGTTGCCTGCCTTTAGTTCACCTCCCTCCCATGTGAACCGATGTCCTTTGAAAGTCATATGGTCGAAATATAATGATATCTTATTCTTTTGTTTCCCCGCCACACTTTCAATTTCGTCTCTAAGCTTTGACAGACATGCTCGTTTTTCACGCACTTCTTTAGGATAGTCTCTATGCACTGAATAACCGGTGCCTTTTAACTCTCTTACACGTGACATAATGTTTTTAATGCTTTTGGATATTTTCCCAGGCTGAATCAGTTTCCAGGTCCAGCGACACCACATCTCCTGTTCCTAGCTCTCCTGCCAGATCCAGTAGGTTCGGGTGCACTCCTCTGTTCTTAAATCTGGGAAGGCAAGCCCAGGTCACTGGTAAATCGCTTTCTACTTCGCTGCCAAATGTTTGACATGGTATACTTAATGGGTAAGTAAAACTTAAAATAAAATGTAAAAAATAATCCTAACTTGTTAAGAGTTTGTGTGGAATAAGATAGGCCTACTAAAGATAAGCCCTGTGTAGGATATTAAAAGACCACGAAATGCTATTTAACTCTATTCACTACCTATTCATTTTATTAATTTAACTCGTATATTTAATAAATATCAACTTATAATTCAAATGAACCTGAGTGATCCACCTCAATGATTATTGGTAACTGTGCTTTATTATACCACAAGTGATCATTATAATGCTAATAAAAACTCTAAAGATGGGTTAGACTTATTATTTGTTATCAGGTATATTGATAAGTTTTCAATCCTTTTCTGAAGTTGACTTGCTTTAATGACTGATGAGTAATAATCTCAACTTTTTTAAAGACGGAGAACGAATTTTTATTACGGATTGGTACTAAAAGGGTTTCAAAGTTCTGGGCTTTACTCGAACCTAAACTTAATTATCCCCAATATCCAAAGGTAATAATTAACGAAGGATGTTCGAAGATTATTGAGCTGACTATTCCTTGGCTAATGAATCTCAGTAAAAAGACTTCAAGTCTTTAGGAAAAGTTCGTTCTAAACTTTGAGCCTCTGCCCTTCACAGTATCTTATCGGACCAATTGATTGTATTCATTTATATATTTTTATTTCACTAGATTTTCCCCATGGCTTTAACTACTAGCATTGACTTGTCTACTAGTACAATAAACTATACACGATAAGCCCACAATATTGTGCCACGTTTTTTTCTTACTTGAGGACTTAATTCTTTATTAAAAAGTAACACCTCGTGATTTTCAAAGGATTTGTTTAAGAACTCTTAAATACAATTCCTACAATTTCCACTAGAAAGTTGACAATATTTTTAAAGAAATGATAATTTTTTTTATGTAATTCATTTAAATTCGTTTCAACAACCGTTTTTTAAATATACCTAGTGTCCTATAATAGTGCCACCTTTTTAATTGTTAAACGGCTGCCTATATTCAAACGAGCTTTGATACACGTTACTAGGGTAATGTAAATTACTTTTTGGTGGTATTTTGTAATTCACCTACACCCCTAAATAGGGGTTGCTGGGGGTAACTTAAAATGTTTAAAAAGAAATCCCTATTAAGTAGCACATCATTTTAAAGGCCATTACAGAAGTTCAAAAGAATATCGGTGTAAACCAGAGTTCCCTATTTTAAGCCATTACATAATGGTGGCCGTTTTATATGTTATATGTTGTTGGCCTATTTTTGTATATATGCAGCCTTTTAAAAAATTAGCCAGGGGAGGGATATTATGGGCTATTGTTATGTTGTAAATATACGTTTATTTAAAAAGTGTACCTTTATATAAAGGTTAGCATGTTATAGAGAGAAGGGAAATTCTTTAAAGGTGGACAGCTTTTAGTGTAAGACCTTTACTAAGTAGACTACTCACTAAAAACCTCCTCTACCTCTGTTGAACACAATCGTTTAATTGTTCTTCGCAATAAACAACATAATGTCAACATGCACTGTACTTACTATTTAATTTTTGTTAGACCTAGGCTGCACCCCCTTGTGAACTGAATACTATGAAAACCCCGATTAGGATAGTACTATAACCAATCTGTATGGGGAACATGCTTGTTTAATGTAAGAGAGTGATGACTCCATCCTCTAGGAACCGAGTTCAAATCCAGCCTATCACCAAAGGTTTTTAGCAATTTATGCAACTGTGACTCTCTAGTCCTAACCTAAAGAAAAGTATAAAACGACTCCGGTATAAAGTCTGGAGTCCCATGTACAGGAGAGACAAACAACCATCCCTCCAACAGGGTGGAGGTACTAGAAAATATTACTACATTTTTCTTGTTACGATGGGTTTATGATCATAAATCCTTTTAGTACACTCGTGTCAGAGTGGTAACCGTTTAAGAGTCATTTTGTAAATAAGTCTCATTAAATTATCTGATTTCGTGTATTTCTCTCCTCAATTACACCCCTCCCACTTAGGATGGACAGTAGCAATCATAATGTTAATGGATAGATTCTCCACGTCACACGAACGAGAAACTAGCAATTGACACAGAAATTTACGACTAAGGTTTATATTATGTTTTGAAAAATGTTTTTACTGCTCTGGGATGTCTACCCAAATAACCCGTAAAAATTCTGTTGGTACTGATTTGAACTGAAATTCTTTAAGATTTAAACACCAAAACTATAACTTGGTTTTGTTTGTTTTGGAGATGTAGTAACAACACTTTAGGTCCAGGTTATGTATATTTTAAGACAATTGAATTGTTAAACAAGTGTAGGTGAGTAAAGCCCTGCATTGAGCAATAAAAATACTGTTGATCAGAAAAAAATCCATTTTACCATTTACTAAGGGAAACGAGATTTAGAGATCTTGGATGTGAGGAGTATAGTTTATAAGTTTATAGAAAAAACATAAAATAAATACTCTAGATCAAAATAATTGTTGTACTATGCAGTATCACCTTAAAAGTTATATTAATTTGACCAAGCTGAAACACAATAATCGTGTTATATTTTCGTGGATATTGACACCAGAAACATTTGAATGTAACAGATGAAAGAATTAACCACTGCCAATTAATAATACCCCCGCCGCAGCAAACCTGCAGACTAAGCGAATTTCCATTTGACTGATTGGATTTACACTGAAATGTCTACTTAAAAATATAGCACTTATTCCCGATTTAAATAGAATTAATTTAACAAGTACTTAGGTTTGCTGCATCAGGGAGGGTAAAACTGTTTTTTTTTTTGTAAAATGTTAATAGTTAGTAAGAAATAAAAACATTTTCCAAATTTGATCAAAATATGTTCATAAACAAGCAAAATACAACAGTTTACTCATTCTCTATAAGAATAACATGGGAATTTTAAATTTACAATTTTTTGGAATTTTCTCCGTAACCATTAGGCGCACAATAACGCTTCAATATACTAAATTATTTGTTTTTTTTAAGCTCTACAAAATGATTTGGAAATAAATTGCTAAATTTTATGTTTTTTGGGTCAAAAATGGGAAAAACCTATTTTTACCCCATAAAACCCCCCGTAAACACCCGTTCCCATGGTCCGATCATGCTGGATCGCGAACTCGTTCGAATAAACGTAGGTTTACACGTTTGTACCAAATTTCATCAGAATCGGATCATTTTTGCTCGAGTTATCGTGCTGACAGACACACACACACACACACACACACACACATATATATATATATATATATGAATTTCAACGGATGGTGTTTTTGGCCTCTAGGGACCTCAAAACGAAAAAAAATCGGTCCCGCGTCCAGGTCTTAACATGAGTACTACGGTAATAGCTTATTCCCCATATGGGAAATTCGCTAAAACTACAGTGTGTATTTATTTAACGCAATCCAAATTAGATGGTCGGTAAAAGTAATAAAAGTGCATGACAAAAGTTATACAATAACTTTAACATTTTATTCCAGTTTCTAGTTAGCTCCTGGTAGAGGCATGATAATATTATTTAAGGTAAGCTCAATTAGCTAGAAAGCTCTTACACTAGTGTCCACAATACCTGGGACAATAGTGACCACTCGACATCGTCTGTAGTTTGAAAGCTTGAGGTAGACTTCATCTGCTTGCGGTGACTCCACTTATATGCGCAAAATCGGTAAGAGGTTAGGAGTTGTTATAGAGTAATGTGTTGGCTAGCAATAATATTTAGCTATGTTAAATGATTCCATGTAGACGAGCGAAAGGGAGTAAAATAAAGGTTTACTAATTCCATTGCAAAATCTTGAAATAAATACACTTGTGTTAAATTTCTAACTGAGTCGGCGATTAGTGAAAACAACGATCAAAAAGATGCCAAAAATACTCAACGTGTAAACAAGCCATGATGCAATAGCATAGCTGTCGTTTTATGTGTTATATGTGACATGAACTTGTACAAGCTCTGGCTTACAACATCCCCTTCAAAACTAAGTATAATTGTAAATACGAATGATTTTCAATTTAAAATTAATTTAAAACTTTTTAAATTCTATATATTTTTATTGTTGAAATATAAATTAAAAAAAACATGTTTGTTGCCAAAATTTAAATAGTTTATTACTATCATTCTCTTTATTTCATAACCCTGTCCCTATGACAATTTACCGACAAATGATCGATTTCGATAAATGGTTACAAAAATCCAATAATTTGTAATCACATACAGGTTTATTTGTAGATAGCTTGATTATAATATCCCAATAATGGTCATTAGCTAGTATGCATTTTTTTAGTAACAAAAAATACATTTATTTTACTTTAACACACTCAAAACTTAAATTTATACATATAACGTAATTTTCTGTTTCAAACAACAAAAGAACACCTTAATACCTCATCAATAGTTTTACTAAGTAGGTTTGTGGAAAAACGACTAATTGAAAATAAAACTCAGTATTAAAATCTGTACATAATCTTGTCAATAATTTTCAAAGTTTTACCTTCAGAAACCACAAACTTATTTTATATTCTAAAATATGAT
Organism: Macrosteles quadrilineatus; assembly: GCF_028750875.1. Classification (NCBI taxonomy): domain Eukaryota; kingdom Metazoa; phylum Arthropoda; class Insecta; order Hemiptera; family Cicadellidae; genus Macrosteles; species Macrosteles quadrilineatus. Next base: position 54,371,825 of record NW_026542601.1, read on the forward strand.
TCTTGATTATAAATTACCCATCAAATGTCCCTTCATGTACTAGCAGCATTGATACAAACAGTAAATCATTTATCTAGTTGTGTTTTGGAAATTATAAAAATGTAATGTAATTAAATTACAGTCAAAGGGGTGAATATACTGTATGACTGAATGCCATTTTAGCACAACATCTGGAAGTTATGAGTCATAATTTCGCCATTAGCAGAACCCTTCCTTCCCGGTGAATTGGGTAGATAACTACATTTCCTTACCGTATTAAAATTGAGAGTTTAATTTTGAACTGCATGACTCACATTTAACGGAAATATAGTTATTACAGGGTTCATCGGTAAAATGGTATCCTTGATAACTTGGGGATGGGTGTTATCACGTTAAATATTTAAACAATAGGGTGAATGCTTTCTGGGCCGTGATAGAACTTGACAAATAGAAATTGACAGACAGAAATTGAGATAACAATTGTTTCAGCTTCTTTAATGTATAAAACGTAAAAATAACAAAGAAATATATAATTCTGAGCAATGTTCGGACAAAAGTCTAATTTTATTTAAATAAATAGGGTGGGATCTCAAAGTAAAAATACATTTTGTTGGAATGTAAGCATAATTGGGAATTATGCAACTTGAATTATCAGTTTTGTACATTACGTTTTATTAATTATGATTTGATAAAAGAGGTTATTAGATGAGGCCAAGTACGTTTTTAGTGTTTAGTAATTAATATTTTAGTTACGTAGTTTTTTAATGCTTCGCTTTATAATATTACCATGGTTATTTAAAGTCTAATGTGTACACTATTTGGAAAGAAGATTGTAATTTTCGACATAATATTTTTTACAATGGAAGTGATCGCCTAAGAGTTAGAGAAATTTTCAATCCAGTAAATCTTCGAATTTTTAGAGCGAGAAAACAATTTTTGCACATGCTTTAGGAAAAATACATGTAAAATACATTGAAAAATGATCTTATCCAATAATAACTGGAAAAGACTGTATAAAATGTCTTAAGTCTGTCTAATCTAAATATATAATTCGTCTTATAATTTAACTAAAAAATAGTTTTTAAACAGATATAGCTTTACAAAAGTTAAATTATAGGATAATACATAGTCTAATGATGGCTAATTAAATATAAATTTATAAAATTTGACATAACGTATTAAGGAATTACAATAAATAATCAATTTATCTGGGGAATGTAATCAAATAACAAATACCAACTGATGAACTGACATGGTCCAAACATTGATTACCCATAGTCCCCGGGGCTTTTGGCGTGACGGGGTTTGTTCAAGCTCTTGTGTTAATACTCATGCACATATTGTAACTTGATTTGTCCATCAAAGTTCTTCCAAAACCCGAATCATAGTAAAATTTTTTCAAATTAATTTCCAACATTATTATGTTCAATACAGTTTTAGGTACGAACTTTTATTTATTTATGAGTAAATACTCATTGCAATTATTGATATCGTGATCTGCAATAGAACGTTTATTCTTCCCAGTGACTCCGGTAAATTAAATTTATTTTCTTACGGACACAAAAGAAAGATTTAAATGATTTGTGAGTTTTGCATTTGTACATGCTGTAAATAACTTTTGGCTTCATTTATTATCAACAAAACTCCTTAAGTGACATAGTGTGGATAGTGCTCTACAGCTATCGAAATCACTAACAATATTAAATATGATTACGCTTATTTTAAGTACTAGCATTGATTATAAACACTTTTCTGTTTGTGATCTGAAGAAATCAAAAGAAACATTGAGGTGTATCTTATTGAAAACAGTTCACTTTATCATACTACAAAATAAAAGATAACGTCAATATTAGCAGACTCAATGCGAAACTCATTCATTAAAGTTCCATTTGAGTACAACGAACAATTTTAACATGTGGAGAGGCATTTTGTAAGAAATATATTGACGGCAATACTTATAGTATACTGCTGTATTTTCTCAGTAAATGTCATTTTTGAAATTGATGTCAATGCTGGAACATATGTAAATTTGTAAATTACGTTTGTAAATTTATTTTATGTACAACAAATATATATTTTACAAAAAAAAAAACGTCATTACGTTTTCTAAATTCATTCATACGAATGAAATACAGCTTTGAAATGCTATAGAATAGAATAAAATGTCAGTGTCCATAAATCGTTTATGCACGGAAATGGAAAGGAAAATTGCTTGACAATTGAGTTCAACTAATCACTACTTAAGGGACGGAAACGCAGACAAAATTGTAAAAAATTCTTGTGTTTTAACTTGGGTGAATTTGCTGTTTTCTACAGGAAATTGTGCTTTTTGTTTCGTGTTTTTATAATTACTTTTACATAAAATTAAAATACGAACCCTTTAGGATTTTAACAGTACTTTGTTTATTTGCACATTTTCATTCTCAAAATATATGAATAATATTACTGAAGTATTATGTGTTTGGGATTAAAAATTATTAATCATATTATTTTTACATATTTTATGTTATTTTAGTCGCAAATCGTACTCAATAATTATGTAATGGCAATACAATTTTAAAAATCAGTAATAATATTTACTTAATGCTATTTTACGTTGTTTAACCTCGAATTTTCAATATCCGCTTATTGAATAAATTTCAGTACGGTAATACAATTCGTTCTCATTGCTTAATAAACTACCTGAGCAATAAACGTTTATTTTGAGATAACAAAAGAAGAAATATAAATGTGAATTGGAGTAGAAATGTTTTAAAATTTTAAGTTCTACAAAACCTTTAGCCTATTATAATTCTTTTCAAAATTCAAAGGTAATAATTAAGAAGGGACAGCTGCAGATGTTTAAATTCCGTGGCAAATAAATAATGAAGGATAAATTATGAATAAAGACTTGAATAAGTCTTTGGATATCTTTTATAATTTGTTTTGTATGAGAAGATATTTTTTAGTTTTTTTTAGTCACGTCCTTAAGCTTTGAATACTCTAAAACTTTCGGTTGTATAAGTGTTATCTAAGTATAATCTAAGTGATGTTTGTCAAAAGCAAATTTCTGATGTGTTAAATTGTATGAAAATCAGCCTGATGGAAAACTCCGTGATTGAAGAAAATTCAGAAAAAAATACTGCTGCTTTATAATATTATTTTATGTCTGGAGATGTTTTCGTTTGTAGTTAAAATAACATAACGCAATGCTTTGATTGATTGGCTTTATAAAGTGGTCGTGTGTTGAGTGGTAAAGTTACATAAGCATTTAACATTCTCTTATTTATTTCAGTTTTTATTTTTGGTTTAACTACTCTAATATATTTTTTTACTTATACGTAGGTTTACTTTGTAGGTTACAGTATATAACTCTAAATAAACAATATTTCTAATACTGTAATAGCATTGAATAATTTAATGGAATTTAAACGTCTACCTTTATAATTTAATATAATTTAATAATTTAAAGAAATAAATAAATAAATTATTTCTTTCTTTGAAGTATCAATTGGTCCAGTTTTTTTCTGATTGTGGGCTATTGATCTCTTAGATAAATCAACAGTACCATCAAGTTATTTAAAAAATGCAGTTCAAAAAAGATTTAAAAATCTTTAATTTAAATAAAATAATTAATTAGTTTAATTTAAAACCACTTCATTTGCAGGTCAAAATTTTGTGAATTACTTTAAGTTGAATTTAGAACCATTAAATTTATTTTCTATTTATATAATCGAAATTTTCGATTAATCCTATATAGTCTTTAGTGATAAAAATAACACTACTATACCAGGTAATAACAACAGTATTTCAAAAAAATTTAGGTTACATGATTTAATTGAAGGTTAACTCGTCATTAAAAATTTACGCTTCCCGGATTCAACAGAATTTGTTTGAGAACTCTAATCGTTTCTTGCAACATTTTTGTCAGGATTTATGCAAAGGAATAAAGTTTTAAATATTAAATAAAAGTGTGAATGAGTCTAAATAAAAATAACATGTTAAAACAAAAATTGCTAATTTGAAACTCTAGTAAACTAATTCCATAAATATAATTTACTGTTTTTCCTGTTAATCATCCACATTTCCAGTTTTCCTACGTTCAGTTAAGCCAATTTCTCTTCAGTGGACCCCTCTTCATGATCAATTTACTTGACAATCATTTTCATACGGAAACAATCTATATTAAACGTTTCTAAAATAAAGTTCAACAAAACTCAAGAATCGAAATAATATAAAATGTCTGTCGACCAACGCTAGAGTGGAGCGTTAGTCAGGGAAAAGGGAAGGTCGCAACAATGGGATCGCACGTGATTATTAGAAAAGAAATGGTTTTGATAAAAAAACATTAAAGAATTACGTCACTGGCTCGTATCTAATAACCAGATTCGAGCTAAGGAAAAAAACTAGTTATGATATATACACCTATTTTTAAGCTTATTTATTTTTCCTATCCGATATGATAATCGATTACTAAATTTGTTAAGGTCCTTTCATTAACTTTTTTATGATAAATACAATGTAAATAACACATCGTGTGACGTTTTATAACATGTCTGTCTGACAAAATTACATAGTAAATGTAAATAATAAAGAAGAAATTTCGCCCTTACATAACACAAAAGAATATTTCAGCTACAGAGTTTTTCTTGTACTGGGCTGTGTTTCGTGTTAATAAAGCCTTACTCCACTCTCATATAAGTGGTGGAGTGTCCACGCGGGATTTGTCAATTTGCAAATTAGTCTCACTGAGTGATTCCTCCCTCGATTCCAACCCTCCCCCCTAATGTTCTGCCCCCCCCCCTTGATTGACAGTCAGTGATCATAATGGCAAGTGATCGACCCTATTTCCAATAGAAGAGAATTTGACAATTCTGGTGTTTATTCGCAATGGGCTATGCTTCTGTAGATATATAGGTTTTTTTTTACTACATGGTTATTCAATATGAATGGTGCAAAAATAAAGTTCATTTACTTGCATATTACGAGTTGCAAAATTATTAAATACGAATAAAATTGTTTCTTATATTCGAAAGTTTTATTTTACATTAAAACATATGCGTTAAACATTCTCAATGTGAGTTTCTTTAGAAACTTTGAAAACATCAAGGTGAAATTCTAAATTAGCTCAAGAATTCTGTAGCATTTACTGGATTATGGACGTGGCTGCTGTTATTTGATGAGTTAATTCTTGCAGGGTTTGGAGCATAGGAGAGTAGTACACTTCTTCTTTGATACAACCCCAAACGAAAAAATCAAACGGTGTTAAGTCAAACAATCTTGACGACCAATGATCAAAGGACTGTCTTCATTGTCACATCGTCCAATCCAGTTTTGTAGTAGCCATTTGTGAACAGGCTTCATGATAGCCAACTAAGCAACTGAGACCAAAAAAATATATTTTCAAAATAAATATAGGCCCTAAACACGCTCTTTACATTGCTCTACTAATCAGCTGTTATAAATTACACTGTTTTTTATAGGCGTACCAACCAATACCATAGTTACTCTCATCGCTTACCATGATAAAGGTTGTTGACAAGCTGATGGGAGAAAGTATGTGTCAGATTTCTGATACCGTTTATTTAATAACCATGTATTTATATACTTACTACAATAAGGCAATAAGCATAGACATTATTGTCAAATAAAATAAACCAAATAAATGACTTTTCGAGTCCTACCCTTTTCTGAGAAAACATTGTATTACTAAAAGGCAAGTTATCTCACACTTACAGAGTGGGGTGGGGCGTGTTTTATACATCAACACGCTTGCCAAAACACGCAAAGCACTGAGGTGGGAGATATGGCTATAAATTATACCCAACACAACACGAACAATGACTTAGCACCTTCAATTGTAAGCGTTTGATGTATTGGGTTGGCATAAGGATCAATTACATTTTAAAACAAAGCCGTATAAAACAACATTTGTTATATCACAAAAATGTATTAATATATGATAAACTTCTTGTATAATCATCGTCAATATGTATCATAGCTTTGTCCTAAAGAAAGAAATATTAAATGTCCTACAACTAACTCTTGACTAGATAACCGGAATATCTGTTCGAAATAATTAGTAATTCTTATCTTCTCAGTACACCCTCGGAAATTGAAATTTTCCTTTTTGAAAATGTAGGACATAACGCCCTGATTCTGAAAATAATAGTTTTTTACCGCGAAACATTTCGAAAACCCACGGAAAAGTGGTAAAAAAGGAACACATTTTTACGCCAAAATTGGTCATGTTGGTACCCAAATTAAATGGTAGAGGAATCCGAACAAGAATATGCAAGATATATGCTAACGAAAGAAAATATGCTACATTTTGAAACAAAGAAAATTCAGGAAGAAAATTTTGCTTTTCTTATGCGCTGAGAAGGTAAGACTTACCAACTAATTATAAACACGAAATATAGTTTTGTTATGCTTGTTATGTCGTAGTAATGTAGGGTGCCTAAGAGGTAAAGTACTTATGTAGTCACATATTGTGATTATTTACAGTACTAAGCGTACTGGTATTTCCAAGAAAATAAGTGGCTTCGAAGTTTTTAAGACTTATAAATTTATTAAACAAAGATTATTTATATAGCTTCAATAAACTGTACTTTCCTAGGGAACATTCATTATTATCGATGTTTTTTTTCTCGATATATCGATATTAACAAATCGAAACATATCAGCTGACAAATACTAGGCCTATAGCCTATATAAATATTGTTCAGAATCAACAAACAATGATATTTAAAAAAAATATTGAAATGAAACTGTTCTAAACTAACCTAACAAAACTAACCAAACTTACACAACATAACATTTAAACACAACACAACATTTAACATAACATTTAAAAACTCCGTTTAATATTCTCCACTCACCTTTTAGCGAATTTCCCTATAGGGAAGTAGCTATTACCGTAGGTGGCACGGTAAGACCTAGACCCGGGACCGATTTACTTTTTCATTTTGATGTCCACAGAGGCCAAAAACACCATTTGTTCAAATTTTTATATATGTATATATACATAGACTTTTATATATATATATATATATATATATACGTCCGTGAACGCGATAACTTGAGTAATTTTTGTCCGACTTTGATGAAATTTGGTTTAAAGGTGTAAAGGGTGATAAACTTGAATGAGTTCGCAAACCAGCACGATCGGACCATGGGAACGGGGCTTTACGGGGGGTTTTATGGGGTAAAAATTGGGTTTTCTCACTTTTGATTCTCAAAACACAAAATTTCCCGATTTCTCTTTAGACCTTTTTAAAGAGCTTAAAAAAACCAATAATTTTGTATATAAAAGTATTTTTGTTCGATTATTAGTAACGGAGAAAATTTAAAAAAATTGTAAATTTAAAATTCCCATGTTATTCTTATGGAGTGGAGAATATTGAGTTCACTTGTTTATGGATATATTTTGATCAAACTTGGCAAATGTATTTATTTTGTACTAAGCTATCAATATTTTACTCAAAAACACACTTTATTAGTTTCCTTGTAACAGCAAACCTAGGTACTCGTTAAACCTAATGTTATTAAAATATATTTAACTGAAAATCAATTCAGACAAATGGAAATTCGCTTAGTCGGCAGGTTTGCTGCGGCGGGGGTATTTTGTTATCAAACGGAATTTTTAAATGGTACAGCAAGTTTGGTTGGTCATGTTAGGTTAGCTGTGAAGAATTTCATTTCTTAATCCATATGTTAGACTATATTTTTAACTTAAGATCAGCTGTCAATTTGTAATGTATCAAAAATATCGATGTATCGAAAAAAATCATCGATAATAATGAATGTTTCCTTTAACAGGAAAGTACCCAATAAACTGCTTACAGCTTGTTAACCAAATAATAAATACCTACCTACTTTTTGTTGAAGAGAATTTTATACTACTAAAAAAAATCTCATTTGGTCAGAGTAAAATACTAAATCAATGCTTTAGGCTGAAATAAAATTGACTGCGGTAAGTCATGAAGTTCGTATTAAATATCTTTTTCATAATATCAAAATTCACCAAGTCAGAGAAATATAGTACTTTATGTATACCAGAGTTATATAAAAGCTCCTTTACCGCACCATTGGGAGTTGGCTCTCCTCTCAAGAGAACAATAAACTAACTTTTTCATATACCTTTCACTATGCGTCTTCTTTGCATTCCTATTCTGTACTACGAATTTTTATCATGTACTTGTGCAAAGTATTTGCTTTTATTACTACAAAAATTTTAATTTGGTAACTGCTTATGGTCAAGCCTTTATTTATACTAGTAGCCGTGTTCCCAACAAGCATAAGGCTGTTAACCGCAAATTAAGAGCAAAAGGATATATTCAATTTAATATCTGTGTTTAATTAAAAGGTATATTTTAAATGTGAACAAAGAGAATGTAACCGTTGTAGTTATTACTGTTACATTAGAAAACAATCATTAAAATGAATATTATAAGCCCAACGTGGCAACTTTGCTGCCTTGGGACCACATACTACGATATCTAACGACTATGAATACGACAGAAACCATCGTAGTAATATACATAAAAAATTCCTAGCTGCTGTTTCCAAAACGTACTTTTCGATACAGAAGTACGTATAATTAATGAGCTTATATGAGCAGCATGTTAAATTTGTCGAAATTCTAACAGTGGTTCAAGCTCTAATAAAATACAATAACAGATAATTGGACACAGAAAAATCAATAGTAATTTTATTACTTCTGTAGCTAAAACAACTAAGCCTTAGCTTTTATGTTAATTACCTGGAAGATTGCTGACAGTGATGTTCGAAGCCACTCAGTATTCAGCTGTGTATGAGTAAATTAATTCCTCTAATTTTATTTCAATAGTATTCACCAATAGAAATACGATTATAAGATTTAAAATTACTATGTTTGTACTCATATAAACTGTCAGGAAAGGTAAATATTCATAACTATGAAAGTTTAAACGATTTGAATTATTTGAAATTGGTTCATTTTTGGCTTTGTAAGTAGAGCCAAGAGGTACAAATTGGGGGGTAGCGGATTTTTATCCTCCTGGAATTTTACCCCCTGGGCAAACGTGACGTCACAAACCAGGGGGTAAAATTCCGGCCGCCAACTTTTGGGTTTCGAGACATCAGCTCGATGGATTAAACGCGGAATTAAACATATATTTTCACGGTTGTGAATTTAATCAGAACACATCAAATTATAAAAACCTAGAGTGTACGGCCCGGATTTTTACCCCCGGAATTTTACCCCCTGGCCAGATATATAAATTAGTGAGAATGATTAATTATCTTCATTCTGTTTTAATTTAATAGTAAATATTTTATTATTAATTTGCCTATCTTAATTTATTTGTAACATCAACTAATCGAACAGGTTTTTTATTTTAATTTTGAGATTCGAGTATCTTGATTCTATCTTTGAAGCCAACTGTTGATTAATATGACGTATAAACAAACATCAGAATGGTAATTGATTCGAAGATTTCTTTAACGATTTATTATACAACAGTGGTAAAACAATGTTTTTCGTGTGTATTGTAACAATAACAAAATATGCATTATTGTTTCTTTACCCAATGTATGTTCACCCAATTATCATTTAAATGAGCTACTCAGTCAGTTTATTTTACATACTTATTAATTAACCAACAGTTGGCCATAAACGTAAATCCCGAACATCAAAATTAAACAGCGAATTCTGTTTAGCCTACTTAGTTGAGATTATAAAATAAATAAATAAAGATAGGCGACTAAATAATGAAATGTTTACAATTAATTAAAAACAGAAATAATAAGAAAATCAATCATTCAATTTCTAAAATCGGCCAGGGGGTAAAATTCCGGGGGTAAAAATTCGGGGGTAAAAATCCGGCCCGTACATCTTCAGTTGTCCAAACGCTAGTTATATGGATATGCAAGGAAGGGGGTAAAATTCCGGTTTTTATCGCTAATCTAATTTCACGCTCTGACTATTTTCATTAGACTTCCAAATCCGCGGGGGTAAAATTCCGGCCGCGAACAAACTTTTGGCCACTCAGGTTACTACGTCATAGTGACGTCAGCTTTGCCCAGGGGGTTAAATTCCAGGGGGATAAAATTCCGGCGACCCCAAATTCGATTTCCTCTGCTCTTGAAATCTTGGCAGATTGCTATGCAAGGAATATTCTTACAAAAGCCAATACCTAGAACGCCCCTACATTAGTGTCCACAATACCTGGGACAATCGTGACCACTCAACATCTTCTGTAGTCTGAAAGCTTGAGGTAGACTTCATCCGCTTGTGGTGACTCCTCTTAGTGACGCAGAGCTCTAAGTGATTGAGGGTCGTTCTGATATAACGTTTGAAGTGACAATTATATTTCAGCGAGAATGTTAAAATGATTATTCTTGATGATGATACTTACTCTGTACTGGTAGTTTGGATCAACTTTTAAATTATAAAATTAAGGATCATTCTACAACAGATTTGCTTACGGTATATCCTTATTACTCTGGGTACTGGGTATTACTCGATAATACAGACTTCACCTTATGTGGACACCAGTTTATAAAAATGCTTTACACATTACATAGTAATGCCACATTGTAAAAAACTCAGGCAATGTATTGTATTGTATAAACGCTGTATTAACTAGTTACTGTGTTAAATTCAGAATACATAATTAAGGCTTTGTTTTTTAAAGAAGATGCATTAAAAAGCTAGGAATGGTGGTCATAATTTATAATGGTCCTAGAATAGTGTATCCTATTTAATATTAACATTATTTCATTTTTCCATACTTCCATTAATCCGGATGGAGTATGTATCGAACAGAAATAAATTAAATAATATTAAAGGATTTCTTTTACATGTAGTTTATATTATTGCACATCATGGTTGAAAATTTATTTGGTGACCAGTAGTAGTTTGTATTGAAATATTATTAATATTTGCATTTTTCTACAATGTTATTGTATTTTCAATACTAACAACGCATTTTCAGCCCGGATAGTAGAGTAATTTCAACGTTATCAAACATATTTCTGAAATGCATGAAACAAAAAGCTACAACAATGCAACAGCTAAATAATAGCTGAGCGTTGTACATTGGACATTGGACAGCCCGCATGCATACAACGATTTTCCATCAATACAAACAGACAGATTAATTGTGACTTTGTTTAAAACATATTAACTAATGGAGCTCTGTCATTTTTTGTCATCTGTTTTAATTTCATCAGTAGGACTAAACAAGACGTAACTGACAAATTAATGATAATTCTTTAATTTGAGCTATCAATATAAACTCCATTTAAAGGCATATGCTTGGCATTTCAAAATTCACATAAAACATGAACATTTTTATAATTGGCTAATTATTTTTAGTATATAGTAAAGGTTGAACAAATAAAACAGGTAATTTGTGGATAGTTTAACTTTTTAAATGGATTTTTAATGTCTTTTATAGCATATAAACACAATATCTAACACGATATGTTGGCATTTTACCAAAATAAGAGCCAAAAACAAGTACCCTTAGTCTTTATATTGCAAAAAGAAGCAAAGTGGTGCAATCACCATTTAATTTACTAATCACCTTCCAACCAAGTCAACATAAATAAATTAATTCCATCTATAAATAACTGTGTTGGTGTTTTCACACAGTATTTTCTTAATGAATGTGCCAAATCGTTAATTTTTCAACATGGCCCTATATTTAAAATGTGTCTCTAATACCCTATTACATTGAAACTCAACATAAAGGGAATGAAACTGGTGTTACTTGGTATCAGTAAGCGCATTTTTAGTTTTTATTCTCAACACTATTATCTATATTGATACATTAAATGACGTCCCTTGTTCTTGTTAGAGTGGTAGGAAGGGCTCGCCACTTATTCAAGAGTTCAGAGTCAGCATTTTGTACATAGGGTGATGTACTTTACAAGCCAACCCCTCCATGTTACTTTGAAGAACAATTGCGCTTACACCTAATATTGGTTGGTAGATATCGCCCCACAACACTTTATTGTGTTTTAATTATTTCAATGATCATACACTGTTATGAAATACAACGTGTTGACAGGTCAAATAAGATTTACTGTTTTATTTTAACCCTTGAACATATATTTTTGAACAAAGAAATGTTCAAAACGAGTCCACAATGGACGAAACGTTCTTGAAGGACCACTTGACAATGCCTATGTATAGGCGAAACATGTAGTGGGTTTAACCATACATATTTGAACTGTGGACGTGAAGGTATGTACCTTAATTTTTAGTCTATTCAACAGTTCAGGGGCTACACAATGAATTTTAATTTAAATAAAAGAAATGTTCTCAAATTCAAATATAGCGGCTAAATTAGCTAGGAAATTGCCTCGTCAGAGAGTGTTTAATTTCATCATGCAAATCTTTACCGAGAAGTTTTAATTTCTAAAATAAATAATACGACTTTGTTAAAAAAAGTAAATATGATTCCGTTTTTATCTAGGCCTACTGTTTTACAAATAAAAAAATACGATTCCTAATACCAACGTATACGTACTTTGGTGTAATATTGAGCAACACTATTTACCTGGAAACGTGACACGAGAGCTTAAACAAACCCCATCACGTCAAAGCCCCAGGGAGTATGGGTAATCAATGTTTGGGCCATGTCAGATCATCATGTTTTGAATGTTTGCTATTTGATTATATGCATCAGGTAGATCAAGAGCTAATTTCAGAGCCTAAAACAGATAGTTCGGTTCAGATGTTCCTTATTTATGTAACTGAAAGTACAAAAAAATCAATAACCCTTGTAATTATATATTTACACTTGTACTGTTGACTCACAAGACGGTAAATATAAATACAAGATGGTAAGTGGTGATCTATTTCGATTGGACACTACCAGCATCATCAGACTCTATTGGAGATTCTAGTGCGGAACATTCGCCTATAATTTATTTAAAAAATATATATAAATTGTGGGGGCTCTAACGATTCCTAGGCATTTTTTCTGGGTTATTTTCTTGGTTTTAGGTTTAATTTATGTCAAGTTCTCTCTTCACCCGGCCGTTGCGTGTTATGACCCGTGTGCTGATCCAACAAAACGCCTCTCCCCACCCAATGTACAAGAGTGTGCTAACTAAACTGGTGGTTATATTCTGAATATTATATTGTAATATGGAGAGATTAGATATATTATTGAATGAATATGTTTTATTAACTGCAATAAAACAAATCGAGCGTGTTTACTCCTAGAAATGGAAATGACACTCAGGCAATTACAATTTTGTAATAAAATAATGCATTGTAAAAATCTAAAACAAACATTATTTATATAAATATATATGAAACACGTTGTCCAACACTATTAAATAAACGTGACTTTCACTTTCTGCATGGTACCATTAATGAAGTTAAAGTAGTTATAAAAACATATATAACAAAAATCAATCTTTATTCAATCCCAATAATCTTTTTGTACATTTTCTTACCTAAATATACTAGTAAAGCACGGACCATATTTTATAATTAATTTATAAATATGTTCTCAAACACTTCAACCATAACCCAGACATTTTTACGGGATTAATTCTCATTTCCGATATAAAATATAAGTATGAACACGTCCTCTTACATACATCAATGATCCACAAAGAAGCAGGTTGTGTGATTATATTATTTAAAATGTGCATATATCAAACTGGCTAGTTTTCTTTTCTGGATTATGGTACTTAGTAATGTTTTTTAGTAATTCTAATACGTTAACGTAAACCAAATTTCATTCATTAATATTTAACAATTATAAAAATCTTTCATTTGTACTCTCAAGCTTTTACCATTAAGTTGAATATTTTTTTTTTACTCATCAACTTATAAAGATAAAGTCAAAGTATACCTTTTTATACAATAGTATAATCGAAACAAGGGTAAAAGTACCAATATCAATAATGTGATGATCGTTCAAATATAAGCAATACAATTTTTGGAAACGAACAATATTTTGGCGCAATAGACAAAGCATTTAGAGGCAAGAATCGATTTCAACTAAATTAATGTTGAATTTTGCAATAAAAAGACCCATTAGTTTGATTTCTCCTATAAAAAAAAAAACGTTTACTTAATTTACTGTCAGTGTATTTAAAAAGAAAACATTTGCAAACGAGCCTTAGGAAAGCTGAAGGATTGGGAACTGAATGAAACATGAGGACTTTTTGTTATGCTTCTGTTTGGTTTATTCAACGCTAAACAAACCCTGTCTGACATTATGAAGTCGTTTTTGTTTTGAGTCATATGTTTTCAAGAATACCTTAAATGTATTTTTTTGTTTCTTTCAGCAATCTAGGTAAACATTTTTAAATTGATTTGTTAGGCAGTTGGTAATCTACAAAACTAAGCTAATGATATCAGTCAATGTAGGCGTAATACAAATTACGAGTAGATATTGGTTCTTGTAATACTTACAAACTTGTGAGACAAAAATGAATTAAACACTTTGACAAATTAGTAGTGATTGAATCTATTTAATTTTTTTCTTGAATATAGTATTGGCGATATGATTCCACAAAAATACATCTGTTTTATTAAATAGAACCAATATGGCTCGCGGAGATGATACAATGGGACCTTGATAACAAGACTGTCGATTGCAAGTGGCCCTTGAAAACAAGTTTTCATATATCCTTGCTTTTATATTTACCCTTAGTTACATGTATGCAAACATTGATAAGAAGTCAAAGTCAACCTTGATAACAAGTCTTATTAATTTCAAAACCCCTATGGTAGACGTGTTATCGAGGTTCTATTACTATAGATGACACTTAAACCTACTGCTAATGGATTTATCATCCCTGTTTCTCTCGTATATTACAATTTTTTAGGTTATCTGACCAATAAAAAAATATTGTGAAAAAATTACAAATAATTCATATTACTATTTCTTGTTTCATGGTATTACATCCAAATATTAAAGCACAGACATTGTTATTCTATCCTACAAAAAAAAATGGAATCAACATTATCACACAAAAACATACCGACAAAATATTTCACCCATAACACAGGTTTTGTTGTCATACTTTATTCAAAACCAATAAAAATACTGAAACCCTAATCAATACCTTTTATCCATGGAATCTTTTTATAGCTTGCTTCAAATACTAGTGTGTTCCATCCATCCCATTTCAGTCTAATTACCTTTTCCTTTTCGGTGTCCGTCAATAAACCCCATAGCTATTTTTCTACCCAAACCCTATACAAATCAAGTGTTGATATACATTCTATATTTCTATATTGACCTATTTAGGCGAATCAATAGTGAGAACCTTAGAGTATTTTGGTTCGTTTCGGCATCTAAAAGTATAAATCTGTTTAAAACACACTGTGCATCATATGTGTAAACATAGAAAATGCTAATTTCTCTCTCATCTGCCGCATCTGACGTAAGTGGAGTCAATCACTTACCATTCGGATTGCTACTGCCAATACTCAGGGGGGAGGGGATGTAGAGTAAGACTAATCTACAAATTGAGAACTCCCAAATGCCACTCTTACAAGAGTAGACGAGTAAAATCATTTATGAAAACCAACTAAAAAGACAAAACAACATGTACAAACAAAATGTACAATAGTAACATTTGAAGATTTCTACCCTTTGTTGCTGGCTAGAAGAATGGTACTAGTTTTTTCTCCCGTATTCTTATCCTGGTTCGATTAATTCTAGCTCAGAACCATACTTCGGACTTGGCTAGGCCTAGAAAGTCGCAGCAAACCACATAGTTTGAAGTTATTAGTGATTACAGTATTTAAACCCGAGACCTCAGGGGACCAAACCCCCACACTATACCAGCTTGTTCCCTATTATATGCAGAGCGGTTATAGTACCATTCCAATGGTTTGTTATGTTTTTTTCAGAGTATTCTCAACACAAAGGTCTCAACACTATCTTGGTCAAAGAAAAAAATAGACCCAAGGTACGATGCGAGCATTTAGGTTTTGACTTAATGTATAGTACTGTGTCGAAGAATTACAGGTTTGTGTTCAACAGAGTTTAAGGAGGTTTTTCAGTGAGTAGTCTTCTTAAGCCCCGTGTACACGTAGCTAGTTTACTAGCAGCTAGTATTCGCAGCTAGCACTAGCTGGGCACACTAGCGCGAAAATTCCCATCTACACGTGGCTAGTTATTAGCGCTTATTATTAGCGCTAGTCATGTAGAAGTAAAGTGTTCATTGGTCGCAATAGTCATTTCAGTTTAGCACAAAATGTCTTCTGTTCCCTTTAAATTTTAAGAATTGGTGTACAAGAGTTGTGTTAACATGAACTTAATCTGTGTGGGTTAGAAAGTGGATTATGAGGCGAGAATTTCTTGGTGCGTCCAATACTCTTTTAAGAGAACTGGCGTTGGGAGACCAGAGTACTTTAAGTTTTTGAGAATGAATGCTTAAAGTTTGAAGAACTGTTGGAACTAATCACTCCACTGATTAAAAGAAATGATACTGTGATCACTGGCGTATGGCGAGTGGCAATTAGCACTAGCAGAAGTGCAAATGCTCCGCTAGTACCGCGCTAGTTCACTAGCGCTAGTGGTCACGTGACCACCCCCACCACTTATTAGCGCTAGTAATATCAAACATGTTCAAAACGACTAGCAGCGAGTAAAATGCTAGCGCGCTAGTAAATTTTTACGCTAGTAGACCGTTTACACGAAGCGAATTTACTAGCACTAATCAACTAGCTGCTAGTACTAGCCTCGTGTACACGGGGCTTTAGCAGGAGTCTTACACTAAAAGCTGCTGACCTTCAAGCTTAAAAGAGTCGTCATCCTCTCTTTAAAAAAAATTATACGTTTTTAACAAAAATTCTGAATTAAGTCTAAATATATACACTTCTATGTAGATAAATTTATAGTACAGTTGCGTTGGTAATAGGGGAAAAATGTTAGATTTGTTTATTCAGGTAAATATAAATGAGGATGTAACTTAAAAAGCTTTTAAAAACAAGCAAAAAACTGTGCAGTATGCATAAAACACTACTAAAGGAGGTTTAATTTGAGGATTACCTTCTCATTAAAATGTAACGCTTTGTAGGTCCAAACAGATTTGTTTTAGAACTCATAATCGTGTTTTATCTGTTATTTCCCCTGGAAAATTTACAACCAATTTGCTCATGACAATATCAAACAATTTTTTACCTAGTATTTTTTTCAACCATAGGGGAGATTAAACCTTTATATCTAAAAAATGCAGTTTTTGGTTTTCATCTAAAAAATGCAGTTTTTGGTTTTCATCTCAATTTAATCTACGTTTCTTTCTGATTAAAGAAATATATAATACTTAGAATATTAGAAAGCTTCTTATTATAACAATAAATAAACAAAGATAACTCTACCGAGGTTTCGGCCACACTATTCTTATGGCTTTAAGTTTGTGCTGCAAAGCTTTAAGTGTGCTTTTCCGAAAGTTTGTTTTTTTAATTTTTAGGTACACATAGTTTGAAAACTATAATACATAGAGACTTGAAACTTTGCATGCAAAATTATTGATACTTGGCGAGTGCATTGAACCAAATCTCTACTAATTAGTAATATTTTTTATATCAAAGATTATTTTTTAATATTTTTTATGACATAAAAATTTATATTTTTTTAACGATTGAAAATATGTTTTAGTCCATGTGTTTCTTAAAAAGGTGGATTAGCTTAAAGATATGGATGTGGTTAATAGGAGTACAAAATATCAGTATGGTAGGTTCAGTAGATTCTCTGCTTATATAGAATAAGTACTTGAACTTATAGAGAATCTCCTTTTAAAAAGCATCGAGCAGGAAAATGTACCGTCTCCCCTTTATAGCCTTAGCAATTACTATTCACTAAGGTATTATGAACTGATAGCTAATA
The DNA here is from genome assembly GCF_028750875.1 of Macrosteles quadrilineatus. Classification (NCBI taxonomy): domain Eukaryota; kingdom Metazoa; phylum Arthropoda; class Insecta; order Hemiptera; family Cicadellidae; genus Macrosteles; species Macrosteles quadrilineatus. Next base: position 54,389,641 of record NW_026542601.1, read on the forward strand.
TGGGTATTATGTTTAACATAACGGCTTTTGGTCTAATTATATCCATCCACGGTTTCGCTTTGTTAACTTGTGGTCGAAGTTCCTGTGTTCGGCTTTGCCTTACACATCCAATTGACAACAAACCAGAACATAGTAGGGTACTAGATGAAGAGCATATTGTATAGCCGATCTTTAGTATTTGCTTGAAAACTTATACAATATTTGCGTTAGTTTTTTTTAATTAACTGGTTTTTATTCCAAGTTCATACACATGAAGCAGTAACCAAGACGAAAACGTTCAAGGCTTATGTTTTTACAGTAGGATATATTGGTATGTCAGAGGGATGAGGTAAATGGAATGGATTTGAAATCATATTTATATAAGAAGCTTCTATAAGTAACTATAAAATAGTACAAATTTGGGAAACACCAAGTTTTGTGATACATGTAATACTGAAGCAACATAAGCGACTGATTCAATACATCGCTCGAAAACAACTATTGATTTTTAAATATTAAAGTACTGTATTAGTTAAAGGATGATATTATAAATTTGTGCACGATGCCTTAAGCTTTGAAAGATATAGATATATTGAATCTTAGTTGCAACTTAATTTTACTTTTTGAATTATCCTCGAATGTTAATTGAGTTTGGCTAAAAGTGTTTCCGCACATTATCTTAACTATCTTAACTCTTGTGACATTGTAGTTGGAATTAACTTCCTCTCTAGGAGAGGAAAGTGTAACTTTAATTATCTTACATCTGCGTGAATTATGTAAATTTGTTTTAAACTTTGTATACTTAAACACATTTAGCTGTTTGTTGTGACACTAAATACGTAGCAAATAAGTGCATGATCATAGTTTTGAAAATTTATCCACAGAAGACGGGAACACAGTAAATGATTATATACTCTGCAAAAAATTGACTTATTACTGCTCTACTTTTAAAAGATTTCCCAAGTTAATGATTACCCATACTTAGAAAGCAAAGCATAGGCTTCGTTAAGCTAACTGAGCGTTGGATAGCTTCGGTTCAGATGGAGAACTGTAAAGTATGACCTGTGTTACGTAAGGTTGGGTGCAGTTAGTAAATTATATCTTTCATTCAATACAACTAACACTGGTGTAACAATCGTGTTTTTCCTATGGATTTAGTTGACGTTTATTCGTCCCCTAATCGACAGCTGTGGGACATTATTCCGCACCATTTCACTTAGCACGAGTGTGCCTGGTATGGCGACACATGGGTAGTAACGTGCTGCTCAATGATTGGAGGAAGGGGTACAAAATTGGACTCAACACTAAAAGATTCAATACTATTGATTCAATACTATTCAAAACTATCAAAAGTATCAATACTATACTATTGGGACACGCGAATTTTGTATCTTTTCTTTGGAAAAAGTAAGTTACAACTTGATTCACAATATATATTTTTATGTTTCCTTGTTGCTTTGTTCACAGTTGTATCTTGTGAGATACAAATATATTCTTTTGATATATTCTAAAGAAATACAAAATTCGTAAATCAACTTTCTAGCTATCACAATTTCAAAAGAAACACGCATGCACACGTTTAAAGTCTACTGAAAACCAACTACAACATACATAATCATATAATCTATTTCAAATCACCCAGCAGAAATTATTTACTTATCATTCAATGACAAATCGATTAATAAATAAATTTTCAAATGCCGAGCAAAGATTTTGAAAAATAAAAAACATTGTCCTATATTTAGCCTAGAAAATGGAAACAAATATTCTATAGTTAAAACGATTGGAAAGGAAATTGAGAACAAATTAAAAAAAAAAACAAATACACAACATTGCAAAATTCAAGTTTGAAAATAAGTTACTGAACAAAAAATAATGACTTTCAGATGATAAAGAACAAAATGTCTACTTAAACATCTAACAACCAAATTAAAGATATGAACAGATCAGGCATTTACCAAATAAAATGTTCCGACTGTGATAAATCCTACATTGGCCAACTAGTCGTAGCTTCAAGATAAGGTTTCAAGAACACATACGCCTTAAAATTAGCCAACAGAACGACCATGAAATTGAATTTCACAGGGATATTTTAGTGTAAATCCAATCAGGAGAACGGAAATGCGGTTAGTCTGCAGGTTTGCTGTGGTGGAGGTATTTAGGAAATTTAAGATAGCATGTTTGTAAACCCCGCCATTTTGAGTGGGTAAAATTTATAAATCTGATACACTGTACAAAGATTGGTCCAATATATCACTACTTGTGAATTTGGTTTGAGGTCATTGACTTAATGAATTTTGAAGTTATGAATACATAAAACAATCCAAAACAGACATACAGACAGAAAAACAGCCATTTTATACAAATATGATGTTTTTTCATTGTTTGGACCTAAGGAACAAATATTCAGAATATTTCCTGGGGGTTTGTATGCACCCTGTGTATATTATTGTAAATAAGATTCAATGTCAAGTTGTCAAGAATGCTTTTGACAGATATTTTAAACGTTTTTGAGGTGAATGTTAACCCTACAGTCATAATGAAATGAACTACAGGTGAAATACAAACATCACCGAGAGCCATTAACACAACATCTGGCAGTTAGGAGTCATAAGTTAGCCATTAGACGAACCCTTTCATTTCAGTGAATAGTGAATCATACTGCATTTCCTTACCTCGTTAACATTTATTGATGAATTTCTTGCAGGATTGATAACGAAAATATAAATACCATCGTACCGTTAAATGTTAGTAATATTTGTAATATAAATAATGTTGAAAAAGTGAATAAATATGTTTGTGAGTTTGTCTGATGTGATGGTCGATCAAGTGTAAACTACTGAATCATTAGAGCTTACATTTTCAATAATAGAGCCAACATACCAAATATTTACATAGGACCATCTATTTTTTTTTTTTTTTTCTTAAAGGCGTAGGCTAATGGATTTCAAAATGTGTTTCTTATACATTAAATTAGTAATAGACTATAATAATAGTAGATAGTATATTAGTAGTGCTCAGTTGTTTCAAAATGTTTTTGTCGAATTTCGCTAATTATTCATTGTAAAATTGTAATAATCTGCAGAGAAAGAGGCTTATAACAAATTTAAAATTAGGATAGCACATGTTATGTGTTATAAATATTTAATAATTGCTACTCTACAGTATATTATTTGATTCATTTACCTTTTTTTAGCTCAAAACATAAGTAGGGTTTTAAAAATAAGTCTATTATACCTCTTACTTCGTAGCCCTTAGCATTCTAACCTCTTACCTGAGTAAAAAAAAAACAAACAATTTGGTTAAACTAAGAGGTAAGCTTATGTTATGATTCTAGTTTCGATAGATGTGTAACTATTTTATGCAATAGATATGAAGAACTTGAAGAACTTTATTATCCCAACACGTCTTCTTCTCATAAATATAGTGGCTGGAATTATTCAAGGGCATTTAATTACACAAATTACAAAAATATATTAAAATACAATATTCCTGTCTAAAATCCGCTTTGGAAATTGTGATGACTTCTTTTATCCAGGACGACACAAAACTTCCAATCAATATGTTATCCGTTGGAATAATTTTACTTCATAGTTTAATTATTTTTATGTATGATAGAACCATATTATAATTTCCAATATCAAACATTTGTGTAAACAAATACTCATACATTTTATTATAAAATTGGGAAATATTTAATATATTAATTTTTTCCCGCCATTTTCTTTATGAATATGTGAAAGTACTAATTTACGTTACTACTTGCATTTACAGGTACTTCGATTTTATCTTACAGCTTTTTATCTGTATTGATACATCAAATGACATCCCTTGTTCCTGTTAGAGTGACAGGAAGCGCTAGCCACTTATTCAAGAGTTCAGAGTCAGCATTCTATACATAGGGTGATGTACTTTACAAGCCAACCCCTCCATGTTACTTTGAAGTAGAATTGCGGTTACACACACATAATAGTGGCTGGTAAATATTATTCCAGACCAGTTACTAACAGAACGTTTAAAATAGTTCTATTGTTTGAACTGTTTACAGTTTGGATTGGTCCTTGGTGATAATATAAAACTATGTAAACTAAATGTACCTTTGATATATCAGGGCTTCCTTTATTTTAACCGAAGGTGATTTTTACGTAACGACAAAACGTACAATGCTAATCAAGACTTTTTTATTTATGATTTTTCTGAATTATACAACAATTGACCAGGTAGGAAAATTATAGGATTATTAAAACATGTTACCATTGGTAACATTTGGTATCGATATTACAAGTAATGAGCACGTTTAACAGTTTAATGGAAATTAAATTAAATCTAGCGCTGGCAACTTTTTCAACCAGCAAAAGAGTCATAGTCATTTGAATTTAAATAGTTTAATATTTTAGACATTTATTAACTTCTACGAATCATACACACATTTACTTTACAACGATGTTTGAATGTTTGAAAGGGTATGTTGTAAGCCACAGCTTGCACGAGGTCATGTCACATTTACATAACACAACAGCCAAGCTACGTCTTCATGGCATGTTTCACACTTTACTACAATGTGATGTAGCAGAATCATTATTGAAATCCAATCGTTAAATAATGTTTATTTAACATATAATTCTCGATATAACTCTAGATTTTTGGGTTTGTTTCAGGATTATCAGAAAAAAAATGAGGAGACTGCGATTTATATTAGGGTAATTAAAATATGTGAAAAACTTAAATTGCAGCTTACGACTTATTTTTACAGTGGAAAAACAGAACAAATCATGCCCCGTGCTAAAAAATCTCATAAAAATGTGTTTTAAGTTTCCTAATCAAGTCATGTACAATCGTGAATTGACCAAAAACATATTTACTTGGAACTGTGACATCTTTCTTAATCCACTACTTGGAAGTCGCGTATTGTGGATATTTATAGGCATAATCTGTGGATGCGATACTCCCTGGTGCGGATTATCGTCTGCACTATTGAGTACTACGACTATCCGTGGTACTATCCGGATAATTATATCAATTCGTAAATTACAAGGCAAAAATTTGGTTCAGGTTGCTTTATAAACCCCTTAGTTGTATTGGCTATATGGGCTGTTAATTAACAGTCCTGTCTAAGGAACAAGTCGGTCTTAGTTACAAGACCTAAGATCGCCCAATTCATTCTACACTCATCCCCATTCATACATACTTGAATTAAAATGACCTTCGTATGGTCACCATGTCAATTAAAAGTATTGAAAGTATTAATTTATTTTATCGTAATCACTGCAGCAATCATGTAAAAAGAAGAACTATTGAATGAGGAATTTCAACCTCTACTTTACTAGAGAGAATGTTACAGTGGGTTAAATCTGCAATCGAATCCAAATCACATTATTTTAGTGGGTTTTCACAGGTGGATTACCCAACAGTAATATTCTTACAATGACCAATTACTAGAATTCTCTTACATAAGTGTCCACAATACCTGGGACAATCGTGACCATTCAACATCGTATGTAGTCTGAAAGCTTGAGGTAGACTGCATCCGCTTGTGGTGACTCCTCTTAGAGACACAGAGCTCTAAGTGATTGAGGGTTTATATTATAGATGAATCGTCTAGATTTAAAATGGAATCAGCAAGAATATTGAGTAATTATTGAAGATACCCAATCTTTTGAGTATGTTTAGATAACCTCTTTTTATAGATAATTACATTTACTAGCAGTTTTCTTTAAGAATGCTTTTCAACAATAAAAGCTAGTTGTAACAACGAAAATAAATAAAGTAACAATACAATTCCTGGTTTAAATTAAACCGAAAATAGCAGTTCCAACGCATTTAGACATTAATTTATAAAACAACACATTCATTAATTGAATAATATTGCTTGGATATACATTGAAGTAAAAGGAAGAAAATTGCTCAATATTTTACTTTGTCGTATACCTACTGAATATAATAGAGTCATATAAAAAGTTTATGTGATGGTTTTAAATAAAAATTTAAAATATTTTAAATAATAGTTTTATAGCACTACATATCAAACTCACATTATGTAGTTCTTAAAAATAACACCAAATATTTACGCATATACAGATGGATAATGGGTTACGGTTCTGTTCGGTCCATTCAAGGAAAAAACTCTTTAAACTTTGTTGTAAAAAAAGAAAAAGATTTGTAGCACAGCCTTTTGACTAACCCAATGTACTTTCAATGCCGACAACCATAAAGTAAAATACCTTAAAAATATGAAGAGTATTTGACCGAAATCACAACTTGTTTTAACAAAATAATATTACAATTCAATTTTTTTTACGATGCCAAAAATTTACTTTTAAAAACGTACTATGAAAAGGGGTTTCAACCTCAATGAAAAGTAGGTTGAAATGTATTAAACAAAAAGCTACACCAATGTAATAGCTACACTGCGCTGGACACTGGACTGTGGTCAGCCCGCATGCATACCCTGACTTTCCATCATCACAAACAGACAGATTGATTGTTACTTAGTTTAAAACACGTTGACTGATGGAGCTATGTCGATGTTTCATCATCGGTCTCAATTTCTGTTAAAACAGCTTACTAGAAGTAACTGACGAAAGAGACAGCCGTAATGGAGGTACTAAAGAATGTCGGCACCACGTAAGTTTGCAGTTGGTGGCAGCCAATCACAAGACAAGGCTAGTGCGACGTTGCCACATCGCCCGTTGACAACAGTAATTAAAATATACTAAGCAATATATTAAAATCAGCTGGTATTAACAGATTTGGCAACACCGCACAGTTCTCATTAGTTCATTCAAAACCATATGGTAAATAGGCTCCTCCCTCAACTGCAAACTTACGTGGTCCCGACAATAGTAATTTAAGTGCAATTATATATTCATGTGTTATCGAAGTAGATTTGATCACTTTACCTCACTGTATTTATATCATGAGTCTATCTGTATTACAACCATATGCCACAGAAAAGCGTAGCTGGGCGACCTCTTATCTAACGTGTAGTGTGGTCAAGCAGGAACAGGTCATTTGACCACAAGTCTAATGTGATATTACAACCGGTTACATTGAATATACTGACGCCGGTTTTGGGTAAATTTTACATAGAATACGATTTTCTTTTACTTTGAGACGCAAGGCAATGGAGTTCCTAAACATTATATAGAAAACCTTCAAATAATTGTTCCTATAAACCAAATACTTTGACCGACAAAGCAGCACAGTTGACTGACGTGTGTGTCACTCTATGACGTCACACCCGGTGTGTTTGGTTATCCAGTGTTTCTTCACTTAACTGATAAGCCTTGAGCGACAGATGGTCCTGCTTATCAATGTTATCAGTCACACGTGTTCCAGGGAGTGGCGGAGTTGTATCAGCTGCAAATGAACAATCGAGTACTTAAACCGAATTAAAATAATCGATTACATTCTGCTCACACATTTAATAAGTATTTAGACTGCATAAAACATGACAATCTCCACAGAAAGAAAACTTTTGAGTTGCATGTAATACGTCGCAATTAGAACATTGTTAACTTTCAATTGACCTACTTAAAACGCATGGAAGACTTTGAGCACTTTCTGACGACTATCTTAACAAATAACACATATCATTACTACTATTAAATGTGTGAACAAAATGGTTATGGCGTTGAATGAACTGTAAGTAACCCATCGAATACTTTCCGCTGACTATCTAAACGGATACAGAATACAACATTGTTACAGAATAACAATATACAGAATAATAATGATCACACCAAGTCTTACTAATCAGCTATATACAATACTTTCCACAGAACTTTACTAACTATGATTTCCCGTAAGTTTAATGAAATTGCAGCATTAACTTTAACTATATTTATTAGTTATATATATATATATATATATTATATGCATTAGTTGTACTGTTACAAACATTTCAATAGTTATTATGCAGTTTCAATATTCCATTATGACCAATAATTGTTAAGTGTTTTACGTTTGTGTGTTTTAGAGCCAATTATTTAAAAAAAATCTATTGAAATGTCTAAAATAAAAAATAATGTAAACCCATAGTATCTCTGAGCCAAAAGTAGTATTTCGACAAAAAATATTTAATATAAAACACATTTTCTCATATGCAATCTTCCCCCAAAACAGCTAAATCTATGTAATCAGCATTTTTATAGAACACAATCATCCTTAGATATAGAAATAAAAATATATTATTCGATTATATTTTGTTACTACATTGGTTTCCTATAAATTATAAATTTATTGGTTTGGAATCGTTAGTATTGTCAACTAATAAAGCTTATATAATATAATGCATTATTGGTTGAATGAAAATATGCCTCTCCTGTAATTGAACTGTCACTAAAGTTGGAGAGGAATGCATTTAGATCTTGTAGAAGTTAAAGGGAATATAAATCTGTTCTTAAGTAGTAATCAGAAAACTTCGCAGCAGTTTTACATTGGAATAATTACTTATGCTCAAAATATATCTGCAATCACTTTGATCATCAAAAATGAAACTTTATAAGTTTATTTGCTATATGCTTACTTTAAACTGAATTTATTATTTAATCCTTGACCGATAAGTACAACCTTTTATTAAAGGTAAAAACATGTGTTAAAGGCAATCAGGAAAATTTTCACTAACGAGTATTCAACTTTTGAAATATATTTTGACCGCGATTAAAAATATTTGTAACTATGAGAATTGAATTTTTGAGAGTTTAAAGCAAACATAGTGTCGAAATGAAAATCTGCTATGTTTAATATTGATGTCGTTCACAATTGCAGTATTGGTTTTATTTGGACATTTATCAGTTAGTGGAAATACCATAATCGACTAAAAATAACATTTATAGTCAAATGATAAATTCTTTCAAAAAATAAAGTTGGAATGCTATATCCAATTTATGTTAAGTCCCCCAAGCCCAAATCTACGCGTAAACATTATCTTAATGAGGCATCTCACGCCATCGCATTAACACGACAAGGGCGTAGACTGGAGTAGTCAGTTAATGTCTCACCATCTATCTGGAGTTTCTCGTTAAAGCTCACATCAAGAATACACGTGCTGGATTGTATCGCTAGGTTTGGTAAACGTATGTTTTACGATATGTAAATAGTTTTGACATATTGATTTTGACAATAGTTTTCTCGGTACTTGTAATTTTACCAATTTGTTATGTGACGGTTTTACAATAGACAACTTCTTCTCCATTCTAGGTGTAGTTGTTGACGCTGTTATACCAATATAATAAAGTACATTCGTTTTCAAACACTATATGATTTATCTACACATTTATAGTATTCTTTTACGTCACAGTAAGTATACGTCACAGTACTTATCACCTAAATATATGAAGTAATAAGGTAATAAATTTGTCGTGCTAGTTTTTATTTAACATACTGCTCCTTTCAGCTAGATTATTACACTTGTATGTGAGGTGAACTGCACTGTGAGGTGAATGTGGGTGATATTGAAGGTTTTTCTGTTTGGGGAAAGGTTAACGATTGTTAAATTATCCAAAACCCCTTATCTACATTTGATATTTTAGTTATTCCCAGAATTATAATAATAATTGTACATTGGAAAGACTGGCTTTTTAAAGAGTGTTTGCCACTTTGACAGTTCGTACCAATACCTACCTGAGACTTAGTCTTTGACTAAAGTTTACTTGTATAAATTGATACAAACTCGGTCCACTACGTAAATACCAATGGCAAAACTGGTGATGTGATATAAAGCTTAACAAAGTTTGATTTCTGCTCTGTATCTCAATTGAAAAATATACCATCTTAAATCCAGGTAAAATGAAAGAATGATTTTATTAAAACGATTAAGAATACTGGCACATCACCAAAGAGTTTAAAGATATACAGGACATTTTAGCTAAAATGAGGAAAACTAGATGTTTAATGGTAAATAATAACGCATTTATGTATGTAAGGAACATTTAACGCCTCTGAAGTATGTCGAAGGTATAAAGTAAGGACCAAGGAAAGGAGGTATTGAACACACACTGTATGATCTAGTGTCTGTGCGTTAGGTAAAAGTCAATAATTCTTGTTACTTTCGGAGTGTTCACATCATCTAACATGCAAAAAGCAATATTAAACACCCCTATAGAGCTGAAGAGTAATTTTGTCTGGTCTAAAAGCCCGTCAAAGGCCTACTGTTGACGCGCGTATAATTGGGCCTAAATTGAGTTCTGTTTCTAATCTGCCCAGAGGGTTTTACAGCTGCTCTGATGAGTCACCGGATCTCTACCCATCATCGAGATTCAAACGAGATTTATTATTAAATTAGTAATTTAGTAAATTCATTTGCACCCTTTGTAAACTTTTATTGTGAACCCTTAGTTTCTTTTCTTTTACAATCAATTTTGTATTGTAATTAAATAAATTTAAGTTTAGATACTGTACATGGAGTTTCCATTGTATTCCTAGCTTGTATTTGTAGCCTTGTTACACTGCATAATTTAAGAGTAAAAGCTCTTTCTAAAAATGTATAGTTAAATGTTGTTGAAATCGAAATTTCCTGAGTAATTTACGTCAGAATGTGAAATGTTAACATTCTTTTACGAAAACATAATTTTTATCACCTTTTCAAAACTACATAAAATTGTTATAACCAACCTCAGATTCGGAGATGTATAAATTGTAGGGAATTTATTGCAGTTTCAGATGGTGATGGAAACGATCCACCACCAAAATATATTTTGAACTCTCTTCTTTTTCAAACTATATTTCCCGCTACATAATAGTCGCTCAATACTATTTTATATATATAGATATGCAAATGAATCCTCAGAATCTCCATCATTCTAAAAGTATAATATAAGTCTCAGCTTGAACTGTACTCGCCATTAATAGTTAAGGCAGCAGGAACAATGACCGCGACGCGTTTTGCGCCTTTGTTTGTGTTATGTTTATTGGATCTGAGGATTGTATAGCTGTTAAGTTATGTACCGCAATAGTTTCATTATACAGAAGTACTATTTACCTATAGTGTACTACTCTCAAAAGTTGTCAATTTAAAAATTAATGGTTCTAAACAACAACAAAAACCATTATACTCCTGATTATACTTATCGTAAATTTAAAAAATATAATTTTTAGTAACTTCTTGTCAATTTCTGTGAAACTACTACATAATCTATTTGTAGAATGCATTTTTCTGTACAGTTTGAGGTGTCTAACGTATTCCTATGACTTTTGGTTCTCGAGATATAAGCTATTTTGTGCGCGGCGGCCCCCCGGGCGGCCCCCCAACTTCACCCCCTTCCCCCCATGTTATTAACCACCTAGAAATGCGACAACATCGATTTTCTTCATCTACTAGGTACCCATAGCAACAATAAAAAGTCAAATTTCGTTACACTTTTATGCATGCTCAAACCCCCTCAGCGCCTGGACTATAAGTATAATTGTAAATACGAATGATTTTCAATTTAAAATGAATTTAAAACTTTTTTAAATTCTATATATTTTTATTGTTGAAATATAAATTAAAAAAACATGTTTGTTACAAAAATTTAAATAGTTTATTACTATCATTCTCTTTATTTCATAATCCTGTCAATATAAAATATATAAGATAAACGCATTATTTAATCTTCCGATGGAATGCATAAGGAAACATCGAGCGTGACAAATTGTTTCTAACAAGCGGAAGCTATAGTAAATAACAGTGATAAAACAAAGACTCAACAAATTGACAAGCACGGGTCGAATCTAATGCTGAAGTCGCACGTCATAAGATCAGACCGCAGTACTGATTTATCGTCACTATTTGTAAAATTATTTAGTTTTGTATAAACCTATATTGAAAACGTTTAGGTAATATACAAGGTAATGAACATAACTTACTATCATTGTATGAATATGTCTGTTACAGTTAGAAACTTTTATTCATTAGACAGTAACCCATCACTCGAGGGTGATTATTTGATATTGAATTTGTAGAAACCGGTTGTTTACATTGAAGTTAATAAGGGTGGAGCCCTTTGGGTGTGCATAGAACCTTTGATTTTAATAAAACTATTTTTTAAATTTAAACGAAAAACGACTTTAGAATTCAACTATAGCCAACAAATCAAACTAGTTGATGGTCAGTAAATAGCCTATGTCCAGAGTAAAATAATAAAAATAACATATGTTCTGGCTTGAATTTCAATTGAAACAGGTACGATCAAACTTAAAATTTACTTAGAAAAATAAATCAGGATAAAAAAAAACTCCCTTGGTGATGCAAGTGCTAACTAACTTAGTGAGTGGGTCTACTAGTATATGCCAGGACATGCCATGAATATCTTGGTTTCTAGAATTTTTTTAAGTATGTACAATACTTAACATTTCCTGTATACTCAACTCCTAGCACCAGCTAGCAAGTTCCAAAGTTGGATAACTTGATATCAATTGATCATTTAACATTGGTTCTAGAACCAATCACATTAATTCGATCATAACTTCCATATTCCGCTCATTTCAATATTCTTTTAGCTATAAAAGAACATCCAAGCGTGAGGAAGAATTATTCACTCTGTAAAAACCTAAAGAAATTGAAGTTTGTTTACCTCAGTTGTCTACTAATATTTTCACTATCGTTGCCGATGCCACATAATTTTAGTTGTTTTATTGGCATATGTTTAAATATATATAAAAAAAAAAAACTGTTATAAATATACTGAAAGCAGGATAAACTCTACACTTTAGAGAACAAACAAATCCAGTGGTTTCAAAGTTACTCCTAACCCTAAGATACGATATATGTGACGTTGGGCGGGGCTTCTTTCTCAGCGTTTAAGAGAGATACAATCCACAATTCTTTACATTCTTTATATTCACCCGTAAGTATTCTAAGGACAAACATTTATTTAGCTTTTTACTTACAATAATTTAAAATAAAGCTTGACAACCGAGCGTAATATTAACATCGTGTTTGATAGTACATAAAAAAGTGAAAAGGTGTTCTATTGGTTTTATAAATTGTTATAAAACATTATAATTTTAGTTTTAAATTGTTGCAGGATTCAAAAACTCGAAAAAAAATGCCAACTTATTAAATGAAGCGACATGTTACTAGTTGTTACAAAATAACTTAACGATTTTTTTATTTTCCAGTTCGACATTAGGAGTGCTGTTATTTATTTATTTTCTTTGACGTACATGTCTGATCATTCTTAGATTCCTAACAGACCTGATATTCTCAAAATGTGTGCGAATCACCGTAATCAATATAAACAGATATAAAGTTACTACGACATTTATAAGCCTGTTTATTTTTTATAGAATGACAACTATAAAATAAATTATATTAATATTCGTACTTTCATTTAATTATGTAAATTTTCACGTGCTTTTCTTTAGTCATTCTATGAAAACAGTTTTTGCAAAGTAAAATCGTGTGCATTATTATACTATAATGCCTATTTTGTAAACAATTAATGTTGCTTTCATAAGATTATAAACCCATATTAAATTTTTAAATATATAATTTTACTAGGCCTACAATGTTGGATATAATATGGATTTAGCTATCTTAGACTACTCCCCATTTTAAATTGAGATGACTGTATAAAGACAGGTTACTTATTAGATAGAATATAAGCACAGCTAAATGGTTAAACACTCTTTTTATAAAATAAGAGAAGCTACTAAAATTTGAAAACAAAAATTTTTATATTTGTAAACTAGGGAAAAGAGAATGTTCACATTTTTTTGTACTTCTTACATGATATAATAATATAACTTCTTAAAATTGTACTGTATTTTAATTAACTCCAGGTGCTCATCCAAACAACGAAAGCGGCTCGGAAAAAACATAATTATTATCTGTGTGAAGTGTTATGTCAGAAGCGATTATCCGAAAAACCACAAGCAAGCATGTCAATCTGTAGGATGGAATAATCTTGAATGAGTTCACAAACCAGCAAGAACAGGGTGTTATGGAGGTTTTGAACTTATTAAAAATTGGGATTTTTAAATTAGGAAAATTTACTAATAAGGTAATGTCTGGTTGGTATCGAACTGCAGCTGCAAATCTACCGTGTTTTGTGATGGCATTGTTAGAACATTTAAAAATAGATTTACCTAATTTCTACTAAACAAAGTACACACTTTACTTATTATATTTACTTATTATTGTTCGTGCATAGACACTAAGGACACCATGGATAACATAATATGCCGACTCGGCTGGAAGCTTAGTGGTTATAATACTTGGTCACCAAAAGGTCACCAGTTAGATCTTGAAATAGTAAGTAGCTTTTCGGGGGTTCAAAAACTGGACTAAGCTAAACGTGATCATTTGGCTTTTATAATTAATTGGCCTGGCTGAAACAACTGGTCTTTGAACTTGATATCAAAATATTTACGTTAACACTGTAGTAATACCCTTGATAGTTTGTTTGTGAGTGTTAAAACTAAAAATCACACAATTATTTGGAAAAGGTTTTACTTTTGTATTGTCTATGGTAAATCATGTACAATCCCAACAAATTTCCAAAATTAGAATATGTGTTTTGTCCTATTTTGTTTGTTTGTTAGATACTCAAAATTATAACTTCTCATGAATCCTAGGAAGTTAAATTTTGTAAATAACATAATATAACAAATTGATTCTTTTAATTTTCACCTTAACATCTGTAACAAAAATCCTGACGCAAATGTTGCAAGAAAACGAATAAGAGTTCTCAAACAGTTTCTGAATCCACGAAGCATAAATTTTTAATGACGAGTTAACCATCAATTAAATCGTGTACTTAACCCAAGTTTATTATGTGAGTAAGGTATTAACTGGTAATTGTTTTTACGGGGTTTTCCTTATAATCAATAAATGGTGTTTAGTAAAAAGTGTCGATTTTATAAAATATACGTATATACAATGTAATTTGATAGTAACTAATTTAAATTATAGCCATAAACAAGTGTTTTTAAAATATGCCGCATCTTTTCAATTCTGTTTTACAAATTTCATTATAAGTACTAGTTTTTAAGGCAAGTACATTTTGAAGAAAACAAATAAACCTGAACAAGTGATTTAAAACTTACTGAAAAGCATAATCAACCCTTTGACAAACTAAATGTCCGTATTAAATCTAATGATTTCTAAAAGAAAATATACAAGTTATACTTTGAAGACCTACAAAGAACCTTACGTATTCACCTAAATACCAAAATCTAACTAAACCAGACAAATAATCCTAATTAACAAAATCAATGTTAACATAGATAAATTTAAAACAATCCCTCAATAGTAGGTTTGTTCCAGTAGTGGAAAAGTAATTCATATAACCTTTGACAAAAAATTATACTACCTTCTACTGTTTTTCGACGAGATAAATAATCTATTTCCACATTTATATACATTACATTGTGGACTAAAGACGAAAAACTAGGCAGTCTACCATACAGGTTTACGATGGCTAACATAAGTTTGTAATTACTACCCAATCTGCGATACCACTGGTTTTATTTGAATCAGTAAGACTGGATTTTAACAATCAACTCCATAAAATTATTATCGTCCAGTTCTATCAGGTGTTTAGTTTTAACGAAGGTTTTCAAACGAAACCCTTGAATTTTAGTGAAAAATGTTTTGTTTTGTGGGAAGCTTTAAACGACTACAGTAACTTTAAACTTTAAATTTGTTTAAATTCAACGTATTGGGTGTATCGTTCGTGGTGATG
Organism: Macrosteles quadrilineatus; assembly: GCF_028750875.1. Classification (NCBI taxonomy): domain Eukaryota; kingdom Metazoa; phylum Arthropoda; class Insecta; order Hemiptera; family Cicadellidae; genus Macrosteles; species Macrosteles quadrilineatus. The sequence continues at coordinate 54,405,288 of NW_026542601.1, forward strand.
CTTTGTAAAATTTCTTTTTTAGATAAAAGTGTCAGTTCAATCATTTATCATTGGATCATTACAACAGTTTATATCCTATAAAAACAAAAGCATGTGTTGACTTCATCCCTTGAATTCGCATTAAATGGTTTCCCCTGTTTTTAGATACAGTGTTTAGTTGTCTCGAACATCCAAATAGTACTGTACAGTATTTAAAAATTGTAAACAAACCTCGTAGTAAAATAATATAGTTTAAATTATTTTACCATACTTAAACTCAACCGGGCTTCAATAAAACTATTGTAGATAAATATTTTTGCTTTAAATTACATACAAAATATTTCAATACTAAAGACGGAATGATGTACGTTTAAAGTGTTAATTCCGGAAATTTAACCTCTAATTTAATTGTAACCCAAGCGAGCATATAATCAAAGCCTTAAAAGTTTGTTTAAAATAGTTCCTTATGTAAGTACTAAACTATCATTAGACAACTGTACAAATTGATTAAATTATGCTTGCGGCAATTATGCTTTCGGTTCCGTAACTCGGTTTTTGTAGCTTCTTTGCCTATGGTAAAATAAGTTGGGAAATGTGTGTATTCATATAGTGATTAGAATAGTCCCACAATATTAAAAAAAAGGCTACAAGTACTGTAAAATATTTTTAATGCAATAATTGTATTAAATCTTGTACTATTCATTTAACCCAAAAGCCATCAGTTTAACAACTCATCTAGTTTATACAATCGGTTTCGGCACCAATATTATGTTGTCAATTATCTTAGTCGAATAAGAATAGTCAGTTTTCAGTACAACATTTCAGAAGTTACTTTATTTACTATTTGTTTAACAATATTAAAACATGTGATTCTTAATCTTCTCAAATAAATTATACAGTAGAAAAGATTAATCAATGGACATTCATGTATAATATTAGTCATTAACACAATAAAAAAAATAAAAATAAAAAAAACGTCACAAGAATGTTTTACTAAATCACTTCAGACAAACACATGTTGAAGGGTTCTCTGTTGACCTTCGGCTCACGTGCCCACTTGTACTAGTACAGGGTGGCGCAGATGGATCGGGTGGTTTTAAAATACTTGTCAAACTGACAATTTTAAAGGTATTAGACAAAAATAAATTGCAAAACGTGTAGTTACAATGGAAGTGGATTGACAAAAATTAGTTAAGTTAGTTTTCAAAAATAACATCCATCAAATGCCTTCCTTCTCCAGCGACGCATTCTTGGAGTCGGTCCTTGAGGTTCCGCATTGCTCGCTCAAGCACATCGCCAGGAATTGATGTGATTTTTTTGTGAATTGCAGCCTTCAACTCCTGAAGCAAGGGTCTACATGAACAAACCTCGGACCATTCAGGAGTTGAAGGCTGCAATTCACAACGAAATCACACCAATTTCTGGTGATGTGCTTGAGCGAGCAATGCGGAACCTTAAGGACCGACTCCAAGAATGTGTCGCTAAAGAAGTAAGGCATTTGATGGATGTTATTTTTGAAAACTAACTTAACAATTTTTTTGTCAATAAACTTCCATTGTAACCACACGTTTTGCACTTTATTTCAATCCAATACCTTTAAAATTGACAGTTTGACACGTATTTTAAAACCACCCGATCCATCTGCGCCACCCTACCTTTAGACTGATATTTCGTAAAACTTTTATCGAGCTTTGCATTTCATCCCTCAGATTTATGGATCTCAAAAGTCTCTATACAGAAGAAAATTGAGTTTTTCAAGATTTATTATTTAAATCTTTCAAGATACCCCCTGTTACGTTTATACTAGTTGACCTTTTCCATTACTAGTAAAAATAGACATATACGTACAAAAATTTGTTGAAAAACATAAAAATACCATTACATAAAAAACCAATAATATCATTAACATTTGCATCATAGGGGTCAAAATATATTACGTGCCTACAACTCTATTTTTTCAATTACACTTCTATAATTTATTGAAACCTAAAATAGGTAATAAATAATGAAAAATACAATATACGCCGCACCGAGCGGCCGCCTGCGCTAGCGTTGATAGTTCTATTTTAGTATGAGAATTAAATTAGAATCCAATTAAAAAAAAATTTAATTGTATCTAATTTATGAATTTGATATGGTTTAGAGTTGGTGGCTCAGTTGGTATCGTCATAGACTTCGGGCCCAAGGAAGCGATGTCGTGGGTTCAGATTCGGATCCTGGTCACTGCTGATAACATGTTATCAGTACAGTTCTCCTTCGTACTGTATCACCCCTTCGCTGCATACGTTCCACGCACGGATCTGTAACCTATGTGGACCGGCAAATGCAAGGTTAAAAGACTCCGCCAACCTCTTAAGAAAAGGCAATTAAACTCTTTTTGGTAAAATAAATAAACGTTTGGTAATATTTTGCCGTTATATATTTTGGGCATATTATGTTGTAATTTTGTGGTTTGTTTGATCAAGGATGAAAATTTATTTCACTAGTTGAAACCGCTAAATCAATTATATCAAAAATGTTAAACTTAATTAAGTAATTAAATAAAGTAATTTATGTTATACTTACATTCTTTCAAAATTAAAAAAAAACATTAATATTATTAAAGACAATAAAAATGATAATTCTGTAACATGTTATTTCATGTTTTATTACTGTTTTATTATTACTTCCTCCGCTCTCTCACTCACACACTCTCTCCATCTCTCTCTAAAATCCCTTTTGCCGTGCTCGGTAGAACCGAGGTGTTTATATCGTTGGGTAGAACTCGTCTGGTCTTGGTCTTGTTTCTTGGAAATTTTCGGATTGAAATTTTGCTGACATTTACCTCTCTGCTCGGTTTGGGGTCTTGATCGGGGAAAAGATCGATAGTGTGTCACCACCTTAAAGAATCGAATAAAACAAAAAACTAACTAATATTCTCACTATACGCCGGAATTTATTTTAAATTTAAATGCATTACAACTTCAGCTTAAGTTACAGCTAAACGCCTTTTCTAAGCGGTTTGAAGGATTTTTTGGCTAGCTTTAAATGCTTAATACAACAACACATATGGAAGCAGTAGTACCGTTCTTAACAATGCATTAGTTTGTATTTTATAAAACTATAAATAAAATAAAGCTTGTTGCATATATTATTACTATCCCGGAAAGGGCTAGACGAAATATTATAATTTCATATTTTGTTTTTAATTAATCTATACGCCATGTTTAAATATTATTTTTTCCGGTGGTTATACAATATATTTACCGTATAAAATTTAGTGGTCCTAACGGCGTTATTTTTAACGCATTGTATGGGATACAGCTTATCCATTCTCAGTACGGTAAATTTTACACTATTTATGAAGGTGTCGAGTAGTTTTTCATCTTGTGTTGGGTATTATTTATGTCAATATCTCCCCTTTAAGCGTGCCTTGCGTGCTTTTGGCATATCTACAAGACACGCCTCTCAGACTCAATACATCACTGTGCGCTAACTTCCCTTTTAGTTACACGGTGTTTTCTCAGAAAAGGGTGTAGCTTGAAAGGTCAAACCTTTTAAAGATATCGTTTAGTACGAGTAGTAGTTTTTTTTTTTCCTAGGACGCTAGGCACGAGCCTGGAATTGTTTTTCACATTACTTCAGGCTAGACCTAGGGGTTGCGGCATCATCACTTAGATCAAATCCATTGGTGACTTGACGAGGATCGAACCCGGGACCTCAGGGACTGAAGTCCCGCGCTCTAACCACTACACCAGCTCGCTCCCCCAGTAGTTTTACACATATAAAATGTCTTGGTTAATTCAACTACAATGATTATGTGTTGATAATTAAATATTGCACAGTGCCGCATGAGAACGCATGTGTTACGACGAATATGTCCATAAAGTAATGAATGTCAGTAAAAAGAGAATGACAAAATAGCAGTCTCTTTGAAGACTAGATTCAAACTTCGTCCTTTGTTTACGAATAAAACAATACCAAGCGCATTCTTTCAAAATGATTCAATTTCGACTTCACAAATTTGCAGTCTGAGCCTAAATTTTCACACGACTGAAACTGCTACTAATGGGCCAAAATTATCTTTAATAGGAAGATTAATCACATAGGTAGCGAACAATCGTTGTTGCAACCGTTGCTGATTTTTCATCAACACTTTACACAATTCCAAAATTTTTCTTCAATTTCAGATTAGCGAGATTTTTTTTTATATAATAAATAAAACTAGTAAATATATGCAACGTAGTACATGTACCGTAGTGTTTTGACAACTGGTTTGGTATTGTTCATTAAAATTCTATTGTATCAGATCAAATTACAAGTAAAGTCTGTTATAGAAAACAGAAATAAAAAAAAATAGCAGTCCATAAATTGTATGGCAGGAAAAAAATTTTAAGCATTATTCAAAAACCAGAGAAAAGGGGGTTCAACCCATTATCTCAGTTGTTACCATAGGTTATATACTGGACCCTTTTCTAAACAGATTTTCAAATTTAAAGGAAATCAAATATTATTTGCTTCATTTCAGGACACCGATAAAAACTAATAGTCCAACGGTAAAAATTAGTGTTTGGCCAAGAAAAACAGTACCTTAAAACATGGAAAATGGGTTTATCTCATTATTGATCTTTAGGCTGTATTTAATAATTTTACAATAAAAAATCTGTTTATGCCAATGAAGCAACAGATAATTTTCAGAGATTTTATGGACGACAACAATTAAAAATCAGCAGAATATTCTTTTAATAAATCCGGCATAAAATTACTGTTGCATAAGGCAGTAGCATTTCAACACAAGGCAAAGTTAGTAAAACCTTAAATACTGTATTAATGTTAAAGTTTTTCTTATACAAGGTTAACTAATATAAAAAAACTTTGCAATCTTTAACACTTTACAAATGTAGTTATTAACCATCAAATTTTAGACCATGGGAAATATGGTCGATACCTTTTCATTATAAATCACTAACTGTCAATCCAACATTTGGGGTGGAAATTGAGGGGGAACAATCTGTGAGACTAATTTACAATTTGTCAAATCCCTCGTAGACACTTCACCATTTAGAAGAAAGTGGAGCAAGGCTTTATCAACACAAAATATAGCCAGGACATGAAACATTTTGTACAAAATATATACTTCTGAATTAACACTATTGAAGGTGAGGGGTGAGGGTTTACTTATATGAGGGTACAGGACAGCTTTTATAAACAAAAGGTCTTTATAAAACTCAATCGTGGAAACGTTTAACAATGCATAATAAATCATCTTGTTGTATTATAAAAACCCGTAGCTGTCATAGCTATAATTCATTACTATGACCAAAGGTGATTGGTTTTGACAAAATTTTAATTTACTAATCGAAGGGGGGGGGGGTTCAAAAAACAGGTTAGGTTCAAATAACACTTTTTGGCCAGTGCAAAGAAATCAATTTCTTGTAATTTCCCCCAGTATCTTCCCAAGATTTCACGAAATAAGACGTTGTTAATGATATACATATACAATGGATAAGGGCTGTAATTTGTTAGAAGGGAACAATCAAGGCAATCTTAGCATGAATCTCCCTGATGCAATATGTGTTTGTGCAGTAAACGAAGGTGCATCTATTGGTTCTCAGGTACAGTACTTTGATTCAAAATATTTCAAGGAGGTTTTCGCAATCTATACTTAGTAAACACTTAGGAGCAAAGGCTATCCTATTTTAAAGTTTCCTATTCCTATCAAGTTTAAAATTGAAGTAACATGCTTTAGTTTGTATACATACAAATAACTATGATTTTAAAATTCAATGCTTGTCACCCCTAAAACTGAAGTTGATCGATAAATATTGGAGGAGTTGCGTTTATTCAAAATTATGCTGTTAGATGTATGACTGAACTTAATATCTGAACTAGTAATATACTGCAGGCAATCAATTATAATTATATGCTTTTGGTTAGAACAAAGCAATACAACACACTCTGTGAACCATTGTACAACAATACATCTAATGCCATTACGTCACACTGTTCTGATCAGAGATTGTCTCTCACCAACACATTTACTGATGAATTATGGTCTCTGATGTCATTTCGCATCTCAGTATCTTGGTCATCCATATATTGTTAGTCATTAAATGACGTAGCAATAACGAAACTACAGCAAATCTCTTCCCATACGCGCCAATGCACGGGTCTGTATTCACGAGTATTTCATAATGAATATGCCCTTGAAAGTCTCAAAACCTTACATCAAATGAACTGTACATGAAGTAACCTTCCTGCTGAATAGAAACAATAGAATGTGTGAAATAACATACAATAAACAAATGACCAATTATTACTGTACTGGTTGCAATTATGGAGTGTATCAGAATTGTTAAGATCACCTGGAACCCAACTCACGGCCTCTGAGAAGTGGTGGATGGAAGTGTGCGAAGTTACAGTATTTTAGCAACATGCTTAATGATTAGTATAGGGGAATTGGGAGTCATCTACTGCAAAAGAAGTTTTCAAGTAATAAATGTAAAGAATGCAAAGGTAAACCAATAGATCATAACAAGATTTTTGCAAATCCATCGAGAGGAAATTTAATATACCGGAGTTACTTGAAAGAATGAACGTACATTCTGATACGAGATAAATTCCTATAAAATCTACTTGTACATGAACAAAGGTTCGGCCCTAAAAATGTATTAAACAAAACCATAATGGTAATTCGTTAAAACTAAAAATACTATGGTTAAAAAAAACTATAGAGTTACAGGAATATACGAGTTATGAGAATCTCCTTTAGTGGAAAATCAAGTTAATGCAAACATTAGTATTACACAAGAGCTTGAACAAACCCCATCATGCCAAAAGCCCCGGGGACTAAGGGTAATCAATGTTTGGGCCATGTCAGTTCATCAGTTGATATTTGTTATTTGATTATATCTCCATAATAAAAGGAGAGTTGTACATTCTCGATACGTATTATAAGCTTTTATAAATAGTTGGTTAAAATAACCTTTGCCTTTTGACATAAATAACCTTTTTTGCCATTGACTTTGTTTGTGATTCTATAGTGATCAAACTATCGAAAAATCATTTAGATAAACAAAAGTGTACCGGAAAACAAAATAATATAGGCATTTCAGTGTTGACTTGGTTCTCTTAGGATCTGAAATGCATAACAAGAAATTTAAAACATGAAAGGTGTGTGTTTAGTGTCCATTATTGGATTTTAATTTTTTGGTAAATTCTCACAATTTTGTACTACCGTAGCAGGCATAACAAAATTGAAAAATAAAAAAAATGCTGCTTGGAGTATTAAAATTTAAGGCATAAAATATATTTACAATTTATATTTAGACTATAAGCAAAGTGCTAAAACATTATACATATATTCATGATCTATTCAATTTGGACATTTTTGGATAATAGTGAAACGGTCTAGTTTGAAAGGGTATGTTGTAAGCCACAGCTTGTGCGAGGTCATGTCACATTTACATGACACAACAGCCAAGCTACGTCATCATGGCATGTTTCATACTTTACTACAATGTGATGTAGCAGAATCGTTATTTAAACATATTTGATTGATGTTTTAATATTCACCGTAACATATACTATAACATAACCTATGTATACCGATTAAAAAAAACTGTATTCTGCTTTATTTGTACGTCTCATATTAAATAATATTTAGGGTTCCTGTCCCTTATACTTGACCAATAATTGTATACTAAATTTCATTATCAACCGTCTCAATGCCTATATTAATGCTCTGATCTAATGATATAAAACTCAGTATAAAATTTTAGTTTAGGTATTTACTACATATATGGTTCATTAAGGAAAAGGTTATTGTGTCCTTATAATAAGACCCATTAAATTATTTCAGTTGACAAAAATGTTTAATTTAAGAGATATTATTAATTTATCAATGATATTTTGTATTACTATAAAGCAGATAATATACACTTATGTAACGCGAGTAGGTCTATTTTACGATCCTATCCAACATCGATGTGGATGGTATTATTTATGGACTTTACTGATTATTATTGTTAGGTACCCTATATTACTCTATAAAACTCATAATTACTTGGACTAATCTTAAATATCTAAGTAGAGTCACAACAATCGGATGAAGTCAACCTTGAGCTTTTAGACTACAGATGATGTTGAGTGGTCATGTTCGAACTAGGTATTGTGGAAGTTAATGTAAATGTTTTCTAGCCATTGACTGTTGTTGGGATACATTTTTTAAGAATTGTCTTCTGATAATCCGCTAAAATGTCCATAGAAACCACTAAAACTACTGCTTGTCAAGGGTGTCCTTGGTTTTGAGAGGCGCAGGACACGGAGTATAGCTGGGCATGGAGTAAACCAGGGTGACATTATCACGAGGGCACAGCATAGGGGGAATAAATTAAAAGCAATGGCCAAATACAAAAATATATAAAGCGTTTCAATTGTGCAAGGAAAAACTCCGGCCTACCTAGACCAAAATAAAGAGGCAGAAATGACACCCCGCATGAGTTGTTGTTGTTTCTCTGATCGCACCCGTTTTATTGTACTGAGAACCAACCCATTGCCACTCCCGGAAACTCTGCCAGAGTAGATCAGGGAGAAAACGGCATCGCCATACGAAGCCGTGATCAGACTGGCCAGTAGAAGGAGTAGAAGGATCTCCTGAAGAAGGAGATCTAAAATCAAATAAGTACTTCGGGCTAAGGTTTATCTTGTCCAGCCATCGCCTTTGGAAGAAAATAAGAATAAATGCCCTAGAAGAATACTTAAAACAGTCATAGCCCGAAGTAGTAGTCGCAGCTAGTCTGGGCGCGCGGCCGCGCTAGGGCCGGGAGTGTAGAGGGGAGTGTTTATTGCTCATTTCCAAAAACATCTGGCCCACACGGCTCTCTGGGGATGTTCAGTGCCTCAGCGCTGTCTTCATGGCTTTGGCGTGGGGGACGGTTAGTACACAAGGGTCCGCGCGCCCAGACTAGCTGCGACTACTGGTGCTAGACTTTTCCATCCTAGTGTCCTAGGAGATGAGGGGTTTTTAGCTGGTAGTCCGGGACATTGAGTCCTCTGGAGTCCAGACATACTGACAGCTCATCTCAGTGTAAGTAAATGCATTTTTTACCTTATGTTAAAAAAAAATTTGGATGCAATGATTACAATAAAATAGGTACATACTTTAGCTGTCGTCAATTTGACATTCAAAGCATTTGTTTTTAGGAACATAATTATTATATGAAGGTTTGAGAGTATGGTTAGGAATTCTTTGTGTTCTGTTTTACCCGTTACATAATGTAATGTTTTAAACTGCAAATTAATTCACGCTAACTACAACGACTACGTGTTCCGACACTCCACGGAGTGACTCCGTGTCGACTCTGAGTTGTTTAAATATTATTATTAGATTATCCTAGGCCTACATTTGTTACGATCAGATTTGAGAATTCACTTCAATGTTTCAAAACTGTATAAATAAATGCATTGGTAATTGCAAAGATAAGTAGTAGCCTGCTTGATTGATAGTTTTAAGATAAATTTTAGCGACCTACAAATAAACTACTGGTAGCTCCTAAATTATTAAGTTCTCCAATAAATAGGGATTGTAAAAGCTACATAGTATATTGTAAATCTTTAGACCACAAACAATCACAATTAGTATACAATTCAAATTATTGTTAGTATGTTGAATTATCACTATAAATAATCAATTTGAAATTATGAGAATGATGAACAAGCTGTTATATAATAGGGTGGCTGTTGAGTTATGTAAATGTGACATGTCATTGAGCAAGCTGTGGCTTACAACATACCCTTTCAAACATCAAAACAATATCATTGTTTGAATATATGTGGGTACAATACAAATGCAAAATAATATTAGAAATGAATATTAGAAAAGTTAATTAAATTAATCCTTCAATTTTAAATAGGTAAGGCAAGGCAACATTAAAAAAAGGACGTAACGCTCCTCTGGCATGACGTCATCATAGGCGACGGCGATAACGAAATGTTAGCCGTTTGTGATCAGCTGCTTGTTTGAATCTTTTTTTGGAAAACAAAAATATCGGAGACCTAAAAAACTGCAAACATTGCGTCATTTCCGTCGCTTATGATGACGTCATGCCAGAGGAGCATTACGGCCTGTTTGTTTGGTGTTGCCTTGGGTAAGGAAATGCATTTAGATTCTCAATAATTTACTTAAATTAATGGGTAAATTTGACGGTTAAAAAAAGGTGACGTTAGATAATAGGTCCAGAGTTTGAAACTCCCTCTTACAAAACGCATCAAAAATACTAATAATAGCGTTTTAGAACAAACAAACAGAATAATGCAAAATAAAATTTAGGTTTCCTAACAATCCCATCAATTAAGCATTTAATTTCTGTAAAATTTGACTACTTGGAGACTTAACTTTAACTTAAGTCTTCCTAACTTTATTGTAAAAACCGTCACACAGAATGAGTGTAACTTGTTGGATTCCTAAGTATTGCGACTTTCCATTTGCTCTCTCCCCCCGTTGATCATTAAGCAGCGCCCAATCAGCATAAGTGTCGCCATACTAGGCACACTCGTGATGTTTGGTGAAATGGCGCAGAATAATACCTCACAGCTGTTGATCTCAGGACAGACTTATTTCAACTTGATCAATTTTAGCACAAATTGTATTGCTGTTCCAGTATCTAATATTCACAGTAAAACAATCTTAACACGGTTTACACACATTTCACATAATCACCTGCAGCATGCTTAAAAATAATATATACTGAATAATACATATAATATATATAAAGAAGAAAAAACTGAATAAAGAAATGTCTTTCTGTGGTACTTAGTTGCAATTATTAATTATTTACAGAATTAACAGAGCTGTCTTTACCTGTTCAGGTTAATTAGAACTTGTATTGTTTAGGTCTATTCTTATTTGTTATTATGTGAGACATTTTCAAGTCTTTTCATTCACAGATTCTAAAGCCGTATTTAGTGTCAACATAAAACAGCTAACTGTGTTTAAGAATACAAAGTTTAAAACTAATTTACACAATTTACGAAGAGGCAATATAATTAAAGTTACACTTTCCTTTCCTGGAGAGGAAGTTAATTCCAACTACAATTTCACCATAGTTAAGAAAGTTAAGATAATGTGCGGAAACACTTCAAGCCAAACTCAGTTTACATTTGAGGAAGGATTAAAAACGTGAAATAAAATATTAACTAAGTAAGATTTAATCAGCATCAAAGACAGCTTAATGTAAATTAAATACTAATTCAACCTATTATTGTTTTACTATTAATCCTCTTTACAGAAATTTAATGTTGATGATTGACTTAAATGGCTTTAATAATTATTTTATAATTAGTATTTAGAGACGTTAGTTTTTGCTGATAGTTAAAGAAGCTTCAAAAAATTCCTATTTGATGAAATATCAGTTTGATGTGTTAGCGTTCGGACTTTCTCTCTGCCTTTCTAATTGTGTGGAAAATATCTTAGGGACCTTATAATCCAATGTTTGATAAACAACTATTTTAGTAACGGTATACAAATATTTCCAGTTTTATGACACTAGTTAAATATGATATTTAAATATGCAAGCGTTTTAAACAATTTTGTGATAAATTCCTGAGAAATAAGTTTCAGTACTCAACTAATCCTGACTGGTTGTTGAATTAGTCTCAACAATGTTAACATTGAATAATGCGGAAAATAATGAATTATAGTAACTTTGTAGTTTAAAATGTTATAAGGTGTCCTGCTTAGAATTTAAGCTTACGATTCTATAAACTATCTCTTTTGTATAGTGAGCTTTGAACTTTAGGCTATACATTTTAAATTCCTAAGCTAAACTATACTAGACTAGGTCTATCATCTAATCTTTGAAAGGGAACAGAAATAAATATTCTGGAAATTCATTATTTTTTAGAAAGGCAAAAGAAACCCAAACACAAAAATTATCAGTTTGTATCTTTAAATTGTAGGCTATATTGTTTTGTATGTAGATTTTTTGAATCTGATCCATTTATTCTGCCTTGGTGACTACTAAAATATGTCTTTTAAGGAGATGAGATGAGATAAAAATAGTTTTACACACACAGGTGACTGGCCTGTAAAGTGAGACTCCTGCATTTATCACACTCCTTACAAAAAAAAGCCTCTACTCTGTTGGACACTAACCTGTGATTGTTTGTCTGATTATTAGAGGTCAGGCCAACGAGTGACTTTTAGAACGAGTCATTTTTAGAATTTAATTCCTTTATGACCTTTACCTCATCCCGGTGAAGGTTGAATTCTTTGGTGCAGGGAAGAGACCCCCCGGACAAACTGTGAAATTAAGGTTCAATTGTCCTCACCCTCCTTCATAATCAGGATCACCTTGATCACCACACCTTGATTACCAAAAACAGTCCTACATGTGGTTGAGCTTTTCCCACCACATGAAGCAGGAGTGTGTTCTAATCGTCAGGAGTGCCCCGGCAGTAAGTGCAATCGGAAGGCATAGCTTTGCCTATCCTGAACAGGTATGGTCAGAAAAAAGTGACCTGTCTGAAACTAGGTATGGTATTAATCTCCGACTCTACTACGTCCCACTAGAGCGAAACTAACACTAGTTAACACGGCTATTTACGCTTATGATATGTCGAAAATGTTTTTTAATGCTTTTAGATATCTACCCAGGCTGAATCAGTCTCCAGGTCCATCGGCACCGCATCTCTTGTTCCAAGCTCTCCTGCCAGACCCGGTAGGTTCGGGTGCCCTCCTCAGGCCACTGGTATTGCCTTTCACTCCGCGGCCAAAAGTTTGACGGGTTCTACTTAAATAAAACTTAAAATAAGAATAAGCAAATCCAATATTGTTAAGAGTTTGTTTGGAAGCAAATCCTAGATTATCCCTATGTAGATATTAAAATGCCTCGAGATGCTCTCTAACTATATTCACTTTGTATTTGATTATTTTACTTAATGTACATTCTCTTATAATGCAACAAGACCTATTTATTCCACCAAGAATAATTATTAAATAACTGTGCTTTATACCACCAATGATGAATATATTGTTATTAAAAACTCTAATGATGGGTTAAAATTGTTATTTTTGGTTAGGTATGAATTTTCAATCCTTTTCTGAAGTTGATTTGCTTTAATAACTGACGAGTAATAATCTCAACTTATACATTTTTCAAAGACGGAGAAAGAATTTTTACTACGGATCGGGACTAAAAGGATTTCAAAGTTCTGGGCTTTACTTGAACCTAAACTTAATTATCCCCGATATTCAAAGGTAATAATTAACGAAGGATGTTCGAAGATTATTGAGCTGACTATTCCTTGGCTAATGAATCTCAGTAAAAAGACTGCAAGTCTTAAGGAAAAGTTGGTTCTAAACTTTGAGCCTCTGCCCTTCACAGTATCTTATCGGACCAATTGATTGTATTCATTTATATATTTTTATTTCACTAGATTTTCCCCATGGCCTTAACTACTAGCATTGACTTTTCTACTAGTACAATAAACTATTAAATAAACTATACACGATAAACCCACAATATTGTGCCACGTTTTTTTCTTACTTGAGGACAGTAACGCCTCGTGAATTTCAAAGGATTTGTTTAAGAACTCTTAAATACAATTCCTACAATTTCCACTAGAAAGTTGACAATATTTTTAAAGAAACGATAATTTGTTTTATGTAATTAATTTAAATTCGTTTAAAAACCGTTTGATTAAATATACCTAGTGTCCTATAATAGTACCACCTTTTTAATTTTTAAACTGCACACATTCAAACGCTGCATATATTCAAATGAGCTTCGATACACGTTACTAGGGTAATGTAAAGTACTTTTTGGGGGTATTTTGTAATTCACCTCCGCCCCTAAATATGGGTTGCTGGGGGTAACTTAAAATGTTTAAAAAGAAATCCCTATTAAGTAGCACATCATTTTTAAGGCCATTACAGTAGCTTAAAAGAGTATCGGTGTAAACCAGAGTTCCCTATCTCAAGCCATTACATAATGGTGGCCATTTTATATGTTATATGTTGTTGACCTATTTTTGTATATATGCAGAATTTTAAAAATTAGCCAGGGGAGGGCTATTATGGGCTATTTATATGTTGTAAATATACGTTTATTTAAAAAGTGTACTTTTATATAAAGGTTAGCGTTTTATAGAGAGAAGGGAAATTCTTTAAAGGTGGACAGCTTTTAGTGTAAGACCTTTACTAAGCAGACTACTCACTAAAAACCTCCTCTACCTCTGTTGAACACAATCTTTTAATTGTTCGTCGCAATAAACAACATAAGGTCAACATGAGGGGGTTTGCACTGTACTTACTATTTAATTTTTGTTAGACCTAGGCTGCACCCCCTTGTGAACTGAATACTATGAAAACCCCGATTAGGATAGTACTATAACCAATCTGTATGGGGAACATGCTTGTTTAATGTAAGAGAGTGATGACTCCATCCTCTAGGAACCGAGTTCAAATCCGGCCTATCACCAAAAGGTTTTTAGCAATTTATACAACTGTGACTCTCTAGTCCTTACCTAAAGAAAAGTATAAAACGACTCCGGTATAAAGTCTGGAGTCCCATGTACAGGAGAGACATACAACCACCCCTCCAACAGGGTGGAGGTACTAGAAAATGTTACTACATTTTTCTTGTTACGATGGGTTCATGATCATAAATCCTTTTAGTACACTTGTGTCAGAGTGGTAACCGTTTAAGAGTCATTTTGTAAATAAGTCTCACTAAATTATCTAATTTCGTGTATTTCTCTCCTCAATTACACCCCTCCCACTTAGGATGGACAGTAGCAATCATAATGTTAATGGATAGATTCTCTACGTCACACGAACGAGAAACTAGCAATTGACACAGATATTTACGACTAAGGTTTAGATTATGTTTTGAAAAATGTTTTTACTGCTCTGGGATGTCTACCCAAATAACCCGTAGAAATTCTGTTGGTACTGATTTCAACTGAAATTCTTTAAGATTTAAACACCAAAACTATAACTTGGTTTTGTTTGTTTTGGAGATGTAGTAACACACATTAGGTCCAGGCTATGTATATTTTAAGACAATTGAATTGTTAAACAAGTGTAGGTGAGTGAAGCCCTGCATTGAGCAATACAAATACTGTTGATCAGAAAAATTATCCTTTTTACCATTTACTAAGGGAAACAAGATTTAGAGGTCTTGGATGTGAGGAGTATAGTTTATAAGTTTATAGAAAAAACATAAAAGAAATACTCTAGATCAAAATAATGGTTGTACTATGCAGTATCACCTTAAAAGTTATATTTGACTAAGCTGAAACACAATAATCGTGTTATATTTTCGTGGATATTGACACCAGAAAAATTTGAAGATAACAGATGAAAGAATTAACCACTGCCAATTAATAAAACTACAGTGTGTATTTATTTAACGCAATCCAAATTAGATGGTCGGTAAAAGTAATAAAAGTGCATGACAAAAGTTATACAATAACTTTAACATTTTATTCCAGTTTCTAGTTAGCTCCTGGTAGAGGCATGATAATATTATTTAAGGTAAGCTCAATTAGCTAGAAAGCTCTTACATTAGTGTCCACAATACCTGGGACAATCGTGACCACTCGACATCGTCTGTAGTCTGAAAGCTTGAGGTTGACTTCATCCGCTTGTGGTGACTCCACTTATATGCGCAAAATCGGTAAGAGGTTAGGAGTTGTTATAGAGTAATGTGTTGGCTAGCAATAATGTTTAGCTATGTTAAATGATTCCATGTAGACGAGCGAAAGAGAGTAAAATAAAGGTTTACTAATTCCATTGAAAAATCTTGAAATAAATACACTTGTGTTAAATTTCTAACTGAGTCGGCGATTAGTGAAAACAACGATCAAAAAGATGCCAAAAATGTTTCTTATACATCAACGTGTAAACAAGCCATGATGCAATAGCATAGCTGTCGTTTTAGCGAACTTCCCTATAGGGAAGTAGCTATTACCGTAGGTGGCACGGTAAGACCTAGACCCGGGACCGATTTACTTTTTCATTTTGATGTTCCCAGAGGCCAATAACACCATTCGTTCAATTTTTAATATATGTATATATATATATACTTATATATAAGTAGATATATTCATGTCACTTCTGGGCCAAAAACGGAGCCACTCAAAAATTAAATGAATTTTCCTATTTTTTTATACAATATGCTATATTTTTTACCCTTTTAGGTCAATTTCTAACATATTCATATTTTTCTAGAAAAAGTATATAATTTTGATGAAATTTTCATGAATATGTCTATATTTTACATAAAATTGACTACAAACTGAAATGTTTTTAAAAACAAGTAAAATTTTAAAATTTTTTATTCAAATATTCTAAATATTTTATTTAAATTATTGTTTTTGTAAATAATATTTTTCCTATTTGAGTTATTCAAAATTTATTAAAAGTATTGAATTTCTCAGAAAATTCTAATGATATTTGATGTATTACAAGTCCATATTTCATTTTAAATAATTTTAAACTTAAACATGAAATGTTATCAAAAATGATAATCTTAAGATAAGAAGATAAGTATTGATTTAAATTAAAAATAAATGTCACCAATGAAAAGCTTGTTAAAAATTAGTGCTACTTCATATATTATACATTTCTGTATGATTAAAGATAATGTAAAAATCAACAAAAATAAATTGTGTTGTAAATATAATCTTATTGAAGGAATATTAGTCTATGGCCTAATTTGTTTGGTCGATCTTTTTATGAAAATAAGTGATTGAATAAAATAATAACCAGTTGAATGTTAGTAAATTGCAGTGTGGATTAAAATAATTATTTTGATTTATCTAAACTAATCGAAAAGTATTTTATAATTAATGCTTAAAATGTATAATCAATGGTTAAATAGTTAGCTAATGAAACTAGCCGATTGAACAAAAAAAAGTGTCAAGTTAGCAAAAATCTCGTCATTAGCTATCATAATGGGTGTGGCTCTGTCGACTGGCTGATTTTCTATGTATATTCTCATTTTGTTTTATGAAGAAATATTTAAAATAAGAGTTTATTGATGGTAAAAGTTTATTATTTATTGATTGAAGATGAAGTATAAAGAAGATTAACTATGAAAATTGTAAAACTATCGTGTTGTGAAGTGAAATGTGTTTGAAGTGTTCATCACCATATTTGGATTGTTCAAGTGTTTTTAACTAATATTTTAATAAGTAAAAGTGATTTATTGAACTATTTATAGACTATTTTTATTGTTTCTAATCATAACTTGTTTATAAAACAATCAGAATTTTCAAGGTCAAGTGATTGCTGCTTTGTTTGATAGTTTTTTGCCAAACCATATGATATTCAAGGACAGTGTGCTTCTAAAGCACGCTTTGATAAATCTGAATTGTACAGTAAATATTTTGTGTAGAAAAATTTAAGTGACTGTGCTGTTTTATTTGACAGTTTTTTTTTTTTGCCAAACCAAATGATGTTCAACGAAAGCGTGCATTGAATGCACGCTTTGATAAATCTGAAATGTTCAGTAAATATTATTTGTTTATGTTTGTGTGAGTTATTTTGAATTCCTATTCAGTAATTTAACTGTTAATATCGAATGTTTCAACTTATTATTCGATTGTTAGTATCGAATGAAATTATTTGAAATATATTGTATGTTATAACTTGAGTGTTTTTAAACTAATCTTAACCAAATTTGAAACATACACTCATTGAATATTAAAGAATGTTTTTGACTTATGTTAAGGGTAGTTTCATCCCTTATTTTGTATTTTATTTATAAAAATGTAAAAAATTATTGAATAATTCTAAAACTTAAAAATTATGAAAAATTATGTTTAAAATCAATGTTTTTACTAACATTTTCCAATTTAGGGTGAACTACCCTTAAACTAAAAACCTTAATAACTTCTTTGTTTTTAAAGATATTTTCATGAAATTTGGTATGATATATCTATAAGGTAAGTACAAATTTATTAAATAATAAAATTTAAAATATTTATTTCTTGTGACCTTGAAAATCAAAAATTTTTATTTATTAATATTTTTTTATGAAACAAATTTTAAATTAACAATAGTAGTCTCATTATTCATAAAATATAATAATATTTTGAAAAATATGTCAAAAAGTAGTAAATAAATGGTGGTTTTATAATAATTTTATTTGATTTCAGTTATATCATTTTTAATCACATTATACTCTAATAATCTTTCAGACACAACAACCACATAGCAATTAGTTTTACTAGCAACAGTTATATCATAATCAAAATCCATATTTATAATAATATCATTCTTTGAACCAGAAATATTAACAGGAGTTTTTGTTGTATCAATCACATATAATGGTCTATTTTCAATGAATTCTGTTGGATCATAATACATTTCACTATTGTTATAATAAACCTTTTTATAATCTTGATACATTTGATATACAATTCTAAATTTTTCATTATTTATATCTAGATTTATTAATTCATCAGGATAATAGTGACCATTTAATTTTACTCTAATATTTTTAATATACATACTATCAAATTTTGAAGTGTCATATAATTGATCATTAGTTCTACCTTTTTTAAAACCAATTATTATAAATTTTGGATTAAAGATGTTTCGATAAATATTTGTTATATCAAAACTAACTGTTTTTCCAGTTATTGTCTTTTGTTCAATACATTGCCAATGATTAAAGTGAAATAGTATTTTTTCTTTTTTAGTTATTTCATTAATATATTGAATTTTACTTGTAGTTTTATACTCAATTATTGGAACTCTAATGAAAAAGTCATCAATAATTACTTTTCCAACACCTGGTAATGTAGTATCATCAAAAGTTCCATCAACTTTTTTAGTTTTCCATCTAAAAATAGCATCATTATCTTCAGATCTAACAAAACATATATTGAATCCTCCTTTGTATATTGGAACATTAACATTTTCAAAGAAACCTAATCCAAAATGTGATAGATTACCCACAGCTTCAAATGTTTTTTTGAAATCTGATTGAAATCCATTACAAATGTTGGATACTGCTTCTGTTTTTGAATAAGTAACAGTACCTTTTATTGTACTCAATTGTCCAGGATATTCAATTTCCTCAATTAATTTATTATGTTTTCTAATTTCAATTTTTGAAAATAAGAATGGTATAAAATTATTAATCAACTTTACATTATCTGTAGCACTATAGTCTTTATCATCAGATTTTTTTAATGATCCTGAAATATAAAATTGAAACTTAGATGAACAAAATCCATCACCAAAATCAATATTAAATTCAGTTTTTTTGTTTGGTTCATTCAAATGTAGTTTAGATAAAGGATAAAAATTTTTATATTCAGCTCTTTCAATTTCATAAGTATTAGCCATTTATTAAGGAAAAATTTATGAAAAAATATGGAAAGAAAAAGGTTTTTTAAAACAAGTAAAATTTTATTAATTTTGAATTTTAATCAACTGAAATCTATTTAATCAACTGAAAAATGTTTAATCAACAGTATCATAATCATTTTTATCTTTAAAATATTGAATTTCTTTAACATTATCAACAATAAATTTAGCAGATAAGTTTTGGTTTTCAATAAGTAATTCCCAATCCAACATATATTTGTATTCTTCAATAAAGTTTTGAGATAATGTTTGGTATTTACAAATCAAATCAATATGATCTTTTAACTGATAATTTATGTATTCAGTAATAATCTTTTCATTCAAAATTTGATATTTAGCAATTTTTTCCCAATTCAATTTATTTTTAAACAATCTAATCATCTCATCATTCAATTCATATTTTTCTGAAATAATATCCCAATCTTCATTGGTTAATAGAAATTGGTTTCTGATAATGAAATAATCAAATGAATTATATAGAGCCATTTATTAGGAGGAAATTTTTGTAAAACTACTTTTCTTTGAATTACATATACAACATTTTGCTTTAACCATATTTTTATTTTTTAATTTTATTGTTTGAATGTCTTTAGAATTGGTTTTTTGTTTACATTTAAGACAGTAAATAAACTCCATTTATATAGTAAAAATTATTGATCTTCTTGGTTTTCTGTATTAAGTTTATCTTCTAATATTTGTGCTAATCCAGCAGTTACTAATCTTATTTTTTCAGCAAGTTTATCTTCAAGTTGTTTTTCTAAATCTTCAACATACATTTTTAGATTAAATAATGAATTAACCAATTCATTTAAATCCTCTTTAGTTTTTGAATGATCATTACCAACCTTAATAATAGAATTTAAAACTTCATTTAACTCAGATTTTATGACAACATCATAGTCGTTAATGCTTGGTTTTACATTAACAATCCTTCTAGAATTAATACTTAAATAATTTTTGGATAGACTAATAGCATTAACCAAATTATTAGTTTTCTTAATATGGTTTTTTAAATCCTTATTAATATCATTAAAAATGGAATTTAATTTTGAATTAATATAATCATTTTTTACTTCAATTAAATCTTTTTTCTGTCTACCAAATAGATCAAATATATTTAATGAATCCATATTTATTAAGAATTAATTTATTGATTATGTTATCAAATCTTATATTTTTATTCAACTCATTTAATACAAAAACACACAAATGACCACATATAGGTCATTATAATTTTGAATTTGTGAATCATTAAAAAATATATTGTCTTTTCCTAAATATTTAACAATTTCCTTAAAAGGTTTATTAACAATTTTTCCATAAGAATCAAAGTAATATTTAATTTTATCTTTTTTATAATAACATATCCAATGAGTTCCATTACCAGAAAAAGAATCTAAATTGACTACACCACATTCAAATTTATTAACAGTTTTTGGAAGCATATCTCTCATAAAAACACCTCTAAAATTCTTAATATTTTGACATAATTTTTCTAAATCAGCTAAAGTCAATGGGTTGAAATTTTTTTCTTAACATATTTTAATGTTTTTTCATCTAATCCAGATCCTTTTACATTAGCTAATTCTTGATCTAACCAATTTATAAATTCTCTAAATTTTGGAATAACATTGTCTTTTACTACTTTAGCTCCTCTTCTAACTTTTGGTGTTAAACTATTTATGCCAGGAATATAATCCGCAACATTTAATATTTCATTTAATAAACCACCATCTTTTATTTGTTTAAGTTGATTATAAGAAAATTCAAGTCTTAATCCAGTATTTAATTTTTTATGTTTTTCTAATTTATTCAATTGTCTTTTAGTTAATAATAATACATCATTACCATTTTTAAATTGATCTATTTCAAATTGTATAGTCAAATTTTTATTTTTCTTAAAAGCAGATTTAATTTTAGATTTTTGATAATCAGTTAAATTTACCTTAACTTTCTCCATTTATATAGGTTAAAATTTTAATCCTATTTCTAATCCCATTCCAAATTTTCTTTTTAACCACATAGCACCTGATGTTGGTAAAGCAACTAATCTTTCACCTATATCATGATCACTAGATGTTGCTATATCCCATGCTTTATCTTGTAATATTTTATCAGCAATATCATTTCTAGATTCTGTATCTTTATGATCTCTATAAAATATATCATGTTCTTCAGCAGCGTTATCTAAATCATTTATTCCAGGATCACCTCTTTTTTATCTTTTTTGTAGCTTAGTTCCAGGTCCTAGATATTGAAAACCAGGTACATGCAATTCAAATGGTAAATTATTTATAAAATCATTTAATAATCCTGAACCTATAATTGGTGATGTTATAGTTGGTAATATTCTTTTTAAATATTTTATACCATCAGGTTTTTCAATTAATTCATCTAATTTGTTTGAAATAAAATCCTTAATAGCCCTTTTTTCATTGATAAAGTTATTATTTCCAGCTTTTTCTTGAGCATATATATAATTGATTATACTTTCCAATATGTTTAAATCATCAATATATCTGTATTCAATTTTATTTTCTGTATATTTTCTAATACCAGATCCTTCAATATTTCCTTTAGAATCCCAAATAAATTTAATCAAATTCATATATTTATTACCTTTACTTGATTTTGGTTTTCTAGTACTTGGATCATTATTTTTATAAATTGAATCTGTTTCCCATAAAATTTTTGAGTAATTATTTAAATCATCTTGACTATATAAATTATCATCTGGTTTGTCTTTATATGTCAATAATCTCCATAAACCTTGAGTGCCAGTATATGTTTTACCATTAACAAGTAAATCATCATTATCAATTACTGTTATTTTATCACCAATCATAAATGATTTTTTATGTTTATCCTAATACAAACCAAATTTATCATCTTTTGCTCGAGGTAAATATTTTTGTGCAATTGGACCAATGATTTTATTTAATATTTGAGGTGAAACAATATTTGGATCTATAAATGTTGATTCTTCTTCAATAATTTGTTCTCTTATTGGTCTAAATGGAGTACTTGAAGGTAACATAAATTCTTCTTCAGATTGTGGTATTGACATATTAGCAAATTGATTAACAATAGGTACTAAATCCATTAAATTTTTATTTTCATTTAAAACATCACCAATTTTATTTTCTACTTTACCAATTGCAGATGTTATTGGTTCATATGCTTTTTGTTTAATTTGCTCATAATTTTCATCAATTTTAATTTGATTTTTAAATTCTTTTATTAATTTTTTTTCAATTTCATCTAACTTCTTAGCCTTGTCGACAGTTATGTTATCCATTTATTAAAAGAAAAAATATGTTAACATAAACATAAATGATGTTAACATAAACATAAACCATATTAACATAAACATAAACTATGTCGATTAAGCACAATCAACACTACACTAATGATTAATATAAATAAAACAAAAATAATAAGTAAATCTAAAAATAAACACAAACACATCATTTTTTATTTTCTGTAAATTTAATAAAAAAAAATAAACACTAAAGATAAGGCAAATATTATTATAACAAATATTTTATCAACAATTAAATCAAGCATACACCACATTTATTTAGAAGAAAATTTTATATTAGAAAACTTATTCATATATTTTCCTTCATTTGTTTTTAATATCAAATTCATAGTTAAAAATCCATAATTTTCTTTCCAACAATCATTACAAATATCCTTAAATTCATTAAATGACATATCAGAACCTACAAAATGATCAAAAATTTGTTTTACATAATGATTATTTTGCTTAAAAATACATAACATATTTAAATTATTCCTTATTAATTTAATGTCAACTTTTGAATAACATTGTGAAAGATAAATACATGATATGTTTTTATGTCTACCCATTACAAAATACTCTTTTATTTTATCTTGATTTTCTAAAATAAAATCATCAAAAACAATTAATGAATTTGGTTTACAATCATTTAATGAAATTATATCTTCACATGAACCAAAGAAATTTGCAACTTTTTTGTTAATGTTCATTTCAATATTTTTAAATCTATGTTGTAGTTTTATATATGCAGGCTGCTCTAATGATTTACTAAAAATATATAAATTTGTGTATGGTATCAATCTTTTATAGATAAAATTTAATAGTAATGTTGTTTTACCAGAACCACTTGATCCTATTATTAACAATCTAATTGGTTGATTATTCTTGATTTTTTCATCATATGTATCAAATTTTATCTTATTTTTTTCCTTTAAAAATTTTTCCATTTAAATAAGATGAAATTATTTAAAATTATAGGCAATTCTTCAAAGATTGAACTAAGATTAGAACATCCGATTCATTTAGATGGAAATTATAGTATTGGTCTTTGTGGATTTTATTCAGATAATTTTATATTAAATGTACCAAATGATTATAAAAATATATATGGTTTTAGTATTATTGATCAAAACAAAACAATTGATCAATATTTTAATATAAAGAAAGGATATTACACCTTAGAAGACATAAAAAAATTATTTACAAAAAGTTTAACAGAATTAAAAAATAAATATGATAAATTTAATGAAAATGAATTTTTATTAGAAAACAATGGTCCTTTTATTGTAATAAAATCACCTGTTAAAATTATAGTCACAGCTTTCATAATTGATCTATAAGAGTTAAAAGATGAAATGATTGAACCAAATGTATTAATAAAAGGAATAAAATTACCAAAATTAAGACCGTTTGATGTTATTGAAATCCATTGTAATTTAGTTGAACCTAGCATTGAAAATCATAAAGATCATTTACATTTACATAGAGAATCTGAAATTTTATATTCTTTCTTTCCAAATATTGAATATGGTTTAAAGATTAGTGAAAAGCCAAATGAAATTAATTATGTTCCTTTAAAAAATATAAATAAAATTCAAAATATTAAAATTACTATTCAAGATAATGAAGGAAATTTATTGAATAATGAAAATGTAAGATCGATTGTGTATTTAAAATTAAAAAAAGAATCTTCTATATAAAATTAGATTTAAATGATTAAAAATATAAGTTTATAAAGGTTTAATTATCAAATAAACTATTGAATTTATGGAATTTATTAAGATGTAAGTCACTAAAATTGCAACCAGTTTAATTGATTAAAAAAACAAGTTTGTAAAGGTTTATTTAAGGTTTAATTATCAAATAAATTATTAAATTTATGGAATTTATTAAATATTTGACGCGTCGCAAAAATCGCGACGCGTGAATAAATGATTAAAAATGAGTTTATAAAGGTTTAATTATTAAATAAACTATTAAAAAATATGAAATTTATTAGAATTATTAAAGTTTTTTATATCATAAAAATCTTGAAGTAGATTAATTGATTAAAAAAACAAGTTTGTAAAGGTTTATTTAAGGTTTAATTATCAAATAAATTATTAAATTTATGGAATTTATTAAATATTTGACGCGTCGCAAAAACCGCGACGCGTTAATAAATGATAAAAAATGAGTTTATAAAGGTTTAATTATTAAATAAACTATTAAAAAACATGAAATTTATTAGAATTATTAAAGTTTTTTTATACCATAAAAATCTTGAAGTAGATTAATTGATTAAAAATACAAGTTTGTAAAGGTTTATTTAAGGTTTAATTATCAAATAAATTATTAAATTTATGGAATTTATTAAATATTTGACACGTCGCAAAAATCGCGACGCGTTAATAAATGATAAAAAATGAGTTTATAAAGGTTTAATTATTAAATAAACTATTAAAAAACATGAAATTTATTAGAATTATTAAAGTTTTTTTATACCATAAAAATCTTGAAGTAGATTAATTGATTAAAAATACAAGTTTGTAAAGGTTTATTTAAGGTTTAATTATCAAATAAATTATTAAATTTATGGAATTTATTAAATATTTGACACGTCGCAAAAATCGCGACGCGTTAATAAATGATTAAAAATGAGTTTATAAAGGTTTAATTATTAAATAAACTATTAAAAAATATGAAATTTATCAAAATTATTAAAGTTTTTTTATACCATAATAGAGTAGATTAGTTGATAAAAAAAACAAGTTTGTAAAGGTTTATTTAAGGTTTAATTATCAAATAAATTATTAAATTTATGGAATTTATTAAATATTTGACGCGTCGCAAAAATCGCGACGCGTGAATAAATGATTAAAAATGAGTTTATAAAGGTTTAAT
Source organism: Macrosteles quadrilineatus (assembly GCF_028750875.1). NCBI lineage: Eukaryota > Metazoa > Arthropoda > Insecta > Hemiptera > Cicadellidae > Macrosteles > Macrosteles quadrilineatus. The sequence continues at coordinate 54,430,817 of NW_026542601.1, forward strand.
TATTAAATAAACTATTAAAAAATATGAAATTTATTAGAATTATTAAAGTTTTTTATATCATAAAAATCTTGAAGTAGATTAATTGATTAAAAAAACAAGTTTGTAAAGGTTTATTTAAGGTTTAATTATCAAATAAATTATTAAATTTATGGAATTTATTAAATATTTGACGCGTCGCAAAAACCGCGACGCGTTAATAAATGATAAAAAATGAGTTTATAAAGGTTTAATTATTAAATAAACTATTAAAAAACATGAAATTTATTAGAATTATTAAAGTTTTTTTATACCATAAAAATCTTGAAGTAGATTAATTGATTAAAAATACAAGTTTGTAAAGGTTTATTTAAGGTTTAATTATCAAATAAATTATTAAATTTATGGAATTTATTAAATATTTGACACGTCGCAAAAATCGCGACGCGTTAATAAATGATAAAAAATGAGTTTATAAAGGTTTAATTATTAAATAAACTATTAAAAAACATGAAATTTATTAGAATTATTAAAGTTTTTTTATACCATAAAAATCTTGAAGTAGATTAATTGATTAAAAAAAACAAGTTTGTAAAGGTTTATTTAAGGTTTAATTATCAAATAAATTATTAAATTTATGGAATTTATTAAATATTTGACACGTCGCAAAAATCGCGACGCGTTAATAAATGATAAAAAATGAGTTTATAAAGGTTTAATTATTAAATAAACTATTAAAAAACATGAAATTTATTAGAATTATTAAAGTTTTTTTATACCATAAAAATCTTGAAGTAGATTAATTGATTAAAAATACAAGTTTGTAAAGGTTTATTTAAGGTTTAATTATCAAATAAATTATTAAATTTATGGAATTTATTAAATATTTGACACGTCGCAAAAATCGCGACGCGTTAATAAATGATTAAAAATGAGTTTATAAAGGTTTAATTATTAAATAAACTATTAAAAAATATGAAATTTATCAAAATTATTAAAGTTTTTTTATACCATAATAGAGTAGATTAGTTGATAAAAAAAACAAGTTTGTAAAGGTTTATTTAAGGTTTAATTATCAAATAAATTATTAAATTTATGGAATTTATTAAATATTTGACGCGTCGCAAAAATCGCGACGCGTGAATAAATGATTAAAAATGAGTTTATAAAGGTTTAATTATTAAATAAACTATTAAAAAATATGAAATTTATTAGAATTATTAAAGTTTTTTATATCATAAAAATCTTGAAGTAGATTAATTGATTAAAAAAACAAGTTTGTAAAGGTTTATTTAAGGTTTAATTATCAAATAAATTATTAAATTTATGGAATTTATTAAATATTTGACGCGTCGCAAAAACCGCGACGCGTTAATAAATGATAAAAAATGAGTTTATAAAGGTTTAATTATTAAATAAACTATTAAAAAACATGAAATTTATTAGAATTATTAAAGTTTTTTTATACCATAAAAATCTTGAAGTAGATTAATTGATTAAAAATACAAGTTTGTAAAGGTTTATTTAAGGTTTAATTATCAAATAAATTATTAAATTTATGGAATTTATTAAATATTTGACACGTCGCAAAAATCGCGACGCGTTAATAAATGATAAAAAATGAGTTTATAAAGGTTTAATTATTAAATAAACTATTAAAAAACATGAAATTTATTAGAATTATTAAAGTTTTTTTATACCATAAAAATCTTGAAGTAGATTAATTGATTAAAAAAAACAAGTTTGTAAAGGTTTATTTAAGGTTTAATTATCAAATAAATTATTAAATTTATGGAATTTATTAAATATTTGACACGTCGCAAAAATCGCGACGCGTTAATAAATGATAAAAAATGAGTTTATAAAGGTTTAATTATTAAATAAACTATTAAAAAACATGAAATTTATTAGAATTATTAAAGTTTTTTTATACCATAAAAATCTTGAAGTAGATTAATTGATTAAAAATACAAGTTTGTAAAGGTTTATTTAAGGTTTAATTATCAAATAAATTATTAAATTTATGGAATTTATTAAATATTTGACACGTCGCAAAAATCGCGACGCGTTAATAAATGATAAAAAATGAGTTTATAAAGGTTTAATTATTAAATAAACTATTAAAAAACATGAAATTTATTAGAATTATTAAAGTTTTTTTATACCATAAAAATCTTGAAGTAGATTAATTGATTAAAAAAACAAGTTTGTAAAGGTTTATTTAAGGTTTAATTATCAAATAAATTATTAAATTTATGGAATTTATTAAATATTTGACGCGTCGCAAAAATCGCGACGCGTTAATAAATGATTAAAAATGAGTTTATAAAGGTTTAATTATTAAATAAACTATTAAAAAATATGAAATTTATCAAAATTATTAAAGTTTTTTTATACCATAATAGAGTAGATTAGTTGATTAAAAAAACAAGTTTGTAAAGGTTTATTTAAGGTTTAATTATCAAATAAATTATTAAATTTATGGAATTTATTAAATATTTGACGCGTCGCAAAAATCGCGACGCGTTAATAAATGATAAAAAATGAGTTTATAAAGGTTTAATTATTAAATAAACTATTAAAAAACATGAAATTTATTAGAATTATTAAAGTTTTTTATATCATAAAAATCTTGAAGTAGATTAATTGATTAAAAAAACAAGTTTTTAAAGGTTTATTTAAGGTTTAATTATCAAATAAAGTAATAGATTTTATAGAATTTATTAAGAAATAATCAAGTCACTAATATTGTGACTTGTTTAAATAATTAAAAATATAATTTTATAAAAGTTTTAAAACTAAATAATATAGAGTTTGAAGAAATAAATTATAAAAATGATAAATGTAAATTATATAGTTCTATTAAAAATGATATAAAACAACTTAATAAAAGAGAAAGAATTTAATAAATTGGAAAAAAGTAATATACCTATAAATTGTAATAATTCAACTATAAATATTACATATTAGTTATATTTTGATCATTTTCTTTAAAACTATCTTTAACATATTTTAAAACTATATGTAAAAATGGCATAATACAAAAATTAAATGTTAAGTGATAAACATAATATTGGTTGTACTTAAAAAGATAAACTAAATGTTTATTTGATATTTTTGTTTTATATAAATATAATTTTTGATCATTTTTACTATTTATTAATTCTTTTGGTATAATTATTATTTCCATTTATTAAAAATATTTTTTAATAAATTCTTTAATTTTAGTTCTATATGGTTTTAAATTTTTATCTTCTTTATTCTGATATATATTATAATTTTTATATCTAAATAAAAATATTTTACCATAAGTCATATTTGGATATAAATATATTATTTGGTTATCATTTATATTTAAAACTTCTTTTGGTATAATTAATGCATGTGGTTGATCGCTCATTTAGTAATATTTTTATGTCCCCAAGGTAATGTATCTACTCTATTTTCACATACAAATCTTTTATTATCTTTATTACTTAAAGCTAATTTGTTAATTCTCACTGTGTATAATTCATGTTTAAAACTTCTAATACATGTCATCTCTCTATATTGTTCCACATCATCAAACAAACATTTCTTAAAATCATTCATATTAATTGACTTATTTACAACACTTTTCTTGATTCCTTTACATTTAACTGGATTTTTCTTATCAAACTCATAACTGTATAGCTTTGATCTTAATCCACAATATTCTTCTAAAATTTCACCATTTAATTCATCTTTAAATTTTCCAATTACTTTTTTATTCTTTTCATTAAAACATTCATGATCTTTCTTATAATCACTTGTATCGAAATCATTTATATTTTCTTTAATAATTTTATAAGGATCTTTCTTTAATTCCACAAAGTAACTATCAGTGTCCATATATAATAGTTTTATATTTGGATCAAATTTCTTCAATTTTTCATAATAAAATTCATACATCAATAGCTTTGATAATTCTAAAACTGAAAATCCTATATAAATTGGTTTATCAAATTTTACTTTTTCTTTAATCATGTGAGAAGCAATACAATCGGTATCAAATATCTTAAATGTTTTAAAGTTTGGTTTTTTAGCTAGTTTTAATGAATATTCTTCGTTACCTAATTTTATATCACATCTATTTCTAACATTTTCCATTGTCTTACCAAATACGGAATTATTCATTAATTTGAAGAAGTCTTTTTCAAAATCTGACTTTGATTGAGCTCTTAATTTTGTATTCAATTGAATATATTTTTTCATATAATTGTCTTGATCAAATGCAATCACTCTATTGACTCTTTTTAATTTTAATCCTTTTTTTAAGTAATATTTTAAGTTTCTTGAATGAACCACATAGTCTTTTTTATTAAATAATGTAGTACAAAGCTTATTATTATAATGTTCAGGAGCTAATGGTAAATCCTTGTGATTATCATGTAATTCCTTTGGATATTCTAAATCAACATCTAAAATATAACCATAATCAGCATTTTCATCTAATTCTAATATAGTTTCTTTCCATTCATCAGTTGTATATACATTTGGATTCATCCATTTAATATCTTTATATGGTAGTTTTTGACTTAAGGCCCATCCATATAAATTGTTTGAATCTACATATAACATGTAATTTTCAGGTTTATTAGGATCATAATTTTTGGTATATTTGTTATTTGCTTTACAATACCTTGTAACACATTGAGAAATTCCACCTCTTATACCTTTTTCAATCATCAAATACATATCATAATCGCTTATCAATTCTAATTCTATTTTTGTTAATTTTAACATAGAGTCCCATGCTAATGATGGTGATGTTAAATAATGTGCAGGATCTAATTGATAGTTCTTTAAACAAACTGATCTAAAATTTTCAAATATATCAGCTAATAACATCACATCCTGAATATTGTATAAATCAGAATAATTTCCTAATGTTTTAACTTTTAATTTGTTCCAAACTTTTAGATAATGTTTATAGTCTTCATCACTTATATTTTCATCAGTTAAAGAACTATAAAACTGTGCTTTATCTAATATTTTATCATAATTTAATTTTTCAATATCAACTATAAACTCATAAGGAAATATACCTTTAGAAGATAATATTTCAAATGTTTCATCATCTTTTTCAATTATATCAATGTTTTTTATAAATTTAGTCAAGTGTTTAAATTCTTTCAGATTTTTAGCTAACTTATCAATTGATGAGGTCATAAATCTAAACGTATCTACAAATGAGAATTTTACAAATTTTCTATGTTTATCATCTTCAAATTCATAACCATATCCTGAATTTACTGAATAATTTATATATTTTTCATCAGTATTTGCTATTAAATCAATTTTACCATATTTTTTAGCTAATTCTTTGATAAACAAATGTGTATCATAGTTTGAACTATTATGACAAAACACAGGTATATTTTGTGGAAATTTTAGATTTAAATTACAACTTGAATGTGCTGCACCTCTAAATTTTCCTGTTAAATGACAGTGATCTCTTACCTTTCGTCTTGTATCATTATCAAAACCACTAGTTTCACAAATATGACAAACACTTGCTTTATGATATTCAATTTCTTCATTTTTAGTTAAACTCATAGGCTTTTTGTTTTTCGAATTATATTTTTTAGCTATATACTTTGAAATCTCATCTAAGTATTCAAATAATTTATTTGGTACATTTTTCATTTCTTCATCTGTTTTTGCTCTATAACAAATTGGTTTATATATTTTATTAGTCACTCTAGAAACTAAATAAATTGTGAATCCATAAGGTATATGTTTCTGAATTTTATTTGTATATGAGTTGTTTGGATTATTTTCACAAGTATTAATCTTTTTCAGAATGCTTTCAAAATCCATATAAATTACAAAAGGATGTTCAAGTTTTTTACAATAATTTTCAAATTTAACAGTTTCACCAGGAAATGGCAAAATTGGTCGACAAGGTTCAAGAGATTTACAAATTATTAAATGTTCACTTAAATCTTTGTTTTTGTAAAAATGTGTTAAACATCTTCTACAAATGAATTTCTTATGTCTGTTACTTTTTGTTAATTGAGTAGAAACAAATTTACTTAAATCTGTTATCAAAACATAATGTGAATTATTATCATTTTTTATATACAATAGATCAATATCTAATCTCGCATTGTAATTTTCAGATATTTGTAATGGAACAATCTTTTTATCTTCATCAAATCTGTATACATTAATTGACATGGATGGATAATTATATTTAGAATCAAATGATCTTTTTTCAAATAATTTTATATCTTTTAAACTCATTGGATAATCAAATTCTTTAAAAATTTCATCATTCAAGTAATTTTTATATTGTTTTACTCTATGTGGATGATCAAACTTTTTATCTTCATATTTATCAATAGCACATCTAATTGCATAAATAAAACAATATTCATCTTTATTTTTGAAATTTATACAACACTTTTTATTTTTTATTTCAATTGGTAATTCAACATATGAACCACCATTTAACGAATTATGTTTACTTAGTTTTAAATTTAAATCTAAACATCTTTTTAATGACCAACCAGATCCTTTTGATGGTTGATTTAAATTTTCTCTTAATATTAATTTTTTAAATTGATCATCAATAAATTCATCAGTGTTTAATATATCTGAACTTCTTAAAGGATAATACATTTGGGTTTTTTGACTATCACCATTTACTAATTGTCTTTCATATTCACAAGATAATGATAACTGACCTCTTTTATTTTTAAATTCTTGTTTTTCAATCAATTTTTTAATTTCATTTCTTTGTAATTCTAAATATTCAGATATATCTAAATCATCATTTGAATTTGTTAAATAATACTCTTGAAAATAACCTTTTAATGATGACACTTCCTGAATATTTATTACATTTTCCTTTGGAATTGGTTTATTTTTTAAATAATCAGTTAATAATCCAATCAATTCTTTTCTAGTTTTATCTTTTATTTTAATACCATTTTTAATTGATAGATTTTGAATGAATTGTAATGATCTATATTTTAGATTATTAGGATTTTGTTTGATATTATTTAATCTTTTAATTAGTTCATCTCTATTTAAATTGTCAACATTTCTAACAGATAATTTGTTAGCAATTTCTTTTAATTTTTCAATGTTAAATAGTGAATAATTTGTTGGATCATATGACTTCTTTAATTCTTTTAATTGATCTAAATTTTCGTTTTGATAATCAACTATTTTATTTTGTTTACACCAAAGTTTTAAGTTATTAACTTCAGTTTCATATTTAGTTTTATTTTCAAAATGTTTCTTTGAATTATAATGTCTATTATAATTTTTAGATAATATATTCTTATTACAATAAGGGCATAATATATTTTTATTTGTACGCTCCATTTATTAGAAGAAAAATGTGCACGATTTATTAAGAATAATTTTATTTGAAAAAATTATTGTTGTAAAATATAAATATTAAGATAAATATTTATGTGTTAATTTAAAAATTATAAAGTATTTTAAATAAAACTTAAACTTTTTTTAAACCAGTAATTTTTTTAAATAATACTTTCAAAAATTAATATTATTTTTATGAATTTTCTAATTTATTTATGTTTTTATTATGAATTTTAGTTTGTAAATGTTTTTGAAGATAACTAAGCCATTTTAAATCTCTACCACATTCACAATGGGTTGTGACTCTCATCATTTTTCTAACACATTCAATACAAATTGCAAATTTTTTATCTTTACTATAATAATGTTTATGAAAATTTTCCATATCTTTTGTTTCCTTACAATTCAAACATACTTTTTCACTTTTTTCTTCTACTATAATATTATCATATAACTTTTTTCTATAAATTAAATCACATTCTTTACAATATGAAAGTAATCCATCTTTATATTTTTTATTTTTATAAAAATTATTAATATTTTTTAATTGTTTACACTTTGAACATTCCTTCTCCATTTATATAGTATAAAATTTTACAAATTAGTTTTCTTCAATTCGTAATCATAAAAACTACCAAGTATATCTTCATCATTCAAGTCTTTAATACTATATGTAACAGGATTTGTATTATTAATTCTGGAAACAACAAATATTTCTCTTGACCAATTGTTTTTATATTTATTTGAAAAAGTTGATTTTTTGTTTCCTATTCTAACTCTATCATTTATTTTAAATTTAGATTTTGTAATTATTTTTGGTGGGATATATTTAAAAACTGTATTTAATAAATCATTTTCATTTTCTTTATTTACCTCAATTGGTTTCATTTTAATTGTTGAATGATATGAATTATTATATTCTTTAACTATTTCTTTAAGAATATCAATCCATCTAAAATTTTTATTAATTTCAAAAAAAACTTTCATTTTTTCATTTTGAGTCCTATTATATCTTTCAATAATACTTGATTTTTCTTCATTTTCTGTATGATACATTTTAATATTATATTTCTTTAAAATTCCATTAAATTCTTTATTTACAAATTCTAATCCTTTGTCTGTATGTAATAAGTTTGGTGGTTTATGGCCAATTTTTATTGAATCTTTAATTATTTGTTCAAATGCTATAGATACATGTTTTCCATCTTTTTTCTTCAATGGTTTTGACCAAACATATTTAGAAAATGTATCAATAACATTCAACATGTATTTATAACCATCATTTTCTTTTTCATAATTTTTCATAATGATTAAATCAGCTGCCCATAAATCATCAATACCTAATGTAACTATTTTTCTTTTTCGAAATTTTTTTCTTATTAGAGCATGAATTTCTTTAGCTTCAATTATTTGATCTTTTTTATTTAATTCTTTTTTTATTATTGGTTTAATTTCCTTTTTAATTATTTTACTTTTATTTGTTTTACAAATTGAACATTTAGTAGCAATTCTAAACAAACCATTCTTCATTTCAACAATTTCTGGATTAATATTTTTAGTTTTCTTCTTACATTTATGACACTGAATAAATTCTTCCATTTAGATATAAACATTTTATATATAAATGGATATATGTTATAGATGTCGTAATTTTAATAACTTTACAATTATTAAAAATTATATAGGATGTAATATATGTAAAAAACTATTTCTGAAAAAAAAAATTAATAAACGAAAGAATAAGAACAAACATCTTATAAATATTTTAAGAGAATTTAATCATTTTCAACCATATCGCACACAACAATTAATCAATGAAATCTATACATTATGTATTTTAGACAATAGTTTTGAAATAACACCTAAAAATATAAAATTATTCTTAAAACAAAGAAATTATACAAACTGGATATTTTACTATCAATTCTTAAACAAAATATTCAATATTGATTTTGAATTAAATTTTGAAGATAAAAGAAATATTACAGTAATTTTTAATGCATATTTCAGTTTTACAAAAAGAAACATATCATTTAAAAAACTATTACCAATGATTTTTAAACTTTTAGAATTAAATTTTTATATAAAACCAGAATTTGATGATATTTTTTTAAAATTCTTAAAACATCTATCAACTTTAAATGATCCATGCATAATAAATTAACATAATGGTTTTTCTGATAACATAAGTGATACATCAGATATTATTTAAAAAAATAGAATTTTAAATATCACACAACAGTTCTAACAAACTGTTGTGTGATATTTAAAATTCTTTTCATATATTTCAATTATTAACTGTTTAAAATTTCTATAATTATTTTTTGTAATAAATGGATCTATTAGAAGAGATTAATAATATTGGAGAATGTAAATTCAAAGAATATAAACCAATAAAAAGTTTAGAATTGAATACAAAATATAAAATAGAAAAATTTGAAAAAGTTAAAGATAAATATGGACCAACAATTATTGTTGAATTAGAAAAATGTAAAGTTCATTTACCTCATAGATTTATTAATATATTTGATGAAAAAACAATTAAAGAATTAAATAAAAAAGATTTAAACTTAATTATTACTGAAATTAAAACATTCAAAGATAAAGAAACTGTTTTAGTTAAATTTGTATTAAAACTACTCATTAAATTTTAAAATTTTACTTGTTTTTAAAAACATTTCAGTTTGTAGTCAATTTTATGTAAAATATAGACATATTCATGAAAATTTCATCAAAATTATATACTTTTTCTAGAAAAATATGAATATGTTAGAAATTGACCTAAAAGGGTAAAAAATATAGCATATTGTATAAAAAAATAGGAAAATTCATTTAATTTTTGAGTGGCTCCGTTTTTGGCCCAGAAGTGACATGAATATATCTACTTATATATATATATATATATATATATATATATATATATATATATATATATATATATATATATATACGTCCGTGAACGCGATAACTTGAGTAATTTTTGCCCGATTTTGATGAAATTTGGTTTAAAGGTGTAAAGCGGGACAAACTTGAATGAGTTCACGAACCAGCATGATCGGACCATGGGAACGGGGCTTTACGGGGGGTTTTATGGGGTAAAAATTGGTTTTTCTCACTTTTGACCCTCAAAACACAAAATTTCCCAATTTCTCTTTAGACCTTTTTAAAGAGCTTAAAAAACAATTAATTTAGTATAAAAAAGTATTTTTGTTCGGTTATTAGTAACGGAGAAAATTAAAAAAAATGTAAATTTAAAATTCCCATGATATTCTTATGGAGAATATTGTCAAATGTTGTAGTTCGCTTGTTTATGGATATATTTTGTATTTTGATCAAATTTATTTATTTTGTACTAAGCTATCAATATTTTACAAAAAACGCACTTTATTGGTACTGGTTAAACCTAATGTTATTAAAATATATTTAATTGAAAATCAATTAAGACAAATGGAAATTCGCTTAGTCGGCAGGTTTGCTGCGGCGGGGGTATTATGTGTTATATGTGACATAAACTTGTACAAGCTCTGGCTTACAACATCCACTTCAAACTAAATATAATTGTAAATACGAATGATTTTCAATTTAAAATGAATTTAAAACTTTTTAAATTTTATATATTTTTATTGTTGAAATATAAATTAAAAAACATGTTTGTTACCAAAATTTAAATAGTTTATTACTATCATTCTCTTTATTTCATAATCCTGTCCCTATGACAATTTGCCGACGATAAATGGTTACAAAAATCCAATAATTTGCTATCACATACAGGTTTATTTGTAGATAGCTTGATTATAATATCCCAATAATGGAATGGTCATTAGCTAGTATGCATTTTTTTTAGTAACAAAAATACATTTATTTTACTTTAACACACACAAAACTCAAATTTATACATATAACGTAATTTTCTGTTTCAAACAACAAAAGAACACCTTAATACCTCATCAACAGTTTTACTAAGTAGGTTTGTGGAAAAACGACTAATTGAAAATAAAACTCAGTATTAAAATCTGTTCATAATCTTGTCAATAATTTTCAAACTTTTACCTTCAGAAACCACAAAACTTATTTTATATTCTAAAATATGATTCTTGATTATAAATTATCCATCAAATGTCCCTTCATGTACTAGCAGTATTGATAAAACCAGTAATCATTTATCTCGTTGTGTTTTAGAAATTATAAAAATGTAATGTAATTAAGTTACAGTCAAAGGGGTGAATATACTGTATGACTGAATGCCATTTTAGCACAACATCTGGAAGTTATGAGTCATAATTTCGCCATTAGCAGAACCCTTCCTTCCCGGTGAATTGAGTAGATAACTACATTTCCTTGCCGTATTAAAATTGAGAGTTTAATTTTGAACTGCATGACTCACATTCAACGGAAATATAGTTATATCAGGCTTCATCGGTAAAATGGTATCCTTGATGACTTGGGGATGGGTGTTATCACGTTAAATATTTAAACAATAGGGTGTTATTTCAAGGTAAAAATAAATTTTTTTAGAATGTAAGCACAATTGGGAATTATGCTACTTGTATTATCAGTTTTGTACATTACGTTTTATTAATTATGATTTGATAAAAGAGGTTATTAGATGAGGAATGTCTCAAGTACATTTTTAGTATTTAGTAATTATTATTAAGGTTAGTTAGTTTTTTAATGCTTCGATTATTTAATATTACCATGGTTATATAAAGTCTAATGTGTAGAAAACTTTCAACCCAGACAATCTTTGAATTTTTTGCAAAACAATTTTTGCACATGCATTAAAAAAAAATACATGTAAAATACATTGAAAAATGATCCATCCAATTTCATCTTAATCTAACTGAAAAAAAATATAGCAAATATCCAATGTCTATCTAATCTAAGAATATAATTCGTCTGATAATTTAACTAAACAACCGTTTTGTAAACATATATACAATAAACTAAATTATAATACATAGTCTAATGATGGCTAATTAAATATAAATTTATAAAATTTGACATTAAATATTACAAGGAATTGCAATAACTTCTCCATTTATCTGGGGAATGTAATCAAATAACAAATACCAACTGATGAACTGACATGGTCCAAACATTGATTACCCATAGTCCCCGGGGCTTTTGGCGTGATGGGGTTTGTTTAAGCTCTTGTGTTAATACTCATGCACATATTATAACTTGATTTGTCCATCAAAGTTTTTTCAAAACCCGAATCGTAGTAAAATTTGTGTAAATAAATTTCCAACATGATTCTTTTCAATACAGTTTTAGGTACGAACTTTTATTTATTTATGAGTTAATACTCATTGCAATTAATTATTGATATCGTGATCTGCAATATAACGTTTATTCTTCTCAGAGACTCCGGTAAATCAAATTTCTTTTCTTAAGGACACAAAAGAAAGATTTAAATGATTTGTGAGTTTTGCATTTGTACGCTGTAAATCACTTTTGGCTTCATTTAGTAGGATCAAAAAAACTCCTTAACTGACATAGTGTGGATAGTGGTCTACAGTTATCGAAATCACTAACAATATTAAATATGATTACGCTTATTTTAAGTACTAGCATTGATTATAAACACTTTTCTGTTTGTGATCTGAAGAAATTTTGTTACAGAAATACAGTTCACTTTATCATACTACAAAATAAAAGATAACTTCAATATTAGCAGACTCAATGCGAAACTCATTCATAAAGTTCCATTTGAGTACAACGAACAATTTTAACATGTGGAGAGGCATTTTGTAAGAAATTTATTGATGGCAATGCTTATGGTATACTGCTGTATTTTCTCAATAAATGTCATTTTTGAAATCGATATAAATTCTGGAACATGTAAATTTGTAAATTTTAAAAACCACTTTTATTGTATGTACAACAAATATATGTTTTACAAAAAAAAAACACGTGATTACGTTTTCTGATTTCAGTCCTACGAATGAAATACAGCTTTGAAATGCTATAGAATAGAATAAAATGGCAGTGTCCATAAATCGCTTATGCACGGAAATGGAAAGGAAAATTGCTTGACAATTGAGTTCAACTAATCACTACTTAAGGGAAGGAAACGCAGACAAAATTGTAAAAAATGTTTGTGTTTTAACTTGGGTGAATTTGCTGTTTTCTACAGGAAATTGTGCTTTTTGTTTCGTGTTTTTATAATTACTTTTACATAAAATTAAATACGAACCCTTTAGGATTTTAACATTACTTTGTTTATTTGCACATTTTCATTCTCAAAATATGTGAATAATATTACTGAGGTATTATGTGTTTGGGATAAAAAAATATTAATCACATCATTTTCACATATTTTGTGTTATTTTAGTTGCAAAACGTACTCAATAATTATTTAATGGCAATAAAATTTTAAAAATCAGTAATCAAATTTACTTAATGCTATTTTACGTTGTTTAACCTCGAATTTTCAATATCCGCTTATTTAATAAATTTAAGTACGGTAATACAATTCGTTCTCATTGCTTAATAAACTACCTGAGCCATAAACTTTATTTTGAGATAACAAAAGAAGAAATATAAATGTGAATTGGGAAAAAGTTTTAGAATCTCAAGTTCTACAAATACATAGCATATTATAATTCTTTTCGAAAATCAAAGGTAATAATTAAGAAGGGACAGCTGCAGATGTTTAAATTCCGTGGCACATAAATAATGAATAAATGACTTAAATAAGTCTTTGGATTTCTTTTATAATTTTTTTGTATGAGATGATATATATATTTTTTTGAGCCACGGAATTTAAACATCTGCAGCTGTCCCTTCTTAATTATTACCTTTGAATTTCGAAAAGAATTATAATAGGCTAAAGCTTTTGTAGAACTTGAGATTTTAAAATATTTCTACTCCAATTCACATTTATATTTCTTCTTTAGTTATCTCAAAATAAAGATTTATGGCTCAGGTAAAAAAAAGTAAGGTTGTAGGTTAAGGTTGTATAGTTGTTATCTAAGTATAAGTAAAGTGATGTTTGTCAAAAGCCAATTTCGGTTGTATTAAATTGTATGAAAAAGTACTGCTGCTTTATAATATTATTTTCTGTCTGGAGATGTTTTCGTTTGTAGTTAAAATAACATAACGCAATGCTTTGATTGATTGGCTTTATAAAGTGGTAGAGTGTTGAGTGGTAAAATTGCATAATCATTTATCATTCTCTTATTGATTTCAGTTTGTATTTTTGGTTTAACTACTCTTATATTTTTATTTTACTTATGCGTAGGTCTACTTTGTAGGTTACAGTATATAACTCTAAAAAACACTATTTCTACTACTGTAATAGCATTTGAATGAATCAAAAGGCCAACTAGAAATAAATTATTTCTTTCTTTGAAGTATCGATTGTTCCAGTTTTTTTCTGATTGTGGATTTTTGATCTCTTAGATAAACCAACAGTACAATCAAGTAATTAAAAAAATTCAGTTTGAAAAAGATTAAAAATTTTTTAATTTAAATAAAATAATTAATTAATTTAATTTAAAACCACTTCATTTGCAGATCAAAATTTAGTGAATTACTTTTAGATGAATTTAGAACCATTAAATTTATTTTCTATTTATATAATCGAAATTTTCGATTAATCCTATATAGTCTTTAGTGATAAAAATAACACTACTATACCAGGTTAATAACAACAGTATTTCAAAAGATTTTAGGTTACATGATTTAATTGAAGGTTAACTCGTCATTAAAAATTTACGCTTCGCGGATTCAACAGAATTTGTTTGAGAACTCTAATCGTTTCTTGCAACATTTTCGTCAGGGTATTTGCTACGGAATAAAGTTTTAAATATTAAATAAAAGTGTTAATGAGTCTAAATAAAAATAACATGTTAAAACAAAAATTGTTATTTTGAAACTTTAGTTCACTAGTAAACTATTGCATAAATATAATTTACTGCTTTACCTGTATATCATCCTCATTCCCAGTTTTGCTACGTTCAGAAGCCAATTTCTCTTCAGTGAACGAACCCTCTTCATGATTAATTTACGTAACAATCGTTTGCATACGGAAAAACAATCTATATTAAACATTTATACAATAAAGTTCAACAAAACTCATGAATCGTAATAATATAAAATGTCTGTTGACCAGCGCTAGAGTGGAGTGTTAGTCAGGGATAAGGGAAGGCCGCAACAATGGGATCGCACGTGAGTATTACAAAAGAAACGGTTTTGATAAAAAAAAAAACATTAAAGAATTACATCACTGGCTCGTATCTAATAACCAGATTCGAGCTAAGAAAAAAAAAACTAGTTCTGATTTAAACACCTATTTTTAAGCTTATTTATTTTTCATATCCGATATGATAATCGATTACTAAATTTGTTAAGGTCCTTTCATTAACTTGTTTATGATAAATACACTGTAAATAACACATCGTTTGACGTTTTATAACATTTCTGTCTGTCAAAACTACATTGTAAATGTAAATAATAAAGAAGAAATTTCGCCCTTACATAACACAAAAGAATATTTCAGCTACAGAGTTTTTCTTGTACTGGGCTGTGTTTCGTGTTAATAAAGCCTTACTCCACTCTCATATAAGTGGTGGAGTGTCCACGCGGGATTTGTCAATTTGCAAATTAGTCTCACTGAGTGATTCCTCCCTCGATTCCAACCCTCCCCCCTCTATGTTCAGTCCCCCCTTGATTGACAGTCAGTGATCATAATGGCAAGTGATCGACCCTATTTCCAATAGAAGAGAATTTGACAATTCTGGTGTTTATTCGCAATGAGCTATGCTTCTGTAGATATATACGTTTTTTTTATACAGGGTTATTCAATGTGAATGGTGCAAAAATAAAGTTGATTTACTTGCATATTACGAGTTGCAAAATTATTAAATACGTATTATTTTTTCTTATATTCGAAAGTTTTATTTTACATTAAAACATATGCGTTAAACATTCTCAATGTGAGTTTCTTTAGAAACTTTGAAAACATCAAGGTGAAATTCTAAATTAGCTCAAGAATTCTGTAGCATTTACTGGATTATGGACGGGGCTGCTGTTATTTAATGAGGTAATTCTTGTAGGGTTTGGAGCATAAGGGAGTATTACACTTCTTCTTTGATACAACCCCATACGAAAAAATCAAACGGCGTTAAGTCAAACCATCTTGACAACTCGACAATAGTCAAAGGACTGCCTTTATTTTCACAGCGTCCAATCCAGTTTTGTAGTAACCATTTGTGAACAGGCTTCGAAGTAGCCAACTAAGCAACTCAGACAAAACATAACACCAAACATGCTCTTTCCATTCAGCTGTTATAAATTACACTGTTTTTATAGACGTACTAACCAATCAATTTTGCACTATTCTTTTTTAATAACCATGTATTTATATACTTACTTTAATAAGGCAATAAAGGTTTTCTCTGTAATGTCCCCTCTTTGCATGTCATCCTTGACCGATTTATATCGTTGATGTTTTAGGCTTATGTTCCAGCGGTTGAGGGATGATGGTTGAATAGGCAATTATTTTTAGGCCTTCGTCCCTCTAGCCTTGTTTTATTTCTCGAGAATGCTTTAATATTCCCAATTTTGCTAAACAATCAACAAGTGGAGTAACAATAAACAATTGAGTAGTAAATTCCTACTAATCAAGTATATGTAAATAAAATAAATATAAGTAATAATCTTAACTTAATGTTATTTTACGTTGGTATTATGTAGTGTTTATTAGTGATAATGGCTTATCAGAGCTGTTTAATAATTCTTTGAAAAATATCAGAGGGCAGTCACTTCAATGAACGTCCACTCATATTTTCATATAAATCAATGCAAACAATCACCCTCTTAATGATAGTGTTTGGCTGATTAGCTAACAGCCTGTATGTATTTATAGTTATATATACTGCACATATTAAAAGTATACACTTAGACTGAAATAAAAATAAAATCTAAAGGAAAGTGTTCACTAGGTAATGTATTATCAGTAAACAAAGGTTCAAGACTAAAGCACGGTGGTATACTGTACAGGTTCCTGCTTTGTCGTTCTCTTTTAAAATACGTTCATCATTTTATAGAAATATTTATCATGATAATTCATTAGAACCAGCGACCACGGAATTAAAAATTTTAATTTTGTGGTCGCTGATTCTGCCTCTGGTGCATCTTAATAAATTCACAATCACAATGTAAATAAATAAATAAGTTCACAGTGTATTCATTATTATCAAATAAGATAAACCATATTTTTTTAGTGATAGCTCCATAAAAGACTTGTCGAGTCCTGCCCTTTTCTGAGAAAACATTGTATTACCATAGATTTTTTTAGACTGTCTAAAACTCTTAAAAGTCATATTGTAATCTCACTAAAAATATACAACAAGCTAATACATTTAATAACAAAATATCCTAATAAAACTTTTAAATATAAATTCTACAAATGGCTTTTGAACAACCCTTTTTATTCTCTAAAAGATTTTTTTGAAATGCCTTTTATTAATTTTTAAGTAGAGCTAGCAAATTTATCAAATTACTGTTGGATTTAGTTGGTTATGGGGTCTAATAACTTTCATTATTCTAAATGCCTTGCATTTTTCTGAACAATAAGATTATTTGGTTGTAATATTAAAGTATGTATTGTAACATGTCTCCTTGTGTGTAGTATTCTTGTAAATATTGTATATTTTGTAACGAGTTATTTTTCCTAGGGGGGTAATTATTTGCTATTTGGCCGCGCACCAATTGTTGAGGTAAGCAAGCGGCGGCGGCGAACCAGGCTAGCGCCCTTTGACCCGGCTTATCAGTTCGGATAAGCTTGGGTATCCCGGGACTACTGGATAGCCGAGAAGGACATTCTAGTGGTGGATCTCGGACAGTGAAGAGTGTTGGTGTCCTGTGCCTGTGGAGACGGCTGGCGTACGTTGGTGGTACATCGGAGTGTGGTGATACCGGTGAACAGTGTTGGTGTTAAGTTGGGTACTGACCCACTTGTGGTGAGTGGACGACTTGATATTATTAGTTTGATAATATTAATATCTGGTTTTATTGCGAGAGTAAGAGTGTAACCGTGCTGGTC
Organism: Macrosteles quadrilineatus; assembly: GCF_028750875.1. NCBI lineage: Eukaryota > Metazoa > Arthropoda > Insecta > Hemiptera > Cicadellidae > Macrosteles > Macrosteles quadrilineatus. The sequence goes on from NW_026542601.1 coordinate 54,449,196, forward strand.
AAAGCCTGACGGTAGTTAGGATTTATATTAGTCAGGAATAATATTAAAGTGTATTCCTGACGGTTCTGGGCAGGTGCTAGAGCGCAAATAATATAATTTAATTGACTGTAGTAGATATTATTTTGCGTTGTACCTAGAGTTAGTTATATTACTAATAACTCTGAGGCCCGACAAACCTAGGCTGCACGATTTAGCGTGCGTAGTTGGAAGCACGAGGCCAGTAGGCTAGTAGCTAGTTTTATTAGCCCATTAACAGAAGCCCGGCTAAGCAATATCACGTTGATATAGTAGCAGTAGTGGTAGTAGCAGTAGGGTTGGTATTGATTAATCATTTAATTATTTTAATTTAACCTGAACAGCTTGCTTAGTAATCCAACACGTTAGCTTGGTAGCTTGGATAGCGGAGTACCGGCTATCAGATAATATATTTATCTAGTGTTTGGAACGTATTTAATATTTATTTATCTGCTACTAGGTAGTTCAATATTTTAATAGTGCAATTGCCATTTAGTTTTGCTTGTTTGGCTTGGTATTTATTGAGACCAGCTACTAGTGGTGTAGTCACTCTACCTATAGTGTACTTGTATATTATTATGTGGTACGATTATTGAGTGAACTGTTTGATTCTTAGCTTGGGCATTAGAGTTGTGTATTGGATTATAGTGGCCTAGTAGACCCCGCCTGGTGAAACACGCGTTGTGGTTTTTATTGGCAAGTCGTCGTGTAACTCACCGTGTTTTAGGCACTCTGGGCTTAACTATTGGATAGTTAGGACGAAGCCCGAGTTGCGTAGTCAGCAACGACCCCCTAGGAGTGTGGAGAATCGGCGTAGGTCTGGTAGTGATTATTGCACGTTTGTTTTGGTGACTTGTTTTTGACTTGTTCACAGTGCCCGTGTATGAGCCAGTCCTATACCGGTTAGACCCGGCTATTGGCCTAGTGGTTTCCCTGACCTTATCGCAGACCCTGGAACTTTACCCGGCCATTGTAGGCTGAGCTATCCCCGGCAAACGGTTGCGACTGCTGCACTTTTAATACTATATTTTTCCAGTGTAGAAAATTTCGTCGCAAGATGGCGCCCGAACAGGGACTGAGGTTGTCAGTGGTGCTGAGTTGCTGACGTATTAACGGCGCCCGAACAAAATAATTTTATTTGTGCAGATTTGCTGCGGACTTGTGCAGATTTGCTGCGGACTTGTGCAGATTGGCTGCGGACCTGAGCTGTTGAGCAGAGTTTTAGGCAGACCTGCTGTGATTTTATAGTCGGTTGGGTAGGCCTAACCTGTTTTCTGTTACAGCGTGGTGTGTTGTGAACCCTAATTTATTTAGTGGTTGTATACATAGATATTAGTTGGTAAATATAATTTTGCTAAGTAATTGAGCTTTAGTCTTGAATATTATTTGAGTGAGAACCCTTATTGTGTATTTGTGGTTTGACTTTCACACCTATAATTGGTTTGATTTAATAGTACGGTGTTAAATAGATTGTAATCGGTTTCGCTCTTATTTTTGCGGATTAGTCGTGGTATTTGAATTGTAAATATGGTTGTGACTACGAGTACGACGTCTGTGCTGGGCGGTACGCCTATTACGTCTGCTATTGTTACGACTAGTTCTGGGGTTAGCTCCGAACTTTCGGTAATGACGACGTCGTCATTGTGGCCTGCGTCTTCGCCTGTTTGGCCGACTATTTCATCGGTCGTGGCCACGACGGTGACAACTTCGTTGACATATTCCGCGCCAGCGACTATGTCCTTGGGGTCGCAGCCCCGGGACGGTCGCGTGGGTTGGATCTATGACCTCTCGAAAGGGGAGCTCATGAGAACGATGGACCAGTATGGTTTGGTGACCACTGGTACTTCTGCGGAATTACGGCAGCGATTTTCATCGTTTTGGAAGCAGCGGAATGCCCGTCGGTACAGCGATGATAGGCTGTGTACGGCTGGGGCTGCTGCACCGGCATATGTACCGCCGGCTACTACAACTGTGGAGCTTCCTGACCCCCCGAGAACCGTACCTCAGGTACTGGGTAATGCGGAATCGAATCAAGCAGGGATAGTGGGACTTAGCAGGGAGTTAGAGGTGGTTAAAGAGATCCTTGGGTTGTCTTTGGAGACTGATACCCGGACTCTTAGAGAACATCTGGCATCGGTGGTGCGGCAGGCGAGAGGCTCGCCGAGTAATGGGGTCGGCTATGGGTTCGGAAGACCCGCCAACCCTACGTCCCCTGTTGTGGCTGTTCCCACGCCTACCTTTGGGTTACCAAGTAGACCCGAGGGATGGCAGCGACCTAACGATCATTCAGAGAGACCAGTCCGTCCTTCTAGCTTGGAGGTGCCACGAGGCTCGGATATGCTTTTGAACGAGGCCAGCAGGGTGGAGCCGAAGAATTGCTCCAAGATATGTGACATTGTCCGAAAGTGGGGTTTGAAGTTTGATGGACGTAGAGACCCTGTGTCATTCCTGGAGCGTCTTGAAGAGCTGATGGTCTCGTACTCTATATCGTCGGAGGACCTGCTCAGAGCGCTACCGGAGCTGCTGCAAGGTTCAGCACTTCTGTGGTATAGGAACTGCAAGGAGCTCCTGTATTCTTTTGAAGCTTTCCGGCATCAATTTGAGATCCAGTTCCTTCCACCTGGTTATCAGAGGAATTTGGATGAGGAGATCCGGAAAAGGACACAGGGTGAAGGCGAGCACTTCCGAGATTATGTCGTTGCCATAAGTACCTTGCTTAGGCGTAGCGGTACGTTGTCGGAGCATAGTAGGTTGGACTTGATCTACAACAACATGCGACCTGAGTACAAACTCATGGTGTGACGGCGGGACTTCAGCAACCTGGCTGAGATGGTTGGCTGAAGACTATGAGGCCTATCTGCGAGAGAAGGCGGCCTTCCGACCTCCTCCTTCACCAAACGTAGCGCTGGTTTTGGAAACCGCCTACGTTCCCAGGAAGAAAGTTGAGAAGACTCTTGAGACTGTCACGTTCGAAAAAGGTAGTTTTGAGAGACCGTCTCCTGAAGCCAAGACAGTTGGGCAGCGGGTTGGTTCATACTCGATCGAGGCTCGTGTACGAAGGCCCGCAATGACAAGGAAAGATTCTGATGGTGTACGGTGCTTTAGGTGCCAGGAGATTGGTCACTTTGCCCGAGAATGTGGTAAACCAAGGACCGTCTCCTGTTATGGGTGTGGCAAACCTGGTTTGACGGTGAGTCAGTGTGGATGTCGGGCGGGAAACGGCAGGCCAGCTCAGACATCAGGAGGTCAACTGGGCAAGGCCACCCAAAACGAACGACCTCAGAAGAGTGGTCCGAGTGGCTCGGAAAACTAAACAGCCTGGTTGGTGGGGTGGATGAGGACCGGCTGGTTTCGGAGACAAGGCCCTTTGTTGAAGTTGTGCTGATGGGCAGCGTTTTTAAGGCGTTATTGGACACTGGGTCCGTAGTTAACCTGGTTGGGCGAGAAGTCGCCGATCATCTTCAACGCCAGGGGGTCGAGCCTTTTAAGAAACCCGCTCCTCTAAGGATGGCAGATGGGTCACGGTCTAGAGCCGAGTATTCATTCCGATTGGCAGGTGAAGCTGCGGGAAGACGGTGGGTTGGAGACGCCTTATACGTTCCCACTCTTACCACTGATATGATTTTGGGTATGGATGTCATACGAGATCTCGGACTTGTGACGGTCGTGACGGAGGTGATAAGAATGGGCATGGGTGATGACTGTTCTGGCCAAGGTGGCCGCATAGACAGTGTCAAAGTTGGTGACGAAGACCCCGAAGGCCCTTGAAATGGAAATCCTCGTCTGGTTCCTGATGCCAAATCATTCAGCTCCATGTTGGCTGGTAGTGGCTAGTAGAAGAGTTTTTCTTTGTTTTAAGTTTGAGACCTGTGGTGTAGGGTTCACCATTGGGTTAGGGATTGGAGTATTTTGTTTTGGCCGGAGTTCAAAGATTTTTTTTCTTTTTGGCCGTTTTCTTTTTTTTCATCCCGATGTAAGTGGGGGGTGTAACGAGTTATTTTTCCTAGGGGGGTAATTATTTGCTATTTGGCCGCGCACCAATTGTTGAGGTAAGCAAGCGGCGGCGGCGAACCTGGCTAGCGCCCTTTGACCCGGCTTATCAGTTCGGATAAGCTTGGGTATCCCGGGACTCCTGGATAGCCGAGAAGGACATTCTAGTGGTGGATCTCGGACAGTGAAGAGTGTTGGTGTCCTGTGCCTGTGGAGACGGCTGGCGTACGTTGGTGGTACATCGGAGTGTGGTGATACCGGTGAACAGTGTTGGTGTTAAGTTGGGTACTGACCCACTTGTGGTGAGTGGACGACTTGATATTATTAGTTTGATAATATTAATATCTGGTTTTATTGCGAGAGTAAGAGTGTAACCGTGCTGGTCAAAGCCTGACGGTAGTTAGGATTTATATTAGTCAGGAATAATATTAAAGTGTATTCCTGACGGTTCTGGGCAGGTGCTAGAGCGCAAATAATATAATTTAATTGACTGTAGTAGATATTATTTTGCGTTGTACCTAGAGTTAGTTATATTACTAATAACTCTGAGGCCCGACAAACCTAGGCTGCACGATTTAGCGTGCGTAGTTGGAAGCACGAGGCCAGTAGGCTAGTAGCTAGTTTTATTAGCCCATTAACAGAAGCCCGGCTAAGCAATATAACGTTGATATAGTAGCAGTAGTGGTAGTAGCAGTAGGGTTGGTATTGATTAATCATTTAATTATTTTAATTTAACCTGAACAGCTTGCTTAGTAATCCAACACGTTAGCTTGGTAGCTTGGATAGCGGAGTACCGGCTATCAGATAATATATTTATCTAGTGTTTGGAACGTATTTAATATTTATTTATCTGCTACTAGGTAGTTCAATATTTTAATAGTGCAATTGCCATTTAGTTTTGCTTGTTTGGCTTGGTATTTATTGAGACCAGCTACTAGTGGTGTAGTCACTCTACCTATAGTGTACTTGTATATTATTATGTGGTACGATTATTGAGTGAACTGTTTGATTCTTAGCTTGGGCATTAGAGTTGTGTATTGGATTATAGTGGCCTAGTAGACCCCGCCTGGTGATAACACGCGTTGTGGTTTTTATTGGCAAGTCGTCGTGTAACTCACCGTGTTTTAGGCACTCTGGGCTTAACTATTGGATAGTTAGGACGAAGCCCGAGTTGCGTAGTCAGCAACGACCCCCTAGGAGTGTGGAGAATCGGCGTAGGTCTGGTAGTGATTATTGCACGTTTGTTTTGGTGACTTGTTTTTGACTTGTTCACAGTGCCCGTGTATGAGCCAGTCCTATACCGGTTAGACCCGGCTATTGGCCTAGTGGTTTCCCTGACCTTATCGCAGACCCTGGAACTTTACCCGGCCATTGTAGGCTGAGCTATCCCCGGCAAACGGTTGCGACTGCTGCACTTTTAATACTATATTTTTCCAGTGTAGAAAATTTCGTCGCAATTTTATTCATTAACTGACTATGCTAGTTTTAGCAGTTTTCCGGACATTGTCAATAATTTGTATAAATTCACAAGACAATAAACACATTTCATTTCATTTCATTACTAAAAGGCAAGTTATCTCACACTTACAGATTGAGGGGGTGGGGCGTGTTCAACACGCTTGCCAAAACACGCAATGCACTGATGGGGGAGGATATTGCTATAAATTATACCCAACACAACACGAACAATGACTTAGCACCTTCAATTGTAAGCTTTTGCTGTATTGGGTTGGCATAAGGATCAATTATATTTTAAAACAAAGCCGTATAAAACAACATTTGTTATATCACAAAAATTTATGATAAACTTCTTGTATAATCATCGTCAATATGTATCATAGCTTTGTCCTAAACAAAAGAAATATTAAAAGTCCTACAACTCTTGACTAGATAACCGGAATATCTGTTCGAAATAATTAGTAATTCTTATCTTCTCAGTGCACCCTCGGAAAATGAAATTTTCTTTTTTGAAAATGTAGGACATAACGCCCTGATTCTGAAAACCCATGGAAAAGTGGTAAAAAGGAACACATTTTTACGCCAAAATTGGTCATTTTGGTACCCAATTTAAATGGCAGAGCAAGCCGAACAAGAATTAGCAAGATATATGCTAAGAATATGTGCTATGAAAGAAAATATCTCATTTTGAAACAAAGAAAATTGTGCTTTTCTTTTGCGCTGAGAAGGTAAGACTTACCAACTAATTATAAACACGAAATATAGTTTTGTTATGCTTGTTATGTCGTAGTAATGTAGGGTGCCTAAGAGGTAAAGTACTTATGTAGTCACATATTGTGATTATTTACAGTATTAAGCATACTTGTATTTCCAAGAAAATAAGTGGCTTCAAAGTTTTTAAGACTTATAAATTTATTAAACAAAGATTTTTTATATAGCTTCAATAAACTTCTTACAGCTTGTTAAACAAATAATAAATACCTACCTACTTTTTGTTGAAGAGAATTTTATATCTACTACAAAAAATTCTAATTTGGTCAGAGTAAAATACTAAATCAATGCTTTAGGCTGAAATAAAATTGACTGTGGTAATTCATGAAGTTCGTATATCTTTTTCATAATATCAAAACCCACCAAGTCAGAGAAATACGGTACTCTATGTATTCCAGAGTTATATAAAAGCTCCTTTACCGCACCATTGGGAGTTGGCTCTCCTCTCAAGAGAACAATAAACTAACTTTTTCATATACCTTTCACTGTGCGTCTTCTTTGCATTCCTATTCTGTACTGCGAGTATTTATCATGTACGTTTGCAAAGTATTTGCTTTTGTTACTACAAAATTTTAAATTTGGTAACTGCTTATGGTCAAGCCTTTATTTATACTAGTAGCCGTGTTCCCAACAAGTATAAGGCTGTTAACCGCAAATTAAGAGCAAAAAGATATATTCAATTTAATATCTGTGTTTAATTAAAAGGTATATTTTAAATGTGAACAAAGAGAATGTAACCGTTGTAGTTATTACTGTTACATTAAAAAACAATCATTAAAATTAATATTGTAAGCCCAACGTGGCAACTTTGTAGCCTCGGGACCACATCCTACGATATCTAACGACTATGAATACGATAGAAACCATCGTAGTAATATACATAAAAAATTCCTACCTGCTGTTTCCAAAACGTACTTTTCGATACAGAAGTACTTATAATTAATGACCTTACATGAGCAGCATGTTAAATTTGTCGAAATTCTGACAGTGGTTCAAGCTCTAATAAAATACAATAACAGATAGTTGAACGCAGACAAATCAATAGTAATTTATTAATTCTGTAGCTGTAACAAGTAATCCTTTAGACATCAACACCAATAATCTTTTATGTTAATTACCTGGAAGATTACTGACAGTGATGTTCGTAAGCCACTATATCAGTATTGGGTTATGTATGAGTAAATGAATTCATCAAATTTTATTTCAATAGGATTCTCCAATAAAAAAGACCATTATAAGATGTTACCGTAATTACTGTGTTTGTACACATATAAACTGCCATAAAATGTAAAAATTCATAACTAAGAAATTTTAAACAGTTTGATTTAATTTGTAACTGGTTGATTTTTGGCTTTGTAAGTAAGCCAAGAGAGCCAAGAGGTATTATTTGATTTCCGCTGCTTTTGAATTCCTGGCAGATTGCTCTGTAAGGAATATTCTTACAATGACCAATAGCTAGAAAGCTCTTACATTAGTGTCCACAATACCTGGGACAATCGTGACCACTCAACATCGTCTGTAGTCTGAAAGCTTGAGGTAGACTTCATCCGCTTGTGGTGACTCCTCTTAAGAGACGCAGAGCTCTAAGTGATTGAGGGTTGTTCTGAAATAACGTTTGAAGTAGCAATTATATTTCAGCGAGAAGGCCAAAATGATTATTCTTGATGCAGATACTTACTCTGTTCTGGTAGTTTGGATAAACTCTTAAATTATATAGAATATTACGGATAATTTTACATCAGATTTTTTTGCAGTAAATACTTATTACTCTTGGTCCCGATAATAAAGACTTCACCTTATGTGGACATCAGTTAATAAAAATGCATCAAACATTATATAGTAATCCCACATTGTAAAAAAAAACTCAGGTAATACATTGCATTGTATTAACGCTGTATTAACTAGTTTCTGGATTAAATTCAGAATACATAATTTAGCCTTTGTTTTTTGAAGAAGATGCATTAAAAAGTTAGGAATAGTGGTCTAAATTTATAACAGTCTTAGAATAGTGGCTTCTATTGTATATCAGCATTATTTAATTTTTCCATACTTGCTTTAATTCGCATGGAGTACGTAGTGGGCATAACGTATCGAACAAAAAGTAAATAAAATAATGTTAAAGCATTTCTTTTACATGTAGTTCATATTATTGCGAATCATGGTTGAATATTTCTTTTGTGACAAGTAGTAATTTGTATTGAAATATTACCAAAATTTGTATGGTTCTATAATTTTATTGTATTTTCAATACTAACAACTTATTTTCAGCCCGGAAAGTAGAGTAATTTCAACGTTATCAAACATATTTTTGAAATGCATGAAACAAAAAGCTACAACAATGCAACGTCTAAATAATAGCTGAACACTGTACATTGGACACTGGACATTGGACAGCCCGCATGCATACAACGATTTTCCATCAATACAAACAGACAGATTAATTGTGACTTTGTTTAAAACATATTAACTAATGGAGCTCTGTCATTTTTCGTCATCCGTTTCAATTTCGTCAGTAGGACTAAACAAGACGTAACTGACAAAGGATTATTCTTTAAATTGAGCTATCAATAAAATAGTAACTACTTTTTAAAGGCATATGCTTGGCTTTTCACAATACACATAAAACATGCAATTCTTTACAATTGATTACTTTATTCATTTTTAGTATACAGTAAAGGTTAAGCAAACAAAAAAGGTGATAAAATGTGGACGGTTAAACTTTTTAAGGTGATTTTTTTATGTCTTTTGTAGCATATAAACATAATATCTAACACGATATGTTGACATTGTATCGAAATAAGAGCCAAAAAAGAAGTATCCATGGTCTTTATACTGCAAAAAGAAGCAAAGCGGTGCAATCACTATTTAACTCACTAATGCCACCTCACAACCAAGTCAACATACATAAATTAATTCAATTGTAAATAAATATTTGTAAAAAAAAATTCAATCTAATAATAACTGTGTTGGTATTTTCACAAAGTATTTTCTTACAAATGTGTCTCTAATACCCTATTACATTGTAACTCAACATAAAGGTAATACAACTTCATGTAACTAAACGCTGTTACTTGGTATCAGTAAGCGAATTTTTAGTTTTTATTCTCAACACTACTATCTATATTGATACATTAAATGACGTCCCTTGTTCCTGTTAGAGGGGTAGGAAGGGCTCGCCACTTATTCAAGAGTTCAGAGTCAGCATTTTGTACATAGGGTGATGTACTTTACAAGCCAACCCCTCTGTATTACTTTGAAGAAGAACAATTGCGCTTACATCTAATACGGGTTGGTAGATATCACCCCACAACACTTTATTGTGTTTTAAATATTTCAATGATCATACACTGTTATCTAATATAACTTGTTGACAGGTCAAATAAGTGGTTTTATTCTTACCCTTGAACATATATTATTGAACAGAGAAATGTTTCCCAAATGCAAGTATTGCGGATGAATCGGCTAGACAATTAATTGCCTTGTTAATAGAGAGTGTTTAATTTCATCATGTAAATCTTTACGCAGAAGGCTTACTTTCTAAAATAAATAATACGATCTTGTATAAAAAGTAAATATGTATTACATTTTTATCTACTGTTTTACGAATAAAGAAGTTTGATTCCCTACACCAAGACGCACCACTGGTGTAATATCGAGCAATACTATTTACCTGGAAATGTGACACGAGAGCTTAAACAAACCCCATCACGTCAAAGCCCCGGGGACTATGGGTAATCAATGTTTGGGACATGTCAGATCATCATGTTTTGAATGTTTGCTATTTGATTATATGCATCAGGTAGATCAAGAGCTAATTTCAGAGCCTAAAACAGATAGTTCGGTTCAGATGTTCCTTATTTATGTAACTGAAAGTACAAAAAAATCAATAACCCTTCTAATGATATATTTACACTTGTACTGTTGACTCACAAGACGGTAAATACATATAAAAGATGGTAAGTGGTGATCTATTTCGATTGGACACTACCGTCATCATCAGACTCTAATGGAGAATCTAGGAAAACATTCACTATGATTTATATAACAAAAATATATAAATTGTGGGGGCTCTAACGATCCCTTGGCATTTATTTTTTCTGGGTTATAAACTATTATAAAACATTCCCAGTATAGTAAACACTTTCTGATAAAGACATGATGTGGTGTTTGGGTTTATTTATGTCAGTTTCTCCCTTTCAACCGGGCGTTGCGTGTTAATGACACGCGTCCTTGATACAACAAGCCTTTCCCACCCAATGTACAGGAGTGCGCTAACTAAACTGTAAGACATATAGTGGTGGTTATATTCTGAATGCTTATGCTTATGCTTATGTGGGGGATGAGATATAGTATTGAATGAGTAGTTATGTTATTGACTGCAACAAAACAAATCAAGCGTGTTTACTACTATCAATGAAAATTGTACTCAGGCAATACATTTTTTTAATGTAATGCATTAAAAGAATCTGAATATTAAAATAATATTAATAATATAATATAAATATAAATAAAATACGTTATCCAATACTATTCAATCGAATGTGGGTTTAATTTTCTGCATGGTCCCATTCACGAAACTAAAATAGTTATAACAACATATAAAACAAAAATGAATCTTTTTTCTACTAATCTTTTTGCACAATTTCCTACCTAGGCGATAGAGAACTGCTAAGGCACGGGCCATATTTTAGAATTAATTTATACAATTTTCTCAAACACTACAACCCTACACCCAGACATTTTTACAGGATTAATTCTCGATTCCGATATAAAATATAAGTATGAACATGTCCTCTTACATACGTAAAAGATCTACAAAGAACTGGGTTGTGTGAGTATATTATTTTAAATGCTACAATACTTGCATTAGGGAGATATACTATTATGATATCAACTGGCTTGTCTTTTCCTGGCATATGGTATTGAGTGATGTTTTTAGTAATTCTAATACGTTAACTTTAACCATATTTAATTCATTAACATTTAACAATTTTTTCATTCGTTCTTTCAAGTTTTGACCATAAAGCTGAAAATTATATTTTTACCCATCAACTTATAAAGATAAAATTAAAGTATAAATTCGTATACGATACTATAATCGAAATACGGGTAAAAGTAGCAAATAATGTAACGATCGTTCAAATCTATATATATAAAATCCAATGTATGTTTGTATATTTGTATGTTTGTCCTTTATGGACTCTAAAACCGCTCGACAGATTGTAATGAAACTTTCAGGCATTATTAAGCATTATTCAAGGATGGTTTGTGTAAAGTTTGGTGCAGATCCGTCAATAGGGCTCCGCCCCAGTGGCTCTGGAGTATCCCATGTTAACCTTATGAGTATATTTAAATATGGGTATATTTAAATGGAATTAAAGAATCTTAACAGCTGGGGCAACTAAACAATTTGATTCTGTGATGTTCAATAGCATTAAAAAGTTAATAGGTTTACCAACAGGGTTCAGCACTTAGAACAGTTAATTTGCAACCAAAAGGTGAGTGAGCGTAGCGAACGAACATCAACCTGGAGGCGAGTTAGCGTAGCGAACGAGCTAACCTGAAGGCAAGTGAGCGCAGCGAACGAGCTCCAACCTAAAGGTGAGTGAGCGTAGCTTACGAACTTCAACCAGGACGTGATTGAGCCATGCGAACGAGCTCATATTGAAAATGAACGAGCATGTTACAAAACCACAATAGGACAGGAGGACGTCTGTCGGGCCAGCTAGTAAGCAATAAAACTTTTGGGAACGAACAATATTCTCGCGAACAATAGACAAAGCATTTAGTGGCAAGAATCGATTTCGACTAAATTAATATTGAATTTTGTAATAAAAAGACCCATTAGTTTGATTGCTCCTATAAAAGAACGTTTACATAATTTACTGTCAGTGTATTTAAAAAGAAAACATTTGCAAACGAGCCTTACGAAAGCTGAAGGATTGGGAACTGAATGAAACATGAGGACTTTTTGTTATGCTTCTGTTTGGTTTATTCAACGCTAAACAAACCCTGTCTGACATTATGAAGTCGTTTTTGTTTGGAGTCATATGTTTTCAAGAATACCTTAAACGTATTTTTTTTGTTTCTTTCAGCAATCTAGGTAAACATTTCATCACACAGTTCTCCATTTGTTAGTCAGTTTGTGATCTACAAAACTAAGCTAATGATATCAGTTAATGTAAGCGTAATAAAAATTACGAGTTAATAAAAAGTACTTGGTTCTTGTAATACTTACAAAATCTTTGTGAGACAAAAATGAATTCAACACTTTGACAAATTAGTAGTGATTAAATCTATTTACTTCTTACCTTTAATGTGGTATTGGTGTCGTGGTCCCCAAAATTACTTCAAGTTCTAATACATAGAACCAATATGGCTCGCGGAGATGATACAATGGGACTTTGATAACAAGACTGTCGATTGCAAGTGGCCCTTGAAAACAAGTATCATTTTCATATCCTTGCTTTAATATTTACCCTTAGTTACATGAATGCAAACATTGATAACAAGTCAAAGTCAACCTTGATAACTAGTCTTAACAATTTGAAAATCCCTATAGGGTTATCGAGGTTCAATTACTATATATGGAACTTAAGCCTACTGCTAATGGATTTATCATCCTTGTTTCTCTCGTATATTACCTTTTTTTAGGTTATCTGACCAATAAAATAATATTGTGAAACAAATTACAAATATTTCATATACTAAGTATTTCTTGTTTCATTGTATTACATCCAAATATTTAAGCACAGACATTGCCGTTCTACCCTAGAAAAAAGAAATGGAATCAACAAATAGCAAACAAAAACATACAGACAAAATACATTCACCTATGACACAGGTTTCAGATTCTATAATAGGATATTTTCTTACTTTATTCAAAACCAATAAATATACTGAAACCCTAACCAATACCTTTAATAGCTTTTATCCATGGAATGTTTTTATAGCTTGCTTTAAATGCTGTTGTGTTCCATCCATCCCATTTCAGTCTAATTACTTTTTCCTTTTCGGTGTTTGTCAATAAACTCCATAATTATTTTACTGCCTAAACCCTACACAAATCAAGTGTTGAAGATATACATAAGCATCATCTGTTAAAGCTATATTGACCTAGTTAGATGGATTAATAAAGACAATATTGGAGTATTTTGGTTCGTTTCTGCATCAATCTCATTTAAGGTTTTTACAGAACTCTAAGTATAAATATATTTAAAACACATTGTGCATTATAAGTGAAACATAGAAAATGCTAATTTCTCTCTCGTCTGCCGCATCTGACATAGAGTCAATCACTTACCATTCGGATTGCTACTGCCAATACTCAGGGGGGAGGGGATGTAATGAGTAAGACTAATTTACAAATTGAGAACTCCCAAATGTCACTCGTACAAGAGTAGACGAGTAAAATCATTTATTAAAACAAACTTCAAAGACAAAACATGTACCAACAAAATGTACAATAGTAACATTTGAAAATGTCTACCCTTTGTTGCTGGCTAGAAGAATGGTACTAGTTTTTCTCTCGTATTTACATCCTGGTACGATAAATTCTAGCCCAGAACCATACCTCGGACTTGGCTAGGCCTAGAAAGTCGAAGCAAACCACATAGTTTGAAGTTATTAGTGATTACGGTATTTGAACCCGAACCTCAGGGACCGAAACCCTATACCCCCACACTATACCACCTTGTTCCCTATGCAGAGCGGTTATAGTACCATTCCAACGGTTTGTATGCTTTTTTCAGAGTATTTTCAACACAAAAGGCTACTATCTTGGTCAAAGAAAAAATGGACCCAAGGTACGAAGCGAGCGCTCAGGTTTTGACTTGATGTATGTATAGTGGTGTCGAAGAATTACAGGTTTCTGTTCAACAGAGTTCGAGGAGGTTTTTCAGTGAGTAGTCTACTTAGCAGGAGTCTTACACTAAAAGCCGCTGACTTTTAAGCTTAAAAGAATTTTCATCCTCTCTTCAAAATAAGTATACGTTAGTTTAAACGTATAAACTTCTTTAAAGATAAATTTATAGTGCAGTTAAGTCGGTAATACGGAATAAATGTTATCCAGTTCCAGTGTTATATAATAAGCTAGATTTTTTCAGGTATATAACTAAAGGATGTAACTAAACAAGTTTTTAAATACAAGCAAAAAACTGTGCAGTATGCATAAAACACTATTAAGGGATGTTTAAATTGAGGATTACCTTCTCATTAAAATGTAACGCTTTGTAGGTCCAAACAGATTTGTTTAAGAACTCATAATCGTGTTTTATCTGTTATTTTCCCTGGAAAATTGACAACCAATTTGCTCATGCCAATATCAAACAATTTTCCACCTAGTATTTTTTTTTTACTTTAGGGGGGGGACTGAACCTTTTATATCTAAAAAAATGAAATTTTTGGTTTTCCTCTCAATTTAATCTACGTTTCTTTCTGATTAAGAAAATATACAATACTTAGAATATTAGAAAGCTTCTTATGATAACAATAAATAAACAAAGATAACTCTACCAAGGTTTCGGCCACACTATTCTCATGGCTTTGAGTTTTTGCTGCAAAGCTTAAAGTGTGCTTTTCCGAAAGTTTGTTTTTTAAATCTTTAGGTACACATAGTTAAAACACTATAATACATAGAGACTTTAAACTTTGCATGCATCATTTTTGATACTTGGCGAGTACATTAAACCAAATCTCTATCGATTAGTAATATTTTTTTTATATCCAAGATTATTTTTAATTTTTTTTAATGACATAAATATTGATATTTTTTATATGGTTGAAAATGTTGTTTTGTCCATGTATTTCTTAAAAAGGTGGATTAGCTAAAGATATGGATGTGGTTAATAGGTGTACAAAATCTCAGTATGGTAGGTTCAGTAGATTCTCTGCTAATATCGAAAAAGTACTTGAAATTATAGAGAATTACCATTTAAAAATCATTGAGCAGAAAAATGTACCGTCTCCCCTTTGTAGCCTACTATTCATTAAGGTATTAACTGATAGATAATATGGGCATTATGTTTAACATTATGTCTAAAATAGGTAGGCAAAAAGTTTTTTCAGCACTCCTCACAGAATAGTTATTTATGTAACTAGTGCGCGAAATGGCAGTTTGCTGCACTTTGCATAGCCGCAAAGTTTCTCGATTGCAGGAAAGGCACTTTGCGCATTTTATTTTTCCAACAGTTTTTTACTATAAAGCATATAAATAATTGTTCATTGAAACACTAAACAACACGTTTCTGGTTAAATCAAACCATTGAAAGAAAATGGAATGTTAACACGAAACAACAGGATAAGTCGCAGTATCAATATTAAAATACTGGGATACGCTCCACCAGAATCGTGGTATATTTAAGAGTTGCCAACTTATTGTCAAGCGTACACGTATTAGGTGTCAAATAAAAACATTCTGTTTTGTGTTGTGAGGTTCGAATATTTGTGTGTGGTAAATTAAAATAGTGCGACAAAAGTAAGTAAATGCAGCAATTAGCTGCTTTGCAAATCAAATCAAATCAAAATCAAAATTCTAAATGATATTAACATCTTTTATTCATTATGTACAAAATATACATGAATAATGTCAATTCCCAAGAAAACCAACATAAAAATAATATAAATAAATAAGCCGTACAACACTCATCGGAAAAAGTCATCGAGCTTATAGCAACACTTGTTACATAAAAACTTAAATAAACTTTTTTTTAATGACGTGAGGGAAGATGCAGACTTAATGCAATCAGCAGGTTGTTATAAAATTTAATACCAGAGTAGTGGGGCGAAAGTTCAAAGGTAGAAGATTTGTGTTTGGGATATGTAAGGCAGTCTTTGTGTCTTGTGTCATAATTGTGGTTGTCTGAACTAACAGAAAGTTTAGAGATGTTTTGTTTCATAAAAATTAGTAAATTATAGATGTAAAGGCTAGGAAAAGTAAGAATGTTATTGATTTTAAATATATCTTCACATGAATCTCTACTTTTGAGAGAATAAATTATTCTAATGATTCGTTTTTGCAATTTAAATACCTTTTTCTTTTTGTCAGAATTGCCCCAAAAAATGATTCCATAATTAAGAATAGGATAAACATACCCATAGTACACCATCATAAGAGTGGAGACATCTACTGCTCTAGATAAAATAAGAATTGAAAAATATGCTTTGTTCAAATTTTGTATAACTTCTGCAACGTGAGTTTTCCAGGTTAATTTATTGTCTAAAGTTATCCCAAAAATTTGGTAAATTCAGAAAAACTGCATGGTATAGAGGTGTTATCATATTGGAAATTTTTATTGTGGTATTTTTTTTTAAATGCTATAATAAGTGCAGGGAAGCCTCCCTTGTCAGATTAACTATAGGAAAAATAAATTTTCGATAAGAGCTAAATCAAAGAATGTAATTGCTTCCTGAGCATACAAAGTTTAAGCAAGCATGTTCGTTTACAATTACAGTACTATAATTGAATTCAGTTGGTATTACTGAGTAACAATACAAAATGTCAACAAAAATAGGCATAGGCTAGTTTGCAGTGTTTTAGCTTCTAGTGTGTGAACTACACCACAATAAACATGTCAATTAACCCGAAATTACAATTCGTAAGGCCGTTATGAATGTTTGCATTATCCATTTTTGGATTTTATGTTAAATCCTGTTATTTAGAAAATAAACTGGCTTAAATTTTACTTAGGTCTTTTATCCTGCATGTTAGTATTTTTGCGTGTTAATGAAAAATTTACCGTTCATAACGGCCCTTGCTCCAATTATTCCCATCCTCGGTTTCGCCTTGTTATCTTGATGTTGATGTGTTCGGCTTTGGCTTAAACATCCAACTTGACCACGAACCAGAAATTAGTAGGTACTAGGTAAAAAGCATATTGTATAGCTGGTCTTTAGTATTTGCTTGATAACTTATACAAAATTTAAGTTAGTTTGTTAATTATCTGCTTTTTATTCCAAGTTCATACACATGAAGAATGAACTAAGACGAAAAAGGTGAAGGAATATGTTTTTACAGTAGGATATATTGGTATGACAGAGGGATGAGGTAGATGGAATGGGGTTGAAATAATGTTTTATATTACAAGCTTCTATAGCCTAAGTAACAATAAAATAATACAAATTTGCGAAATGCCAAGTTGTTATGATCCATGTATTACTGAAGCAACATAAACGACTGATTTAATACATCGCTCTAAAACAACTATTGATTTTTAAATATTAAATTATTAGTAAACAAATCAAATAGGATAAGAATATAAATTTTATGTTATTTCCTTTAAGATTTACAGATATCTATTGAATCTTATTTAGTTGTAAATTAGTTTTACATTTTGAATTATCCTCGAATGTTAATTGAGTTAGTCTAAAAGTGTTTCCGCACATTATCTTAACTTTCTTAACTCTGGTGACATTGTAGTTGGAATTAACTTCCTCTCTAGGAGAGGAAAGTGTAACTTTAATTATCTTTCCTCTGCGTAAATTATGTAAATTTGTTTTAAACTTTGTATACTTAAATACAGTTAGCTGTTTGTTGTTGACACTAAATACGTAGAAAAAAATGTGCATGATTGTAGTTTTGAAAATACATATTACTAGAAGACGGAAACACGGAATATGATGATGTACTCTGCAAAAAGTTATACTTATTTCTTCTCTATTTTCAAAAGATTTTCAAAGTTAATGATGTTTCTTATTACCCATACTTAGAAAGCAAAGCATAGGCTGCGTTAAGCTAACTGAGCGCTTGATAGCTTCGGTTCAGTTGGATAACTATACAGTATGACCTGTGTTACGTAAGGTTGGGTGCAATTAGTAAATTCTATCTTTCAATCTATACAACTAATACCATGTGATAAACCATAATGGTAATTTTCGACACTTAATTTGTGATGTCCCTAAAGTGTTGTTTAACGTTTCACATCTACAATTTGTGCAACAATCGTGTTTTTCCTGTGGATTTAGCTGACGTTTATTCGTCCCCTAATCGACAGCTGTGGGACATTATTCCGCACCATTTCACTACAGCACGAGTGTGCCTGGTATGGCGACACATGGGTAGTAACGTGCTGCTCAATGATTAGAGAAAGGGTACAAAATTGAAGTCGACACTAAAAGATTCAATACCATACAATTTGGACATACGTCTTTTGTATCTTAACTTGATTCACAATATGTTTTTCTTGTTGCTTTGTTCACAGTTGTATCTTGTGAGATACAAATATATTCTTTTGATATATTCTAAAGAAATACAAAATTTATAAATCAACTTTCTAGATATCACAATTTTAAAAGAAACACGCACGCACACGTTTAAATCTACAAAAAACCAACTACAACAGACATAATAATATAATCTATTTCAAATCACCCAGCACAAATTATTAATTTTTCGTTCAATAAAAAATTGATTAGTAAATAAATGTTCAAATGTCGAGCAAAGATTTAAAAAAATAAAATACATTGTCCTATATTTAGCCTCGAATATTCCAAATTCGCCTAGTGTATAGGTTTGCTGCGGCAGGGGTATTTAAGAAATTTAAGATACCATGTTTAAAACCCCACCTTTTTGAATGGGTACAATTTATAAATCTGATACATTGTACAAAGATTGGTCCATAATATTACTACTTATGAATTTGGTTTGAGGTCATTGTCTTTTGGAATTTTGAAGTTATAAATACATTAAAAAAATCAAAACAGTCATACAGACAGAAAACCAATCATTTGTATCCAGGTCTATATAATTTTTTGTTTTTTCGTTTTTCGACCTAAGGGACAAATATACAGAATCTTTCCTGGGGGTTTGCTTTTGGCAGATATTTTAAAAGTTTTTTAGGTGATTGTTAACCCTATAGTCATAATAAAACAAACATTAAACAGGTGAAATACAAACATCACCGAGAGCCATTAACACAACATCTGGCAGTTAGGACTCATAAGTTAGCCATTAGACGAACCCTTTCATTTCAGTGAATAGTAAAA
Organism: Macrosteles quadrilineatus; assembly: GCF_028750875.1. Classification (NCBI taxonomy): domain Eukaryota; kingdom Metazoa; phylum Arthropoda; class Insecta; order Hemiptera; family Cicadellidae; genus Macrosteles; species Macrosteles quadrilineatus. Next base: position 54,468,411 of record NW_026542601.1, read on the forward strand.
CCATCTGCATTTCCTTACCTCGTTAAAATTTATTGATTGATGAATTTCTTGCAGGATTGATAACGAAAATATGAATAACAATCGTACCGTGAAATGTTAGTAATATTGTTAATATAACTAATGTTGAAAATGTGAATAAATATGTTCGTGAGTTTGTCTGATGTTCAATCAAGTGAAAACTACTGAATCATTAAAGCTTACATTTTCAATAATAGAGCCAACATACCAAATATTTACATTATATTAGGGCTATTTTTTCCTCTTATGGCGTAGCCTACTGGATTTCAAAATGTGTTTCTTATACATTTAATTAGTGATAGAGTATATTAGTAGTAGATAGTACATTAGTAATAGATAGTATATTAGTAGTGCTCAGTTGTTTCAAAATGTATTTGATCTTTAAATAGTTTAAACTAAGGCATGTATGTGTTATTTAGTAAGAAGGCTATATAGAAATAACTTAATATATATATATAACTTTATATATAAATAATACTTAAATAGTTTATTTTTTATATATGATAGAAATTACATTATAATTTCCAATATGAAACATTTGTGCCAACAAATACTTATACATTTTATTATTAAATCTGGAAATATTTGTATTCATTAATTTGTTCCTGCCTTAACAATTTTCTTTATGAATAAGTAAAAGTACTAATTGACATTACTACTTTCATTTACAGGTACATTTCGGTTATAACTTACAGCATTTTATCTATATTGATACATCAAATGACGTCCCTTGTGCCTGTTAGATTGGTAGGAAGATCTCGCCACTTATTCAATATTTCAGAGTCAGCATTCTGTACATAGGGTGATGTACTTTACAAGCCAACCCCTCCGTATTACTTTGAAGTAGAATTGCGGTTACACACCCATAATCGTGGCTGGTAAATATTATAAATATTTATTAACATGTACGAATCATACCCACATTTACTTTACAATGGTGTTTGAATGTTTGAAAGGGTATGTTGTAAGCCACAGCTTGCACGAGGTCATGTCACATTTACATAACACAACAGCCAAGCTACGTCATCATGGCATGTTTCACACTTTACTACAATGTGATGTAGCGGAATCATGATGTTTATTCAACATATAATTCTCGATATAATTCTAGATTTTTGGGTTTGTCTCAAGATTATCAGAAAGATAAATGAGGAGACGGTGGTTTATATTAAGGTAATTAAATTATATGAAAAAAACTTAAATTGTGGCTTACGACATTATTTTTACAGTGGAAAAACAGGCCAAATCATGCCCCGTACTAAAACAATCTCAAAAAATGTGTTTTAAGTTTCCTAATCAAGTCATGTACAATCGTGAATTGACCAAAAACGTATTAACTGGGACTGTGGCATCGTCCTGTAATCCACTACTTGGAAGTCTCGTATTGTGGATATTTATAGACATAATCTGTGGATGTGATACTCCCTGGTGTGGATTAACGTCCGCACTAGTGAGTACTACGACTATCCGCATTACTATCCGGATAATTATACCAATTCGTAAATTACAAGGCAAAAGTTTGGTTGGGCTTGCTTTATAAACTGTAGGTCCCTTAGTTGCCATTGGCTATATGGGCTATTAAACATTCCTGTCCAAGAGACATCTCGGCCTAAGTAACAATACCCCAAGAACGCGCCACTCATCCTACACTCATCCCCATTCATACATACTTGAATTAAAATACCTACCTTCGTATGGTCACCATGTCAATTAAAAGTATTGAAAGTATTAATTTATTTTATCGTAATCACTGCAGCAATCATGTAAAACGAAGAACTATTGAATGAGGGATTTCAACCCCTACTTTGCTAGAGAGAATGTTACAGTCGGTTAAATCTGCAATCGAATCCAAATCACATTATTTTAGTGGGTTTTCACAGGTGGATTACCCAACAGTAATATTCTTACAATGACCAATTGCTAGAAAGCCCCTACATTAGTGTCCACAATACCTGGGACAATCGTGACCACTCAACATCGTCTGTAGTCTGAAAGCTTGAGGTTGACTGCATCCGCTTGTGGTGACTCCACTTAGAGACACAGAGCTCTAAGTGATTGAGGGTTATATATTATATATGAATCGTCTAGATTTTAAATGGTATCAGCAAGAATATCGAGTAATTATTGGGGATTCCCAATCTTTAAGGATAACCTCTTTTAATAGAACAAATACATTAATTGGCAGTTTTCTTTAAGTATGCTTTTCAACAATAATAGCTAGTTGTAACAACGAAAATAAATAAGAAATAATACAATTCCTAGTTTACATTAAACTGAAAATGACAGTTCCAATAATAAAAAAAAACATTCATTTATTAAATAGTATTGCTTGGATACACATTTGAAGGATATACAGTTGCTCAATATTTTACTATGTCGTAAACCTACTGAACATAATAGAGTTATATAAAGTTTCTGTGTTTTTTTTTTTATAAAAATTTAAAATATTTTTAATAATAGTTTTATGTCACTACGTTTCAAACTCGCATTATGAAGTTCTTAAAAATAACACAAGCAATTTACGCATATCATGATGATAGGTTACGACTCTGCTCGGTTCATTCAAGGAAAAAAATTCTTTAAAATTTGTCATAAAAAAGAAAGAGTATCAATGCCAACAACCATAAAGTAAAATACTTTGAATTATATATAGAGTACCGGTATTTGATTGAAATTACAACTTGTTTTATTAAAATAATTACTATAATGTAATGTTTTTTTTTAATGCCAAAAATGTACTATTAATAAACTTACTATGAAACATATGATATTATTTAAATACTACAGAACTTTACTAATTATGTTTTCCCGTGAGTATATTGAAATTGAAGTATTTATTTTTCTGTCAATGAGAGGTAGATTTAAATGTAGGCCTATTAAACAAAAAGCTACACCAATGTAATAGCTACACTGCGCTGGACACTGGACTGTGGACAGCCCGCATGCATACACTGACTTGCCATCGTGACAAACAGACAGATTGATTGTTACTTAGTTTAAAACACATTGACTGATGGAGCTTTGTCAATTTTTCATCATCAGTCTCAATTTCTGTTAAAACAGCTAACTAGAAGTAACTGACGAAAGAGACAGCCTTAATGGAGGTATTAAAGAATAGTTAATCTAGTAATTTAAGTGCAATTATATATTTATGTATTACGAAGTAAATTTGATAACGTTACCTCACTCTATTTATATCGTGAGTCTATATTTGTATTACAACCGTATGCCACAGAAAAACGTGCCAGGGAGACCTATTATTTAACGTGGATGTGTGGTCAAGCAGGAAAAGGTTATTTGACCACAAGTCTAATGTGATATTCGTTAACCGGTTACATTAAATATACTGACGCCGGTTTTGGGTGAATTTTACATAGAACACGATTTCCTTTTACTTTGAGACGCAAAACAATGGAGTCCCAAACATTATATAGAAAACCTTCAAATAATTGTCCCTATAAACCAAAGACTTTGACTGACAAAGCAGCACAGTTGATTGACGTGTGTGTCACTCTATGACGTCACACCCGGTGTGTTTGGTTAGCCAGTGTTTCTTCACTTAACTGATAAGCCTTGAGCGGATGGTCCTGCTTATCAATGTTATCAGTCACACGTGTTCCAGGGAGTGGCGGAGTTGTATCAGCTGCAAATGAACTATCGGGTACTCTAACCGAATTGAAATAATCGATTACATTCTGCTCACTACCTATTTGAAAAATTGTTAGTGTTCATGAAACTCGAATGAAAGAAAACTTTTGAGTTACATATAATACGTCGCAATTGGATCATTGTTAACTTTCAATTGACCTACTTAAAACGCATGGAAGACTTTTAGCACTTTCTGACAACTATCTTAACAAATAACACGTATCATTACTACTATTAGATGTGTGAACAAAATGGTTATGGCGTTGAATCATCTGTAAGTAACCCATCGAATACTTTCGGCTGACTATCTAAACGGAATTAAAATCGAATACATAACTCAATCGAAAAATTTAAAGCTCTTCATTGAACATTTAAAATGTCTCAGATAAATCTGCTCTGGCAGTAACAGCTATGTAATAAGCTTAAGTTAGAGGTTAGATTGTAACGTACTTTCCATCGACTGCATTAAAATTAAAAATGAATAGAGTCATAAAGAAAAGAAAACCATCCCAATAATGTTCCTACATGCATATAAACAAAGATATATAGCCTAAGTATTAAAGTAAGGATAAAGGAGTCTATTGATGTTTCTGGAAATTGTGTATCCAACAAAGGGTAAATGGATTGGAAGCAACACAATTATGTACATAGTAATTATGTATGTGTGTCGCTATAAAACTATGTACATAACTGTGTTGCTTCCAATCCATTTACCTTTTGTAAAGAGACACAATTTCCAGAAAAATCAATGGGCTCCTTTATATCCTTTTTTTAGTACTTAGGCTATATAATATTGTGATGCATGTAGGAACTTTATTGCGATTGTTTTATTTTACTGAATTAATTGAAGAATAACTAGTGCTTGGTAATAAATAAATATCCACGCTCAATAATAATGAACACTCCAACCAAGTCTTACTAATCCGCTATACACAATACTTTTTACAGAATTTTAAGCATTTATTTTAAATATATTTATTAGTTATATATCTTACCTGCATTAGTTGTACTGTTACAAATATTTCAATAACTATTATGCAGTTTAAATATTCTATTACGACCAATAATTGTTTAGTATTTACGTTTGTGGGTTTTAGAGCCGATTATTTGCAAAAAAAAATCTATTGAAATGTCTAAAATTTAAATAATGTTAACCCATAGTATCTCTGAGCCAAAAGTAGTATTTCGACAAAAATTATTTAATATAAAACACATTTTTCTCATATGCAATCTTCCCCCAAAACAGCTAAATATATGTGATCAGCATTTTTATAGAACACAATCATCCTTAGATATTGAAATAAAAATATGTTATTAGATTATATTTTATTATTACATTTGTTTCCTATAAATTCTAAATTTTTTGGTTTGGAATCGTTAGTATGTTAGTATTGTTAGTTAATAAAGCGTGTAATACAACGCATTATTGGTTGAACGAAAATATACCATTCCTGTAATTGAACTGTCACTAGAGTTGGAGAGAAATGCATTTAGATCTTGTAGAAGTTAAAGGGAATATAAATCTGTTCTTAAGTAGTAATCAGAAAACTTCGCAGCAGTTTGGAATAATTACTTATACTCAAAATATATCTGCAATCACTTTGAATCTGTAATCATCAAAAATGAAACTTTAAAAGTTTATTTGCTATATGCTTACTTTAAACTGAATTTATTATTTAATCCTTGACCAATAAGTACAACCTTTTATTAAAGGTAAAAACATGTGTTAAAGGCAATCAAGAAAATGTTCACTAACGAGTATTCTACTTTTGAAATATATTTTGACCACAATAAAAATATTTGTAACTATGCGAATTGCATTATCAAGAGTTTAAGGCAAACATAGTGTCGAAATGAAAATCTGCTAAGTTTAATATTGAAGATTTTCTAAATTGCAGTATGGTTTTTATTTGCACATTTATCAGTTAGTGAAAATACCATAATCGATAAAAAATAACATTTATAGTCAAATAATAAATAAAAAAATTAAAATTGGAATGCTTTATCCAATTTATGTTAAGTCCCCCAAGCCCAAATCTACGCGTAAACATTATCTTAATGAGACATCTCACGCCATCGCATTAACACGACAAGGGCGTAGACTGGAGTAGTCAGTTAATGTCTCACCATCTATCTGGAGTTTCTCGTTAAAGCTCACATCAAGATACACGTGCTGGGTGTATCGCTAGGTTTGGTAAAGGTAAGTTACACGATGTAAATAGTTTTGAAATATCGATTTTGACGATCGAGTTTCATTCCTTTTTGCAGATAGTTTTCTCGGTACTGGTAATTTTACCAATTAATTATGTGACGGTTTTACAACAGATAGCTTCTTCTCCATTCTAGGTTTACTTGTTGACGCTGTTATACCAATATAATACAGTCAATCCGTTTCCAAACATTATATACACTATTATAGTCTATCATTTTTCGTGACAATAAGTATACGTAAAAGTACAACTTATCACAAAAAATTATTAAGTAATCAAATAATTGATTGGTCGTTTTAGTAGTTGTCGAACATTTTGGTCCTTCCAGCTGGATGATTACACTTTAATGTGAGGTGAACTGCCAATATATTAAAGGTTTTTCTGTTTGGGTAAAGATTAAAAATTAATAAATTATTCAAAACTTCTTATCTACATATTTTAGTTATTCCCAGAATACTAATAATATTTTTATATTGAAAAAAACTGGCTTTTTAAAGAATGTTTTCCATTTTGACTATTGACTACTGAGACTTAGTCTTTGAATAAAGTTTGCCCATAAAAATTGATAAAAACTGGTGATGGGGTATAAATCTTAACAAAAGTTGACTTATGTTCTGTATCTCAATCGAAAAATATATCTAAAATCCAGGTAAAATAAAAGATTGATATTACTAAAACTACTAAGAATACTGGTACATCAACATATATTTTAATAGATATACACAGAACCTTTTACCGTAAAGGAGGCAAACTAGACGTTTAACGCATTTATGTATGTAAGAGACATTTTAACGCCTCTGAAGTATGTCGAAAAGGACCAAGGAAAGGAGGCATGGAACACACACTGTATGATCTAGTGTCTGTGCATTAGGTAAAAGTCAATAATTCTTGCTACTTTCGGAGTGTTCACATCATCTTACATGCAAAAAGCAATATTAAACACCCCTATAGAGCTGAAGAGTAATTTTGTCTGGTCTAAAAGCCCGTCAAAGGCCTACTGTTGACGCGCGTATAATTGGGCCTAAATTGAGTTCTGTTTGTAATCTGCCCAGAGGGTTTTACAGCTGCTCTGATGAGTCACCGGATCTCTTCCCATCATAGTGATTCAAACGAGAAACAGCTTTCAGGACTGTAGCGTTATTTTGATATTTTTCTCAGTTTAAGATTTTAAAAAATGCAAGCATTGTGATCTGATTTTATACGTCTGATTTGTGATGATTCACGGGGTCCAAAGTATTTCTATCATTGTGTTTCCAACACAGCTTCCAGAACTGGAAGGAATCTAAACAAGTTTTTCATATGGTTTTTATTTTACATTTCAAGCTTTAAAATCTTTAATTTTGTAATCGAGCTACTTTCTGATAAGTCAGTGGATCTACTTAACCATCGTTATTCATACAAGTTTTAAGGACTGAATGCAACTGTCAACTTAAGCCGTGTGTTAAATTGGACAATTTAAGATAACATTTTGAAATTTTAAATATTTGAGTATATAATACGCTTTCTAATAAGTCACCGAACTACCTCCATCATTTTGGTCAGAACATGAAACATGTCACACGCATGAGCACGTAGTTTTATGTCAAAATTTATTTTCAGTTTAGTCATTTACCTAAATATTTGTTTATACTTTTAATCCTCCAACTATTAAATATAGAAACTATCAAATCTTAAAAAAAAGTTGAAATATATATTATATAAACAAGTTTGTACATTAATTTTAAGGATACTAACAAATTAGCATTTAATTACTTCAATAATGGTAAACTATTTTAGTTAGTAAGTTAACTCTAAACCTAATGTGAAACTAGTACCTAATACCATATAATACTAATATAATTGAAATCAACTGTTAACTTATATTTGCTTATTGGTATTATTATTATTTTTTTTTTTTTGTAGATGTACACGACCCACAATGAATTGCAACTGATTTAGACCTACCTTTTAGTAACATGATTGATATCAAATTTGTGATTTCAGCTACTCGTAAATAAATCAAATGAGAATCATACAAATTTGAATTAAATTTTCATTTTTATAAAATAATATTTACAATCAATTTCAACCACTCCCAAGGTTGATAAAATTTATCGTACCATCAAGGTTATTTTACCTAAGAAAGCCACAGGAGGGTCTCAAAGTTGTATCCATTGTACCTTGATGGCCTCCTTACTAGACTACAAAGTACCAAGTTAGGCCCAAGTCGTCTAATATTTAACATTCCTAGCTTCTACTGCTGTTCATTCCCACAAGAAACCCATCTGCCTTCTCAACGAGTTTCAATCTGAAAGGAACAATTACCTCAATCCTAATGATACTCAGTACAATTTTGAAAAAGAAACGAATAAAACTCTGTTAAGTAAGTTTTAAAAGTGTAATTTTAATAACATGAGTAAGGTAAAATTGGAATTTCATTAACTTAATTCATCCCTTTTTGGGCAAACACAAATTAAAAATGTCAAACAAAAGTAGAGATAGAGGTGTTAATGGTTAAACTTGAAAAATTAATTTAAAATATTTCTCAATAAACCAAACATCATTACAAAATGTCTTCGAATTCATCAAAACTGTTAAATAGTATAAACCATACCGCGCTTGAACAAAAACAAAAACATGATAACTTTTATGTATAATAGTGAGTAGTTAATGACTACATAACATTTATAAGCTATGCATTACCAGCAGACTATGATATAAATTATCGTAGTAAGGCTAGGATATCATGTTTCAGGATGTCCTCTTTAAGTCGCCTTAACTTCGAAACTGACGCTTATGGTTGTGCAGTCATGGCAGCTTATCTACAGGCTTCTTATAAATTATTGTATTTTTGTTGAGACGTAGGTATATTAAAATCATAAAAGAAGCTGAAACGAACAGCACACACGCTTTTATCTAAGTAGTTATCTCTATTCACAGAGGATGTTGTTTGCAGACGTGACATTTGACGTGTGTCAAAAGCATCATTAGTGTGTTGTCAAGTAATTGTGTCGTGTTACTGCACGAGTATGTGTTGAGAAGTAGTTGTACACTGCACACTTTGTCAGGATGTTGTTAGCAGACGTGACATTTGACGTGTGTCAAAAGCATCATTAGTGTGTTGTCAAGTTATTGTGTCGTGTTACTGCACGAGTATGTGTTGAGACGTAGTTGTACACTACACACTTTGTCAGGATATTGTTAGCAGACGTGATATTTGACGTGTGTCAAAAGCATCATTAGTGTGTTGTCAAGTAACAGTGTCGTGTAACTGCACGAGTATGTGTTGAGACGTAGTTGTACACTACACACTTTGTCAGGATGTTGTTAGCAGACGTGACATTTGACGTGTGTCAAAAGCATCATTAGTGTGTTGTCAAGTAATTGTGTCGTGTTACTGCACGAGTATGTGTTGAGACGTAGTTGTACACTACACACTTTGTCAGGATGTTGTTAGCAGACGTGATATTTGACGTGTGTCAGAAGCATCATTAGTGTGTTGTCAAGTAACAGTGTCGTGTAACTGCACGAGTATGTGTTGAGACGTAGTTGTACACTACTCACTTTGTCAGGATGTTGTTAGCAGACGTGATATTTGACGTGTGTCAGAATCATCATTAGTGTGTTGTCAAGTAATTGTGTCGTGTAACTGCACGAGTATGTGTTGAGACGTAGTTGTACACTACTCACTTTGTCAGGATGTTGTTAGCAGACGTGATATTTGACGTGTGTCAGAAGCATCATTAGTGTGTTGTCAAGTAACAGTGTCGTGTAACTGCACGAGTATGTGTTGAGACGTAGTTGTACACTACTCACTTTGTCAGGATGTTGTTAGCAGACGTGATATTTGACGTGTGTCAGAAGTATCATTAGTGTGTTGTCAAGTAATTGTGTCGTGTTACTGCACGAGTATGTGTTGAGACGTAGTTGAACACTACACACTTTGTCAGGATGTTGTTAGCAGACGTGATATTTGACGTGTGTCAGAAGCATCATTAGTGTGTTGTCAAGTAATTGTGTCGTGTTACTGCACGAGTATGTGTTGAGATGTAGTTGTACACTACACACTTTGTCAGGATGTTGTTAGCAGACGTGACATTTGACGTGTGTCAAAAGCATCATTAGTGTGTTGTCAAGTAACAGTGACGTGTAACTGCACGAGTATGTGTTGAGATGTAGTTGTACACTACACACTTTGTAAGGATGTTGTTAGCAGACGTGACATTTGACGTGTGTCAAAAGCATCATTAGTGCGTTGTCAAGTAATTGTGTCGTGTTACTGCACGAGTATGTGTTGAGACGTAGTTGTACACTACTCACTTTGTCAGGATGTTGTTAGCAGACGTGATATTTGACGTGTGTCAGAAGCATCATTAGTGTGTTGTCAAGTAATTGTGTCGTGTTACTGCACGAGTATGTGTTGAGATGTAGTTGTACACTACACACTTTGTCAGGATGTTGTTAGCAGACGTGACATTTGACTTGTGTCAAAAGCATCATTAGTGTGTTGTCAAGTAATTGTGTCGTGTTACTGCACGAGTATGTGTTGAGATGTAGTTGTACACTACACACTTTGTCAGGATGTTGTTAGCAGACGTGACATTTGACGTGTGTCAAAAGCATCATTAGTGTGTTGTCAAGTAACAGTGTCGTGTAACTGCACGAGTATGTGTTGAGATGTAGTTGTACACTACACACTTTGTAAGGATGTTGTTAGCAGACGTGACATTTGACGTGTGTCAAAAGCATCATTAGTGCGTTGTCAAGTAATTGTGTCGTGTTACTGCACGAGTATGTGTTGAGACGTAGTTGTACACTACTCACTTTGTCAGGATGTTGTTAGCAGACGTGATATTTGACGTGTGTCAGAAGCATCATTAGTGTGTTGTCAAGTAATTGTGTCGTGTTACTGCACGAGTATGTGTTGAGATGTAGTTGTACACTACACACTTTGTCAGGATGTTGTTAGCAGACGTGACATTTGACGTGTGTCAAAAGCATCATTAGTGTGTTGTCAAGTAACAGTGTCGTGTAACTGCACGAGTATGTGTTGAGATGTAGTTGTACAATACACACTTTGTAAGGATGTTGTTAGCAGACGTTATATTTGACGTGTGTCAAAAGCATCATTAGTGTGTTGTCAAGTAACAGTGTCGTGTAACTGCACGAGTATGTGTTGAGATGTAGTTGTACACTACACACTTTGTAAGGATGTTGTTAGCAGACGTGATATTTGACGTGTGTCAAAAGCATCATTAGTGCGTTGTCAAGTAATTGTGTCGTGTAACTGCACGAGTATGTGTTGAGACGTAGTTGAACACTACACACTTTGTCAGGATGTTGTTAGCAGACGTGATATTTGACGTGTGTCAGAAGCATCATTAGTTTGTTGTCAAGTAATTGTGTCGTGTTACTGCACGAGTATGTGTTGAGATGTAGTTGTACACTACACACTTTGTCAGGATGTTGTTAGCAGACGTGACATTTGTCGTGTGTCAAAAGCATCATTAGTGTGTTGTCAAGTAACAGTGTCGTGTAACTGCACGAGTATGTGTTGAGATGTAGTTGTACAATACACACTTTGTCAGGATGTTGTTAGCAGACGTGACATTTGACGTGTGTCAAAAGCATCATTAGTGTGTTGTCAAGTAATTGTGTCGTGTTACTGCACGAGTATGTGTTGAGACGTAGTTGTACACTACTCACTTTGTCAGGATGTTGTTTGCAGACGTGATATTTGACGTGTGTCAGAAGCATCATTAGTGTGTTGTCAAGTAATTGAGTCGTGTAACTGCACGAGTATGTGTTGAGACGTAGTTGTACACTACACACTTTGTCAGGATGTTGTTAGCAGACGTGACATTTGACGTGTGTCAAAAGGATCATTAGTGTGTTGTCAAGTAATTGTGTCGTGTTACTGCACGAGTATGTGTTGAGACGTAGTTGTACACTACACACTTTTTAGGATGTTGTTAGCAGACGTGACATTTGACGTGTGTCAAAAGCATCATTAGTGCGTTGTCAAGTAATTGTGTCGTGTTACTGCACGAGTATGTGTTGTTGTACACTACACATTTTGCCAGGATGTTGTTTGCAGACGTGACATTTGACGTGTGTCAGAAGCATCATTAGTGTGTTGTCAAGTAATTGTGTTGTGTTACTGCACGAGTATGTGTTGTTGTACACTACACATTTTGCCAGGATGTTGTTTGCAGACGTGACATTTGACGTGTGTCAGAAGCATCATTAGTGTGTTGTCAAGTAATTGTGTTGTGTTACTGAACGAGTATGTGTTGAGACGTAGTTTAAACACTACACACTTTGTCAGGATGTTGTTAGCAGACGTGACATTTGACGTGTGTCAGAAGCATCATTAGTGCGTTGTCAAGTAATTGTGTCGTGTTACTGCACGAGTATATGTTGAGACGTAGTTGTACACTACACACTTTGTCAGGATGTTGTTAGCAGACGTGACATTTGACGTGTGTCAGAAGCATCATTAGTGTGTTGTCAAGTAATTGTGTTGTGTTACTGCACGAGTATGTGTTGAGACGTAGTTTAAACACTACACACTTTGTCAGGATGTTGTTAGCAGACGTGACATTTGACGTGTGTCAGAAGCATCATTAGCGTGTTGTCAAGTAATTGTGTTGTGTTACTGCACGAGTATGTGTTGAGACGTAGTTGTACACTACTCACTTTGTCAGGATGTTGTTAGCAGACGTGACATTTGACGTGTGTCAGAAGCATCATTAGCGTGTTGTCAAGTAATTGTGTTGTGTTACTGCACGAATATGTGTTGAGACGTAGTTGTACACTACACACTTTGTCAAGATAATGTTAGCAGACGTGACATTTGACTTGTGTCAGAACCATCATTAGTGTGTTGTCAAGTAATTGTGTCGTGTTACTGCACGATTATGTGTTGAAACGTAGTTGTACACCACACACTTTGTAAGGATGTTGTTAGCAGACGTGACATTTGACGTGTGTCAGAAGCATAGTGTGTTGTCAAGTAATTGTGTCGTGTTACTGCACGAGTATGTGTTGAGATGTAGTTGAACTACTACACACTTTGTCAGGATGTCGTTAGCAGACGCGATTATCTGATGTTTTTGACTGAAATAAATCAGGTCAACCTCAACCAAGATTGTATATATTTTAAATCTTAAAATGCACAGGGTTCCCTAGGTACAGTTTTGAACCAGAAAATATGCTGCAAATAATTTGTATTAACTAACAACCTTTATTTTGCGAACTGCGCATTCACTCCGGTCAGGTATATATCAACTGAATACACTTTTTTAACTAATTAACAAAATATTTTATTGCTGCACACAATTAATTATAATATAAAGTACTTATATACTAAGTAAAAATTATCGAAGACCAAAAAAAATTTAACTTGTTGCAGCAACACTAGTTTCTAGTTTATTTTTTACGTGGAAAGTTGTCAAAACAAGTTTCACGGAAAGTTTGATACCTAAGTTAAAGTGTTGTTTCACATTCTCGTGGTTTCCCTAACTTGCAGTGAAAATTTAATGCGAACTATCTCACTTGGAAAACAAGTCTAAATTTACTTCAATGTTTTCTGCATACCTTCTTATTCCAATATCTTACATTCGCTTACTGTGTTTAAAAATTTAATGAATTTGTGGGTTTTACCGTAAGATGCTACAGTAAAACAAAACAAACATATTTATTGTACCACAGTCCATTCGATATAAAGGGTAATCTAACCATAGATTACTGATCATAATGAGTTCTGGTTGGTTTATCATGGCATATTTTAGTTGGGGGTTTTATGTAAGTCAATTATCACTGAAATAATACGTTTTATTTCAACCCAATAAGAGCAGAATTTTTGCCAAACTCAGAATCTTTGTTTCATCTAACATAAATGAACAACAGTTATCTTAAGCATTATCAATGTTTTCAAACATGCACTTTTTTCTTTCTGTGTGCCATCAACATTTCTCTGGATGGATTTATCCCAATTTAAACTAAACTGTATTTAGTTATCAATAAGATGATCATAAATATAATTTCATTTGACTTGAATTTTCTAAAAGCTTTCGATAGATCTTAACACATCTTTTTCATAAGGTTATTAATCAACGTATTAATCAACATATTTATGCTTTTTTAATCATAGTTATTCTGATAGAAACTATTTTAACCGCTTCGATATTGAACCAGCTTCTTTATTTATTGGGCTATAATAAACAGCCCTTGGCTGTAAAAACGGAGTATCGTAGTCTAAGCAAAAAAAAATAGGTCATCCCAAATAATAAAGGGACCACCTTCATTATAACTATTTTTAGATTCTTATTTTTACTAGCAATAACTGAGTTGCTAGTAATTTAAAGTAAACATTTAAATTTTAAGTTAATTTGAAAAAGATTGATAGTATTACTATTTTTACTAGTAACATTTACTATATGGTGTTGAAATTGCTTCTGTTTTCGTAATTCAACGTTTATTTTAAGCTATAATTTAGATCATTTTTTGATTACCGTGCATGCACATTTTATTTCCATTCTAATTTTACATTATGCATATTAATTTGTTAGCTGGCATTCGGTACATCAAATAAACATATGTCCTGTAACTTTATATTTTTAAATCACTCTCTAATATATAGCCTACATAAAAAAGGTGCAGAATGAAGTGATTCAGTGATTGATATCAATGACATAGGAGACGAACAATTTACATGTCATGTAATACAAATCATAGGAAACTTAGCATCTAATGATAATAAATCAATCCTGGTTGTTTTAAACATTTAGTTAGCAGTGGATTAAATTGGAATAACGACAGAGGTAATTCCCTTAGTAAATGGAGGATTAGCTTTATTTCTTGGGAAAGCGCTTGCAAGTCGGCTCATTAAAATGTTCTCGGTAAGGAAGTCTTTAAGAATGTGTCATTTTAAAGATTAAGACCACATTTTACTTGTTATTTAGACTGTTAAAACCCGTTATTTACGAAAGCTATTTTGACAAACAACATATAATTGCAAACCTTATAAAGTCCGTCACACAAAAATGGTGTGTACATTTAAATGATATATACATCTGGAAGTACTTTATACTGCGTGCACTTTGTTTAGTGGCAAGCATTTGGCATAGTAATACAATACAAAGTCAGCTATTGACCGGTTTGACACTTTAAAAGAACAAATATAATCAGATTTCATTGAACTCATTTCTATATAAAATAATGAGTAGACTCAATAAATTTAATAACGGAAATTTGTCAATACCTCATTACTTGAATGTAATTAATTTTGTTTTCTGGCTTGCTACTGTAATTGGCCTACTTATGTACTCCTAATTTTTTAAATACACTTTGCACCAAGTATAAATTTAAAACCCATATTAAAATAATAAACGTCTTCCGATACTACTAAATATGCTTAACCAGTACTTCAAATGAATAATAGATATGTAATTTATCTACACTTATAAATGTAGGTAAAGCTAATCAAGCAGTTGTGTATTTTAAAATAAAATAATGTATAGCAATTGTGTTCTTACTTTGTCAATGATGAAGTATGTTTTTATGTTTTACGTTGACCACACCTATGTCCAAGGAATAGCGAAAAAGTCAGGTTTATCTATTATCTAGGTTGAATAATGATTATTAAAGAGTTTTTATTGCATTGGTCTGATGAGGATATTGTAGATGAGTATTGTCTTAAGGGAAAGATGTTTAATATACAACTTAATTACTTATCATGTGTTGTATTATGTATCACACATTGTAATGCATCAGTAACAATCACTAAGTGCCAAGGAGCAATAAAATGCTTTAATAATTTTACAAAACATTTTATAAAGCTACAATATATATTTTATGAATATATTTTATAGCACCAGTCAAAAATAAATAAGATTTGTGGAAAATAACTATGTAGTGGCTATTAATTCAATAAACTCATTATTACACAGAACTTTCATTCTCGCTTGAGTTTCGTGTATTAAAAGTTAGTTATTCCAATGGAACGCAGTTGAAGTTGTAAAGTTTGTTACCTACGTTTAAGTGTAACACATTGTCGTGGTTCTATAACGCTAAGCAACATTTTAATGATAATTTACTTCCTCTAAGTGCCAATTTTAAGTTTAAAGCCTGGCATGTTAAACAAAAATGTTTATCTATTCTTTAAATCTTTCCTGAATTATTATAATAGTAAGTACTAGTATTTGACTCTCAAATGTGGATAACACTCTTCAGAAATCTTAGATGTAACATCTAATGGGTATTAAGTATTTTAACTTCTTGACATGATATCTATCTCGTTTTTTGTAATTATTTGTTTGTTTTCGTGATATTTTTTAGATTTTTTTTAGAATGCAGACTGATATCTTTTTCTTTTCTTAGTTAAACTTTTTTTTTATTTTCTTTTGTAAAATCTTAGTGACTCTTCACCATACACAGACAAGGAGTAATATCAGGCTATTTGTAATTTGTTGTAATCTTGTATGGATAATGTATACAGCTATCTATTATTTTTTATGATAAATTAAAACTGAAACGAATTCCGAGTAAGAGATTTAACTTTGTTTTGGCTGAATAAAATAATAATTACCTATGCTTGTAAATAGATGAGTAATCTGATTAGTGTCCAGGGCCAGTGTTGGTAATAAAATACAAGTGTTATTTTTTTAATATTAAACTGTAAAGAAAACATCTATCTTCTGTGGTCCCTGAAACAATGATGTACAATATTGTAGTGTTAAACTCCTAACATTACGTTATTCATTGAATATGGAACTTGATATAGAGTTTTACCTTTAGTTGAACGATCGGTACTGAGCACTGAGTAGGTCTTATCGTTTAGGGGGACTTAATCGAATATAAATAATAGAAAAATGCTATACAATATTACTTAAAAGCAAAAAAAAATAAATATTTAACTTCGATTGCTGACATACCAAAACGGAAATATTGCAATTGTCATGCTAAGACAATGTTACGTATAATTTAACTTTGTATTGAACTGTTATTAACTTTAGATAGCTCATTAAATAATTTGTTTTCATGTTTGCCAACAGATGCTCATACAATTTCATTCAAAATTAAATTGTAAAATAAACTTTAAAAAAGTACTGATAAAAAATGCCATGATTACCCTCTAATCGTAGAGGTTTTATAAGAAACATCACTTGGGAGTTATAACAATATGTAAACTTTTAAGTTTAGATGTTTAAAGGAAAGTTGATTAGTGTTAAAAGCTTTGGACTTAAATGATCGACCCTTTTAAAGCTCTAAACTAAATAGCCTCTAATTTAAATATATATGCAGTACAAGATTAAACATTGATATTATTTTGTATTCAGACAGAATTTGTATATGTTTTACATTATTTTATTGAATTGCTGCTTTTACTAAACATGTACTGTATATTATGATATACATGTTACATACTCGGTTATGTTGTTCATTTAAAAATTATATTCGATACAATGGAAAACATAACAGAGTAAATGACTGGAATTTTAGTTTACTATCTATAACATGTTTAGAAAGAATAGTTTGTATTGAGTGGAAGTGTTGCTAAAAATATGTGAAAGAGACAATTTTACATTGTTAAGATAGCATATAGATATCTGATAGAGTAGATTGTATATGCCACTCTTTGTTACCGTAATATAACTCCCTTATTCCCCTTAATAGTTTTC
The DNA here is from genome assembly GCF_028750875.1 of Macrosteles quadrilineatus. Classification (NCBI taxonomy): domain Eukaryota; kingdom Metazoa; phylum Arthropoda; class Insecta; order Hemiptera; family Cicadellidae; genus Macrosteles; species Macrosteles quadrilineatus. Next base: position 54,485,950 of record NW_026542601.1, read on the forward strand.
TATTTTATCCATTGATAGTTTATTTCTTTGGCTAGCTGACTCATGCACGATAAGTGAATAGTTTTATTTTTATTTTTTTATTATTAAGTTATGTATGCAGTATTGGTTATTGTTAAATGTTATAGCTACTCATCTTTTTGTAAACCTTCGCAACTAATTAAAATGCAATTTTAATGTGTAACTGTTTTATGTATGACTTATGCCTATGATTATGGCTTGAAAATAAAATAATTGGACCATTGCATACGCCATCCTGCAAATAAATCAAAATATTCAAGGCTTGATTTATAGTTAAACTGTTCACCTATCAGCTATATCTATTGGTAATGCTTTCTAAAGGTTTTAGATTTAATTGAAACTATATTAAAAATAAATATCAATAAACTCCGCAGAGCGATGAATACATTTTCAGAATCAAATTTAAACAATTACCTGCAGTGAATAGATTTGCTGAGCGGGAAGAGTTATCCATCAATTCCCGATTAATTTCAAATCCCCCAAGACCGACCGAGATGCATTGTGGGATGGAATGGATCGCTCAATGTTTATAGCAACTATTTAAAATCTCCAATTATTTAACATCCCCAGAGCTTTCGAGGTATTCATTTTTATGTAGGCGATTTAATTTAATATTTTATTTAATTGTATATTAGCAATACCCACTGATAGGGAATTTACTATTACCATAGATTTCAAGGCAAGACCTGGACCCGGGCCGATGTACTTTTTTTGCTTTGAGGTCCCCAGAAGGGAAAATACCATCCGTTCAAATTTATATACATAACAAAAAGTAAATCGGTCCTAGGTTTGGCGTACGGGATCGCACGCAATCTACAGTTGACACAGCTTAAGAGAGGAAGGGCCTTTTATTGATCTTTTTATTGAAATTTGGTGTTTCCGGGTATTTTGGTACCTCTGGAAAAGGTAGAGATGTTTGAAATAGTGTTGCTATCGCAGTTTACATGTCATCATTTAGAGACAAATCTATTAATAAAGAAATCATTTACTGACATTCAAAAAAATAAATCATCAAAGATGACATGTAAACTGCGATATTACATGTCATCTTTGATGTATTATTTTTTTGAAAGTCAGTAAATGATTTCTGTATTCATAGATTTTTCTCTAAATGATTCGTTTGGATTCAATTTAATTTTCTGTACTATACTAAAGTATTGATTTTATTGATTTGAGAATTAAAAAATGGTACCAAACATGATCCACTTATGTGGGTGTATCGATCGACATATGCCCCACGTGTGACAAAAGTGCACCGCGTGAATATTTCAACATCAAAGACGGGTTTTTACTACTTTAACGAAATCTAAAAATTGTTCTGAGATTTCCTGAAGGCCAATGGTCATAGTAAACTAAGGAAGAACTGAATTTCAAGAGCAAAAGGAAGGGGAAAAAATAGATGGCCACAGTTTTATCGTAAGAATCAGTATTATCTTACCAGAAAATAAGCCTTTAACACCCCACACTCGGTAGTTTAGCGATAAAATCTACACGCATACGCGTTCTGTTAATCAAGTGACGCATCAAGATTACGGAACAACATAACAACGTCGTTTTCATATGGGGTAGTAGACCACTGACTGAGAGGCTGTTACGGAATTCGGTCGGATAACTATTTTGAACCACAACTAATAAGGAGAGTGATAAAAAAAATAATAACGAATCTAAAAGACTCACTTACAAAGTGTGCTACCGTTGACAATTCTATACTTTTCCTTAGTTTTGTTACTCTATTATAGAAAGACGCTATATCTACAATAAGCTGTCTTTCCAGTATATCTAGGGTAGAAAAGTTAACATACCCTACACAAAGCAGTAATTAAAATCCACGTATCCTATAAGTGGCTGAATCCAAATAAGTTCATTTGTATTGTAATACTCCATGTCGAGCCCTATCCATAGCCAAAGGTATTATGAATGCGTAACCTAGCAATTCAAGCTTATAGAGATTTTACTGTACTGTTCAATAGTTTAATCATTGATTGCGTTTAAATATTTTACAAGTAAACTGCTAATCCAATGTCTGATCTCATGGGATAGTGCCACTGTACAAACAGACACAGATGTCCTTGGTCTCCCCTCAATGAATCATTCCTATTGTGCGCTTCCATCGGACCAAAAAAGTCCCAAATGGACACGGACTGCTGGCAATTTGATTTCCATTAGCAGCCCAGCAGATCATCGTCTTGTTAAATAGGGGAATTGGATGCGGGGCTGAGAATCAGGGCATCTGATACTACAATCTGACAATCTTTTTTTATTAATGGAACGAAAAAATGTAATAAATTCCAAATGTTTATAGATATGAATAGCCATTATACCGTAAGGTGATTTAACCGTTTTTCGTATTTTATGTGGTATCTTACCTTACATTTTGATCAAAAGATTTTTGATATTATGAGCGTTTTGGACGGTTACTTACTTGGCATATTCTCCCCTGTAGCAATATTGTATATTTATTGAAATACTTCAGTTAAGATGAAATAAAAGGAACGTAATTCTTTAAATTGTTAAATACTTAATTATATTACACGAAATTAATTTTTCTGATGGAAATTTGTAAATGTCAAATTAAAAACCTTGAGCTATATTCCTGAAAACATTGCCAATGAAAGAATAATCTATATATATCATAGGCTAAGCCGTTTTTTGTTAATCAAACTCCTCTGTTATTATTCGCCCGATTTTGACGTTTGAGGTCTCAAAATAAAGGTTAAAACGTGTAGTTGTGCCCAACGATATTAGATTTTTTTATAAAGTCGTTGGTAAGGGCGTCAGAGGCCCTTAAAGTCAGTTTTTTCTCCATAAGGATAACATGGGAGATAATTTTTATTTATAAAAACATATGTTTTTGGTTGAAAATAGTCAAAGTCTACTACATAAGAAATCGGTGTGTATTATACCTGTAAATGTATATTAAGTTTAACCATGTTTTGGATACCTTAAAGTGTACTCATAATGGATCATACTACTTTATTTTAATGTGAAGAATAGTAAAATTTAGTTGAGAATAAGTTACCATGATTTACAAAACTGTACTGTAACATTCAAAATCACAAATCTTTGACAATCATTAATTTGACATGAAACAGCTGATCTACCAGAACAAAAACAAATCCTCTACTTCAAGTTTGTTTCTATACAAAAATATGTTTTTTTATTAATTGTTGTGTATCCTAAAAGTGGAACCTTAGAAGATTTGGCTGTACACTCTTCAGGTCTTGATCCAATAGCCTTACACACTGATTGATCGGGCAACTACACACTGGAACACTGTTACACATTTGCAGTTCGTGGCCCACAGGCTATCTGTTAGACTTCAGTATTCTGCTGTTGTGGTAAGGTTACACTTCAATATATAGTTGAAATTTTTATGAGAATAGAAGGTGAACGTCTCGGTTTAGGGAACAGCCAAAACTTCGAGCAGAGCTATATGAACCTTCATGACGCAATACATGCATAAGTAGAAAATAAAAGAGTCAAAATAGGCTAAAGCTAATTGATTCCTTATTTTGCCAGCAAGATTGCTTGGAGTTAGATGCCCTGTTGATTTCATCCACCCAAACGTCGTTGAAAGTATACAAAATGGTCAAATAAAAGAAAAAGCTATTTTAGCTCCAAAAACAGTGTCTGTGGTTTGATCAACAACAAAGTTTTGGATAAATTGCCAGGTGAGCCCAAGGTGTACGAAAGCATTGATAGTTTGCTTGCAGATAATTTAAACACACATCTAGAATGTCCAACAGAGTTTTTAAACAATATAGAGGTCAGTGGATTGCCAAGGCACAGATTGATTTTAAACAAGGGGGCAGTGTGGTTTTATTGATGAGGAATATCAATACACCAAAGAGCCTCATTAATGGAACAAGGCTCCAAGTGACCAAAATGGTTACCGGTAACAATTTAATAGAATGTGTGTGTTTGAAAGTCTTAACTAGAACAAGTGCGGGGGGACATATTTTGATTCCGAGAATAAAAATGTGCCCGTCGGAAACAAACTTAACATTTAAAATGGGAAGATGCCAATTTCCATAAGCTTTGTCATTTGCAATGACAATCAATAAAGCACAAGGGCAATCACTTAAAAGAGTAGCACTGTTCTTACCCAGACCAGTTTTCAGTCATGGGCAACTATGTGTTGCTTTAAGTAGGGCTACATATTTGATGGTGTACACATATTCATCACGGAAAATTCTGACCAGGGTAATCTTCCTGAAGGTGATTTCACATATAAAAACTTAGTAAGTTAATTCAAGGAAGTACTGTTGTCAATAAAATAGGTTTTTTTGTGTTTATTTTTAAAAGGGGTTTCTTCAAGAAGCATTTTTATGTTCTTCAAATATGCTACATATTGGTTTTATTAAAATGTTTTATTAAATGTGTTATAAAATCTTAAAATAACTATGAAATACTTGATAGCTTATTAATTTACTAAATATAAGACATATGGAGCTAGAAAATTGATGGACTGCTTTCCTTCTAAGGCTTCATTCATTACTGTATTTTATTTTCGACTCAGAGTCAATATATGACAGTATGAATTTGTTTTCTAAATTCATGTATGTATTTTTGCGGCGCGTTGAGCCGCACGGGTTCACTAGTTACAATATTTCCTTGCCACCGTAGATGAACAACTCGCCTTTGGCTCGCTGGGGAGACCCCCTAGCTGTTAGTCGTCATTAGTAGATAGTAGTTTAGTTGTTTAGTCGTCATTAGGAGATTAGAGTTAAGTTGTAACAAAGCAAGAAGTGAAACCGTCAATATTAAGGTATATAACTTCGAGTTTGACAGTTAAGTCAATTCACATTTTCATCAACTCTTAACGACGGTCACTGTTTAATTTACTAACAACAATCTTAAGAGTATATATTGTTTATCTACGGTGGCAAGGAAATATTGTAATTATTCTTTCATTGGCAATGTTTTCAGGAGTATAGCTCAAGGTTTCTCATTTAACGTTTACAAATTTCCATACGAAAAAGTAACTGATTATGTCTGGACATATAGACTAAATAACACAACTCCCTTTACAAGCGGCGCAGAGCGCTTCAGTACAAGGGTGGCGGGCTCGTGCAATACACTCTTTTGTTGCTTTCTTTGTCCACAAGAGTTCACTGAGCTCGTGTTTCTTTGTTATCAATCAATTCCATATATTTATCATAGCGTACCAGCAAGGCCTAATAGCTAAGCTACTGATAATTGTTAGATCGTTTAACAGTTGTTTTATTATTTTAAAATATTCATGGACAACATATTTTTGAACCTTTCTATTAATTATCAACTAAAGTTGGAAATATAAAACCAATATGTATACGATTAAAACTCTATGCAGACATTTTTCAAACTAACACCTTTTACAAAATAGTTGTCTTTTTGGAAATTGACAGGCTGCTGTAAAAATTTATCTTACAGTTTTTTTTTGTATATTGTATATTTTATATTTTGTACATGTTTTTTTTTGACATGGAAAGAGCTTGTGTAGAGGTAGAGTGCGGGACTTTGGTCTCCAAAAGTGTAGGTTTAAAGCTTACATTTCACCACTGGCTTAAAGCTATTTGACAATTCCGCTACCCTATAGGTCTAGCCTGAAGTAATACATACTTCAGTAAACATTATTATTTTATCATTAATTAATCAGTTAATTAATGAAGACATTTCAGAACATCTACTTTAAACTTCCAGATATTTACAACTGTCCAACTACATGAAATAAAAAAAAAACTTTTACTGTATTGGCTTTACGGTTAATTTTTATTTTTGCTCATGTTTTCAACGAAATCTTAACACATATTTGTAATGGACCCAGACAGAAGAGTGGTTGAAACATAGAAAACACATCGCAAGGCGGCCGAGAGATGGATGACGCTCATCTTAAGTTGGAAAGAAGTTTACTTTCAACGCGAAGGACAGCTCGGACACATGTCCAACTTGATTACGTTCCACCATTTTGAACTTAGGAATACACGTTATGTATGTACGGATTATATGGATTATATGTTTGTATTAAGAAGAAGCTTAATACAATTCGCAGTTTAATAGTGAAATAGTAGTAATTTAAGTAATGAATCAAAAGCGGTTTACAATTGATGAAGAAAGACAACGTTCGCTTTAATGTAATTTGCAACTAAAAACCTACTGACAGTTTCGAAAATATTGCCAAGATAATGTACTGTTTGTAAAAATAAATAGTGAAAAAATACAATAATTAGAGTAGACGGCTATTGGTGAATGTAATTTATACAAAACACTTTTTAAGTACTTTAATCCAAATTATACATGTTTTAGTTAACACTGAATTTTCCTGTATCTTAAGCAATAAAATTGGTAGGTGCCTAATATTCCCTAAATGCGAAATTTGCTATAATATGCCTTTTATAGGCTATGTTTCTAAGGAACAGTGTTGTCTTATATCGTCATTACTTTTAAACTGCTCAGGACAACGGCATTACTGCATGTGTATTGAAAATAAAGGAGACTAATATTTTACTATTCATTAATTTGAACTAACAAAAGATTGTGACTATGGATAATGCATTGTAAATTCTATAATAGTTTATTCTAAATTAATAGATTTTTTTTTTTTTAGATAGATGGTTTATTATTTTTCATCTACCTGGCTTTACTGTAAAAACGTGCCTGTTCAATTAGGATAACCATTGTTGTCGGTAAATCGAAATGTATTGGTCAGAAAGTGTCTACGTGGTTGAAAAAGAAAAAACCCCGTTGGTTTGAGCTTCACGATTATCAGCAATTAAAATCTCTTGTACGAAAAGTTTTCACTGAAGAATCCATACATTGTTGAAAATGTTTAGGTATAGTAATGAAATATGGTGTAGACAAGAAGCAATATTAGATATGTATACAAAATGTTTAAGTAACATAACCAAGGTATACTTTTGATGGTACAACTACACTTGTATTGCATGGAAATCATAAGATAGATGTATGGAGGTCTAAAAACGTAGCTTGACTTCTGTACCCTAAATACAGGTTATCTTTATTTATAACATAAAAAATTATTGATTTTCATGTTTCCACTCAATATGTTTATATTTTATAAAAAAAGTGTTTACATCAAAGTGTTTACATTAAAATCTCTACATATACAATATTACCGTGTAATCCAAATACGACATGACGTGTGTTAACAAGCTCACATAACCAATTTTGAGTATTCAACAGTTCACATTTTCATAGTTTTTATTGTTCTGAAGGATTACAAATCTAATAACTCTACTATTGGTCATATGGAATAGTAAAGAGTCTGAATTGATTGAGAACAAAAGAAACGCGAGCTCAGTGAACTCTTGTGGACAAAGAAAGTAACAAAAGAGTATATTGCACGAGTCCACCATACTTTTATTACATCGCTCTGCACCACGTGTATTGGAAATATTTTACATGTCTGAAACTGTGATTGATGAATGTTTCGGAATATTTACGGACACGTGAACATGTCTTAGTTCATATATAAAATCTTATCGTTTTAAATATTAAAACTTTTGTGTATATAAAAATGCAATCAGCAATTTAAGGTTTTTGCGATAAATATATATATACTTTTTATTGCAAAAACCAAAAGGAGAATTTCTATTGAACGCTCAAGTTTTATGTACGGGATGAAGAAGCCGAGGGCGGGAATAATTGAAGCAAGTGCCGGAAAATCACTTTCAGAACAAGTTAAGAACACTACTTTTCATCACGACGCTCATAACTCTAAAATACAGTCAAAACAGATTATACCTATTTCTTTTCACACTTGGATTGTTGATAAAAACACCCAATCGGAATTATAAAATAAAATGTAAAGTAACACTAATGCGCACAGTGACAGTTGGATAGTTAAATTGAAAATGAGGAAAAAAGTTTAGATCAAGAGAAAATCAGCTGATCGTTTTCCCCCATCTCTAAATTTAGAGCTTGGGAAACAATTGCTTTCTTTTGTATAAGCTGGCATTGAAAATTCTTTACGAGTGATACTTTTAGTCTTTACCGATACTGTTAGTCAAGTATGTATACGAAAAATCTGTAATGATTGACTTACCAAACCCACTGTGTGTTTGTGAAGTGTAGTGATTGTTTTGTAAATTGTCATTTTAGATTTTCAAGTAAACAAATTTAAAAAGCCAACATAAAATCCAGCTCAACATTAATCAACAAGTCATAAAACATAACTATAATTTTAATTTCACATAGAGCTTAAAAACCATATTAGACCAAAACGAAATGAAAGAAAAATCGCAGATAGAAACCACGGGGAACGGGAAAACACCTCGCTCGTTAAGGAAGTATAAATAAGGTTGCAAGTTAATGGTGAAAACACCACAAGCTTTGTGTAGTATTAAATATTTTCCAGGGAGCGGATTAAAGCGGTGGGGGGGGGGGAGGTATCATAAATCAAGATTAGAAACTTGCCTGCACGGCAGTTTGGGGCAGAGTTATGGGGATTAACAATTTACTTTGAGTTTTGGGCTAACCGGGACAAAATTGCTGTAATTTGTTGCCAATGAATTCTCCAAACAAGCTAAACTGAATTCCTGTTTGTTACGGCCTGTGTAATTCGCTTTACATTTTATTTGGTTTACATAAGTTTTTGGGTGTTTAAGTAAACTACTTAACACTGGAAGTGTGATAGATATTAATTACTAAAGGCTTCGAAAGTGTAAGAATGTGTTAAGGTTATTTAACTTCATTATTAACATTTGACCATGAACTTTAAGCTGTTCTTGATCAATGCATTAAATATGTAAGGTAATTAAAAATTTACATTTCTCACAGACAAATTTAACGTACGATAAGACTAGGGGTTCGTAAGGCGTGTATTTAATCGAATTTAAAATATTTGTTTTAATGAAAAGGTAATAAAACATGTTTGTAGTATTAAAACAATAATATGTAAATACACAAATCAAATGTATCTTATGAGATTCAGCATAGGGTAAGAATTAGCACTTTTCTGGACAGTTTAGTAATGCCTTTAATAACCTAGTCTAGCTGAATTAAGGCAAAGTATCATGAAAATGACTATTGAATGGTTACAATTCAATTTCGGCTTACTCATTTACTCACAATTAGAATTGTAAGAAATTTATTGTTATGCCAATAAAAGGGAAAAAATGTTCTTTTTTATTATACTTTACATTTGTGGTCTACAGTGATTTAGTACGATAAAATACATAAAATAATGTACGTACTTTTAATAAAAAACCAAAGCTTTCTTTCCTTTCTTTTACTCAATTTTCTGAACGAACCGTTATATCTTTTTAATTCAGTTTTTTTTTTATCTCAGATAGGTAATGTTGAAAGAATACTATTATATTATATAATATTCAAATTAATCTTTGCCCAATCGAAATTAAATATATTTCAATTTTAGACACATTTACCTATAAACGCTGTTTTTCTTTCCCATGATTTTAAAAAAATCTTAGTATTCAGTTCCTCAACTCAAACAGAAGTATAAAGCCAGAAGTGTAGCACTGTAGCAGTGAAGGTGGAGGAGTCTCATTTACCGCAAGTGTCCTTCAGACTTGGTGGTTGGGCGAGGAATTCTAACGAAGCTGCATTCATATGCAAATATATCCGATCGGCCTCCCCGGACTCAGTCGGTTCCTTTTAATTTTCATTTCAAACATTTTATTTCCTTTTCCGTGTCGATATTCAGGCACGATTGTGTAAAGTGTAACTCGATGGGTTTTTTTTTACCAAACGTGCTTAGGGTGACAAAAAGATCCTTATTGCTTCTTCTGGTGGATAACTATAACATAAATTAAATATGAAGGGTTGCACTTTTTGTTTCCTAAGGGATCTTAAATTTAATTTGATTTAAAATACAGTCACACCATCTTACGTTTGTGCAGGAATATTTACTGACCATCTTTGGGATAGTAAAAATATTTAATGCAAAAATTAGTACCTGTGTATTTAGGGTACTGTCTAGGTATTTTTAAGTGTTCTTTCTTTATGAGGGAGGGTTCTTCATAAATGAGATTAAAATATGTAGTTTGAGTTAAGTTATGATTTATTACAATTAATTCAATAATAACTCGTCTCGTAAATAACACAGTTTTTATTGAAATACGTTCCCAACAATGTGGAAATTAAAGTTCACAGTTTGAATTCGACATGACTTAAGGATAAACCACAGTTATGACAACAAAGTAACTGTAGAATATGTTTATAAACACTTTTGCTACTCTGCAGTTATAACGAAACAAATATGATCCAGCAATTGTTTTACACAATAAGTATTGTGGTTCATTGAAATGAATATGAAATTATATAATTTCTAGGCCTGCATAGAAGTTTTGACACATCAGCATACACGTGGGGCTAATTATATGACTTTAGTCACACGTTCTTGGTCTCCAACACTACAAACAATGACACGTGTTTATAGATTCATTGTTTGTAACTATGACTAGAATCTACAATGAGAAAAGACTCCATTGTATACCCGGACTCTGTTCTTATAAAGGGTTGAGCAGGTTATACAATTATACAATTTGTATATCTCCAAAAGGTATTTTACACCAGTCATTTTCAAACATATGCACATAACTGCTTGTATTCTATCTGTTCAAATGAAACGTAAATAAATGTATGCATAGTAGAAATTAAAATTGTATTATTAGAGTAAGACAAATGTAACGTAGTTATTAGGGTTAATATGTGGTAGTCATTGGTGGGATTGCCATGCATCCTGGTTTTTCAGGGACGGTCACCAATACTGCTAATGTCCCGGTGTCCCGAAAAGGACTTTCACAACACTTTCCAGACTCAAAATGATTCAGATAGCAAAATTGCTCTTTTAAAAAGGCAATGTAAACAACTTTTAAAAGAGCCAACACATTATATTCCTTTAGTAAGGAGTCATATTGGCTAATCTGGCCTGGTATTTAGATACTGTATTATGTATTTAAGCTTTTACAATATACATTATTTTCATATTTACGAATTTGAATTCCATTTTTGACACCCGAATACCTTAAGTGTATCCCGAATTCCAAAAATATAGTTACCCCGGTTATTGGGTATGTGGAAAAGTAGATTCACTTAATGAAAGTTGCTTTTGCATATAAAGCGAAAGCACTTCCTTGGAATTTTTGTTTTTTTGGTAGTTGGTTGGTGAATGAGTGATGACTCCAAGACCTTTTAGCAGTTATGGAAGATTTTATAGATCCTTTAATTTTTAGCTTGACAAAAGATTTTGTCCAATAAATGGACTTCATACTCTGGTTATAAAGGAGATAAATAGGATTTTGCCAGAATTATCTACAGAAGAACTCTTTAGTTATTTACTTCATGAAATAATCGTTTAGGATGTCTAGTTTTAGAATAAACAACTTAAGAGAAGCCCGAAATTTCTCCCTTAAGGAGTCTCTTAATTTCAGCTACACCTCCTTTGCTTTATCTTAAAACTTAAAAATAAGCTACTGCATTGTAAAAACCCCTGGACAGATTTTCGCTAGACAAAGACAAAGATGCTGTGTTTGTACAGAAGCTAAGTTTTATAATCCCTGTTTATATGGATTCCTATTTATCTTTTCAGTAACGAGATAGATTTAATCTCTTTGAATTAAGTCAAAGCTCCTTATATGAAGATTTTATCAAACATTTGCCTTTTAAAGGGAGCCTTGTTTTTTTTATGCTCTATAGTATTGATGCATTAAGATTTTTTGAAACAAGTACTTTAAATTAATGCTCCTTGAGTGAAGCTCATAAAATGTTGGACTTTTATACGGGGACATCACTATATACTATTCCTGATTTCTCATTGATCCAGACCAAACCCTTTTAAACATTTGTTTTAAAGATCTGTAGTATAGATGAATAACATGTATTTAAAAATTTATGAATTAGGCCTATCAAATATTCCTTCCTAAAAAAGGACTTTTTTTACAATTACTGCAAATTAAATAACAAAAAATAAAATGCAGGATTAAGAAAACAATCAAGGTTTGTACAAAGACTTTAATTCACAGTTCTATGGAATATACTTACAATAGTAACCAAACAAAACAGTGAGTAAAACATTTACAGCAATTTAAAAATCACTTCATATATTGCTTAGAGAAATAAGGCTCAAAAGGCGTTCACGTTGGTTGTACAAAAAAGTGAACAAGGTTTAGAATAAGGGGTGACTAGTTTAACCCTTGAGGTGTCCCTCCTATGACGAACCATCGTTGGAAATGGTCGACGATATATACATAACTATGTAGTTACAAACATAGAAAATAACAGACAGTCCAATACTAGGTGTAGGATTACTTCACTGTGCTTTATTCGTAGTATCACAAAATGAAAAGTTAAAGTTATTTAACTAGTAAACATTTTACTTAAATCTATATTCGTAAAATAATGTGACTGTATCTTAGAATTCCATAGCCTTAATTATGTTTCAAATACACTCATAGAAATAATGTTTTTTTAAATATAAAATAATATTTTTATGGATAAAATAAATTAAACTCAATCCAGTTTTGCAAATGTTTGTCTAAATGAGATATTTGCAATATCGTACATCAATTTATCCCTTGATAACTGAAATGTATTAACTAAATTTAATTTTACAAAGAAATAGAAGAAAAATATGTTCAGAGCACTATGTCAATAGTATTGTGCATATAGATCGAATAGTATAGTGTTTAAGTATGGTGTTTTGTTTATATGTACAATATTTTAAAAATATGTTACAGTTTATAATTTAAAATATACAAATTACGTCACGAATTTACAATAGAAATGCGTAGGAATGTGGTGAGTACAATACCTCAAGTCTTTTATCTTAGAGACCATAAAAAGATTAAATAATATAATATAATAAAGCTTTATACGACGTATTTACATAGTGGTAAACGTATTCTAAGAGTTATAATAAAACTGTACAGTAATATACATTCGCATGGCACTTACAAAAATATTTTAATCGTAACTCGAAAACAAACTATTGTAATTTTGTGTACGCAGTCTTTCGTGAAACAATCCGCTCGAGGACGTCAGTAACGTAATACACACTAGTGGTTGGAATACCCGTGAAGTAAGTGTCTGTAGGTAGATCAGCACTTGGCGGGTTACCCCTCGTAGTGGTGCCCGTGCCCGTTGGTCATGACGGCCCGAGTATGCCACTCCTGAGGGAACATATCGCCACTGATGTATGAGAAGCCGTTGACGGGTTTAGTGCCTCGCTGGCCGGACGATCCTGAACCTCGAGTTCGCCTCCCAGTATTGCTGTCCCCCGGCAGGTAGAAGATGTTGGGTGCCGAGGGGGTGGAGGCGAACAGCTCTAGCTACAGTTCAGTCGTGGGTTCGTGCTTGTAAGGCTGCGTATTACGGTAGTCCTCATCACCAGTGCAGGTCTTCTGGTACTGACACTCCTTGCTGATCTTCGGCTTTTCCCACTTAACGTTCTTCAGCGCCGACTGCATGGTCCTTCTGTAGCGATAGATCATGAAGCCGACCGCCGCCGCGAAGAACGCCGCTGTGGCGCAGACGGCTCCGATGATCACTTGTTTTCGGGTATCGTGGAGTGCGCATCCGAGGTCGTCTGGAGTTAAAGACTTTAGAGGTTTGTTTTTAAGATGACCAGGTGACGCGCACAGGACTTGACTAGTGTTTCGTGTTATCAGCAGCTCTTTCAGCCACCGTAGGTTGCAGTTGCAGGTTAAGGGGTTTTCCGATACATCGATCTTCCTTAGCTCAGGCCACGCTACCGAAGATTCAGAAAAAGTGGTGAAAGCGTTGTCTCTCAATACCAAATGCCTTAGATTAGGAAGCCCAGCGAATGCACCGTCTTCGATTGTAGTCAATCGTTTGTTATTACTGATAGTGATACTCTCGAGGTTCAAGTTGTCAGAGAGACAGCCTTTCGCTATCCTTTCCAACGCTGGGGCTCCGTTTATCTCCAGCTGGCGAAGGTTTTGCAGACCTTGGAAAGCATGGTGCTCTATCGATCTGAACTCGTTTTGACCGATCGACAGTTCTTCCACCCTGGTTAGGGAGGACATCTGTTTGGTAGGTATACTAATTAGACGATTTCCCGTTAACACTAGCTTCCTTAGAGATCCTAGGCCTCGGAATGCGTTCTCAGATATATTGACCAGACTGGCATCGCTGACGTCAAGGACAGAGAGTTTGGACAGACCTTTGAAAGCGTCGTCTGAGAGGGCGGTAAACACGTTCAGTCCGACATGGAGCTCCGCCAAACTCGCGAGGTACGGGAACGTCGGTGTCGGAACCGTCTTCAACATGTTGTCATCCAAAGACAATATCCTCAAGTTCGGCAATCCAGCAAAAGCCGTAGAGTCTATCCTCATAATTCTGTTCTGGCCAAGATCCAACTCTTCCAGCAAACTCAGAACACTGAAAAGTTTATCGGGTAAGTCCTCCAAGAAGTTTCCACGAAGGCTGAGTACTTTTAACGACTTTAATCCCAAGAACGTCGTGTTGGAAATCTGTGACATCCTGTTGTGGTTTAGGTGGAACTCTACGAGTTTCTTTTGGGCTTCAAAGCTTTTTGTTGAAAGACTGACTAGATGGTTGTGAGAAAGGTCCACGAACTGAAGTTCGCCGTAGAACTGGAACGCTGCGTCCACCGCTTTTACCCTGTTGTACTTGAGAACAAGCCTCTGAATGGCCGGGTTGAGAGTGATGGGAATGACGTCCAGATTAGCCTCTATACAGGACACTACCAGAGTCTCGTCGTCGCAGGTGCAACCTTGGGGACAGAAGGCGACGCTGGTCACTGATGACGTCAACATCGCCACGCAGGCGTACACCATTACAAGTCTGGCCATGACGTCACTATCTTCGCATGTCCGGTTCACCTGAAACAACAACGTTGTTCGTTAAAATATGTTAGAATACAGTAATAGGAGTTGTTAAAGGTGTGATAGTATTGAGATTTTATATTATTAGATATTAGATATTAGGATTTTCAGTTAAACTAAATCGATAATTTTTTGGATCACGTGTTGTATAATTTTCCAATAGCAGTCAATGCATAAACATTTTCCGGAGAAAATCGTTTGTGGAAATGCGTGGTTAATATAACTCGAACCATGATGTTGGACGGAACAACCTTTTTCCACAATGCTTATTATTAATTAACTCGATCATAGAATCGACGAAAATTATTCTTTTCTGGAAAATATTTTATACTCAAAAAATCCCCAATTGTTTACGGAATACAGGTTTTACACGTAAAACGTGTCTTAATTAATCCGAAATGTTATACATAATTCACATAAATCAACGCAATTGTCAGAGCACTGTGCATTTTGACCAAATGTTTACTTAAAAACATCTCATCATACATATACATTGGAAGCTTTGATAACAATCAGGACAGGTAAAAGGAGAAGCAGAATACAAAATTGCAGCTCAATTGCCATTGTTTTCCAAGAGTTCCTTAGAGGAGTTTTCTTTGTTCATTTGAAAAATGATGAATTTCTTAATTGACGAAATTGTGTTAAAACTTTCTATACAAAAATAAAACAATGCTACAGCCAAAGCAAGCAGACTTGTATTCTGTTCAATGTAAAATAAACTCTTAAGCATCACTTGTAACTATTGACATTATTTGAAATATTTAATGGAAATATAGTCAATATTTAAGCATTGTAAGATTCTTGGATGGTTTAGCATTTCAGGAGTTTTTTCTCAAGAATATTTTGAGCTGATAAACTAAGCTATGGGTAAAATGTACCTTACTCTCTTCAAAAACCTGTCGACTTCATAGGTGAAATTTATATTAGATTTTTGCTAGGTTAGGCGTGCATTCTAGGGTAAAATAAAATGTAGAACAGAATGTTGCAGGTATTTTAATATATCGATTAAATGGGTTTTTGCAGTTATTTTATTAGCATACAAAATAAGCATACACAAATTACCTTCGTATAGATTTTATTAATAAATATTTTCAGAACAATCAAATATTTGTTATACAAAAAGTTGTTATAAATTATAAACTTCTCATAATAAATTCTGCAGTGCGTAGTGTAACCTTGCAAAAAACATGTTAGGCACGATTCATGAAGGGCAAACACCGATGAAGAAATAAACCAGAGAACACTCAACATACCTATCTGTACCTAGGCATCTGTACAGCAGGAAGACATAAAACAGTCGGCAATATGGCGGCTAACAGCTGGGCCTTCACAATAGTGCATTTGCATAGCAGGAAACAATACCCACAATATCACGCGCCGGGCAAACTCAGCTGCATTCAACGAACCTTTTCACCTTTTTTAATTTTCTTTTATTGAAAAAGGTTAATTGAATTTCAGAAGAGACCTCGAGTCTATTACTTTTGGAAAGGTGTGCAGTTATTTTCTTTTTGTTAGGTAATCTACTTCCTACGTAGTTATAATAAATAAATGTACACTTTTTATTTATAACTACGTGCAATATTAGTCGTTCTGGGTGATTATGGCAGAGATGACGTGGTTAAAAATTCGCTAAAGTTTGCTCAGTCACATTGGTCATGGAAAAGAAACTGCCTACAACATGTGCATTAATATCCAGTTAAAACACGTACAAGAAATCAGTCGTAAGGTATTTTGAAATATCTAAAACTCTATTGGGTCAATTACGGAATCATTGGTACGATGATGATCATGAGTGAGATTTCACAATTCTTATGTATTATAAAAAAAATCCATGTTCCTAAAACTTAATACAAGTACGATTGTGTTATTGTGTAAGATAGGACTTACAAATCATGTACGCGAATTGTTATATCATACCTCCTAGTAGCCTAGTTTAAGACAAAAAGCATAGATCCTCCTTTACAAATTTGCGATTTTTATCTGCTAAATTGTTTCATATCTAGGAAAACATTGAAAGGAACGTTGGTACAGTTTGTACCAAAACGCATCAAGTTAAATAATAGTTTAACCGTCATTTAACTTAGCATACTTTGCTGTTTTACAATAAAAACCAATAATAATAGTTATACAAAATTCATTAAAAAATACCCCCGCCGCAGCAAACCTGCCGACTAAGCGAATTTCCATTTGTCTGAATCGATTTTCAGTTAAATATATTTTAATAACATTAGGTTTAACGAGTACCTAGGTTTGCTGCTACAAGGAAACTAATAGTGTGTTTTTGAGTAAAATATTGATAGCTTAGTACAAAATAAATAAATTTGCCAAGTTTGATCAAAATATATCCATAAACAAGCAAACTACAACATTTGACAATATTCTCCATAAGAATAACATGGGAATTTTAAATTTACAATTTGTTTAATTTTCTCCGTTACTAATAATCGAACAAAAACTCTTTTATATACTAAATTATTTGTTTTTTTAGGCTCTTTAAAAAGGTCTAAAGAGAAATCGGGAAATTTTGTGTTTTTAGGGTCAAAAGTCAGAAAAACCAATTTTTACCCCATAAAACCCCCCGTAAAGCCCCGTTCCCATGGTCCGATCGTGCTGGTTCGCGAACTCATTCAAGTTTATCCCGCTTTACACCTTTAAACCAAATTTCATCAAAATCGGACAAAAATTACTCAAGTTATCGCGTTCACGGACGTATATATATATATATATATATATATATATATATATATATAAGTCTATATATATATACATATATAAAAATTTGAACGAATGGTGTTTTTGGCCTCTGGGGACATCAAAATGAAAAAGTAAATCGGTCCCGGGTCTAGGTCTTACCGTGCCACCTACGGTAATTGCTACTTCCCTATAGGGAAATTCGCTAAAAATGCACAGAAATAAAATCAGTTGCATATTGATTGTGGGCGTTTCGGGCCATTGTATTCACGTTGGATTTAGAGAATAATATGTCTTTTCGGTTAGCTAATCCGTAAACAATACGGTGTTTTGGGTGCAGCGCTAACATGGGGTGAGCGGTTGGAATTTGAACGAGACTGCATTCAAATGTAAATCCACAGTGGGAATTCTATGGAACAACTGAAATAGTAATTCGGTTTGTTTTAGCTTGATTATGCTTTTGTTCTTTCATTCGTGATAACTTTTGTTTGCGATTCCCTAATTGGCAAAACTGAATCAGTTGCCTGAAGCGAATTTAATTCTTAATTTGGGTAAGATTTGTTCAAGAAATCGTCTAAGAGAACGATTGTTCTTAGTTTCTGTATATTTCAATGTCGTTCAAGATAAAATTGTTCTACTTTCAGGTATATTTTCAAAAGCAAAAGTTATTACTATAACGTATGTATATTAATTTTTGACGTCTTGTGATTACATTGTGCTGAGCTATTCTATTAGCATAAAAAACTTGTATATGCCTACACTCTTGTTAAAAGATAACTCATTATTTTGTTTACATACTAGAAGTACTGTTAAAGGTGCAAGCGTCCAGTTAAATTATCTCACGGTTTCTGAAATACAGAATTTATATTTATTACTTATTCAGTTGGGATACAAAATCCAATACAATGAAAATCTATATATTATTTTCGTTTGGCTCTTCCTTTTCTTAGCTCAACTAAAGAGAGTCGTCCAATACAGCGAGAGTTTTCAATACCTTTGAGACCTTTTTTAGTTGAGCTTAAGCTAAAAAGTGACAAGGTGATCGAACAAATGGGTAAGGGACATATCATCACAGCTACTGATAATTAAAATGAGCCTCCAAAACATAAGTCTAGAAATTTTTTAATTGTCGAGAGCGAATCAACTAGACCTGCTAGTTGTAGAGAGCTTGGGGCTTCGGAGCCCGAGGTCCTGGGTTTAAATCACGCCAATTACCAATGGATTTTATGTATGTTAAGATGCCTCAACCCTATAGGGCTAGCCTGAAGTAACGTGTAAATCAGTTCCGGTCTAGAATTTAGCGTCCTAGGATGTGAAAGTGGGACAAATAATATAATCTTCCAAACTTACTTCGCTTTTCGATAGAATAAAGATCAAATAATCCGACACAATTTACGCCTAAATATAAACAAAAAATATCACTCATCATACGATAAAACGTCCTCCGAAATCCCAAACACTTACAATCTCTAACAACAAACTGTAACCGACCTGATACATTTTACAGAGACGTAAAGAGGTAAATTGTAAGAAGGGGACGAATATCCTTCCAACTTTTAACGCCTTTTTAAAATACATTGGCCTACAAGTTGGCTGTGTCGTCAAGTTTTACGACTTTGCAGATGGCTGAGGTGATTGAATTAGCGGCCCAGCTGATGTCTTGGAGCGATAAAACAAAGGTTTACAACCCACGTGTCCCTTGCGCTTCTGAATATGTTATTTTGCGTAACCATTTACGTCATTTATTTACAATTTATTTTTATTTGTTTCTCATTCAAAACTTAATTGAATACAGTTTTTTGAACTGTACAATGTATATAATATTTAATAGGGCACGATTGTAATATGTAGAATGATTGGACAAATTCTGTTTTGGGTCGTCCCAATCAGATAACAACAATGGAGTGCATTATCAACAGAAAATGTTGCGACAGTATTAAATTTGAAAACTAATAAAAAAATAAATAAGTAAAAATTACTAAGATTAGGCATGCCATTGATTGGTAAAATAATCCATGTTCTTTAGTAAAATTAAGTGTGATTTAGCTTTTCATGGTTGTACATCTTTAAAGTTACCGTTTTACAAATTCACTTGTTATGGAATTTACTATGTTTATCATGAACGAATGTGTGTAAATTGTATATCTATAAGACAACTTCATTAACCATGGTAAAACTTTTAAAACAGTGTTAAGACACAAAAAACAAAATAGTGTCAACTCGTAAAGTAAATCGGCAACAAAAATAAAACCGCTCTGACCCATAAGGCGAAAACGTGCAACCTCTTTCCGATCAAAACAAATTGAACCCGATACTAACATTTGCGAAGACTGCAAGGTCTGAAGATTGAAACTGGGGCTGCAGAGTATAAAACACTGGAGTCATAAACTTCACGGAGTATGACTGTCATAAAACCTCCTTTGTTGAACGCCGGTTGTCTTTACCAACTGCTAATGGACAGTGGGCTATGTGCGAATGGCCATTATCTATTACTACGCCGTGGAAAATACGGCCGAAATAAAACTTGACCCAGAACTTAAAGTACCACATATACGTAATGGTGTTTCAAATAGTGGCTTCATGAATCAAAGGGTGGTCGGAGTTTTTTCAGAATTGTGAAGAAAATATCTAGCAACAGAGATAAAAGATGGATAGCTATATAGTGTTTGGGTGCTATCGTCCCAATCCACGGAGAGAAATTTGAGAAATGTTGAGGTTGAATTGATTTTTACCAGATGACATTTTACTTTAAATGAGGAGTTAACTTTTGGTAGAAGACCAGCATCGTTATTCGTTTTCTGTCGAAACGTTAAACGAGTGGAAGAACAGATGATGTAAACAAAGATTAAAAACTTATGCAACATCATTTTTAGTTTTTATATTGTTTTTGACGTACATACATTTATTTACCAATACTGTAGCATTTTCTTTGGTCCATATTGTGTAGTTCAACTTATGAGTAGAATAATTTGAAATTACTGTATTTTGATTTATAATACGAGTTTGAACTACGTAAGCTAGTTTGCATAAGATTTTTTTTAATTACTTAGATTTATAGGATGAATAGAACTCGTCATTCATCTTCAGAATTGAAGAGAATTATTTTTTATCAAAAGTGTGCTGTGCATAGGCTACATAGCTTTACATAGTAAAAATGTATTGTTGCCTTACATATATCACAAGCAAATAGTCTTTTCACACACTGTTGAAAATGTTTATAGATGCACAAACTTACTGCAAGGTTAGCAGTAACATACACTAGCAGTATTTAGAAACTTTAAACCTTTATGAATTAATTAGCAATTAATCCTTCAAACTAATTAATAATTAGGTAGAAATCGCAACTTCTTACTACAAATTAGTTAACTTAACACACAAAATAAAGTGCGTTTTATCACCACCTAAATGGTATTTTTCTTACGTTTAAGTACTAAAGACTCCAACATTGTTGCGGCGGACGTTTATTAAACAAAGCGGCATTTCACACGAGTAGTCGCCGCTAAAACAACCGGGCGTTGACCTTTTGTAAACAAAGCAGCGATCTAGCAGTTCAAGGCTCGGGTATATTTACATTACATAGGGCACGTGGATTGTATACTGTGATGACAAGGATAAATTGTGTTAGGAAATTAAAATATTTATAATAATTAGTGCTTGGTCATAAATGCCAATATCCATGGAAAATGAATGACCAATCTCCGAATTATTGACACAGTTTATTGTATATGCATATAGACAAGCCTTCGTTATAATTTATTGAAAGGTATTATAGAACTCCCGAATATTTTTCCAGTGTAAGTAAGATTACATGATTCTACTTCAGGTAAGAATTTCTGGTCGTAGGAAATTTTAAAAACACAAACACACACAAAACAATTCAGGGTTAAATCATTTGAACAATTAAACAATAATCTTACCGCAACTGTAAAACAATAGAAAATCTCAATAATTTAAGTTGATATATTTATAAAACTTCACCATAAAGAAACTTCAAAATTGTTAAACTATTGAGAAACTTTCGATGAGAAATGAAGGGTTGAAGGCAGCTCAAACATGATATTCGTGACAGGGTGCATTTTTCACATCAATTTATATGGGGTGTCAAATGTTGCTTTTAACGTTGAAATATACAACGTAAGCTCTTTGCACGACATAGGGGTAAAGGTGGCCATGGGGGGAGGGGGGAGGGGTAGCTTAGCCGGCGCGCATGAAGGTATAATTAACTAAGTAATCCGCAAGTCATTGCATCAGGGGGGACACGACATCAAAACCAAATGTAACAAGATTCCATGCATTAAAATCGCCGTTATTGTATAATTGAGTTTGTATAAAATGAGCAGTTTCAATGCTAGTTAGCATTTGTAATTAAATAGTTTTCCGGGAAAAATTCAGTTATCTTCGCTTGTATTTTAGACCACGGCGAATCTAGAGTTCAGTGTTAAGATAAAGGTTACACAACGAATGCATTACCCTACATAGATAAATGATAACGTAACAAGGTCTGCACTGTTTCAACTGTTTCAGTCCAAAATGCTTGTTGTAATGGCAAAACAAAAACACTCAAGTCTGCATAAATTGTATATAACATTTAAAAACCAAATTGAAACAAGAAATCACGCTTTACATTTTTTTCTTACATGACTCACGTAGTAGTTTATTTCACTTTTGATCCCTAAAGTTAACCATATAGAGACAAGATCAAGGATAAAAAGTTCATCCATGGCAAAATAGTGTAAACCATAATCGAGCCCTGGAATGGATCTTTCGTAACAAGTAGTAAACGATACCCTTTCATCACTATGCAAAATAATGTACAGTAGTTTCTTGGATTTAATTTTTTGTAAATCTTCCCAAAGTCCATTTATTCTATGTAAAATTGTCATACATAGACATAAAATATATTTAAAAGTCAGCTTTTATTGAAAAATATGTATTGCAATAAAATTAACCATACATCAGTGCTCCTGTTGAGCTATTAAGGAAACTTTGTTTGGGGTAAGGGAACAAGTTTTTTTGCAAACATTTTTTTGGACATAGAAAAGTATTATTTAGGACAGGCAACATACTATGTTTTGCTATATTGGAAGTCGATGCTTTTCGAATAGCTCAGCTGTACGGAAGTGAGCTATTTTTGTATATAGAGTTATGACAAATTACTATTAGTTATGGTTCTAAGAGAAGAATGTTGAATATCTGCTAAACACTGTATTTTAATTTAATCTATTGAATTTTAGACTATTTCTTAGTTTGCATTAAACGTGTTGTTGGTTTAATACGATTGTAATACACGGCAAATTATTACTGTGTAGACATATAGTAGGCTTATAAGTCTACTAAAACTACTCGATAAATTATAGTACGGTACTTGACATATTCAAACATGAACAGTAGGATTTTATAGAACGGTCCAAGTTGTTATATAGACGGTTGATACCGACCTATTTCACCGGCCATCCTCAGGCCCAGTCGAAGACTGGAGCAAATGAAAAAAGATGTAATAAGTTAAAAGTCTTATACATTGCATCCATTTCACAAGTTATCTAATAAACTACAACACTAGAGTTTAGAGTAAGGCCTAAACCACAAAGCAATAACTCAAAAGAGGCCAAAATTTAATTCCAGAAAGACCGACTTTAGAGTACTCATTTAGAACTGGAAGTTTTAACCGAGAAAAAGTTTCCAGTTTGGCATGACCCTCATTAATCTTACCCAGAAGTACACAGTAGAGCGGGATTATAAGTTTGGAACTTGCATTAATTTTTTATCTTAATTCGCTTAGGAAACATAAATTGAACTGTTCTAGTTAACTATGTAAACTTTCAGTGTGGCAATAGTTAGTGATTTATATTAAAATAGTTTATAGCTGCTAAGTTATTTTAAGTAATAATGAAATAGTGGTGTTTTTTTGTATAGTGTAAAACTGCGATAGTCAGTATTCCAAACGTCGGCAGCTTACCTCACTCACTATATATTACTGTTGAAATATACAGCACCTAATCGCTCCAAAGCGAGGGCCTTGGCAGGAATGGATAAGTGAAAATGTTGGGTTACTATCTTCAAAGACGTTATCAAAGGCATAACGGAAAACTACAAAATAAAGAGTCGAAACGGCTAGAAAAACAAGTATGAGACTTATTTTTGGGGATTAATTGTGATTTTTTAGTATCCCACTCCAAACTTTATAATATTTATTCGGGAACTTAAACAAAAGCGTCCAAATTCTTCAACACGCTTCTGAAAAGCATCTTTCAGAAGCGTTAGTTCCACGTAAAAACCCCCTAACAATGAAAATGGATTATTAGATATTCCAGAGGATCGTATGCAAGCTGATCATGTACAACCTGAGATAAGTAACTATATCTTTTAGAATCGTGATTATTGATATTTTGTTTATTATGGTCGTATTGACCAATAACCAAGATAGAAATTCTCCTATATCGGACTAATCCTAATACAGAACTTTACTGTAAATAAGCTATCAGTGTAGTCAACATAGCTTACTACAATTTGCCAATTCAAAGCAGTTGAAAGTGAGAATCAGTGAAAGGGGAATGTGTGATCGATTGATGGCCCAGTTATCGACAGAGCCAGCTGGCTCTTTGATCTGGAACTTTTATTAAAAGGCCAAAGTGAAGCTGTTGCCAGCGTCGCAATAAAAGGAATCTTTGATATTCTTAGTAACTCACAGTGGTTGTTTTACCTGACCCTGCCACTAAGGGCATTTCTATGTGATTTAACAATGATTATTAATCAAACACACAATCCACCTTGTATTTGTTGGCAGTCATGATTAAATCGAAATTTTCATAATGTCAAACGTTCAAAAGATTACAAGCAACTTAAACAGGGTCAGAAGATCCTCACACTTTCGTAAAATTATGGCTGTAATGATGAAAACATTATTTATAAAGTAAACGAACGGTAGTAGGGATACGTCTGAATTTGGTACCTAAACAGCCTACTGTAACTAGACAATATGGTTT
This sequence comes from Macrosteles quadrilineatus, assembly GCF_028750875.1. Taxonomy (NCBI): domain Eukaryota; kingdom Metazoa; phylum Arthropoda; class Insecta; order Hemiptera; family Cicadellidae; genus Macrosteles; species Macrosteles quadrilineatus. Next base: position 54,510,470 of record NW_026542601.1, read on the forward strand.
TTAATCCATCAAAAGGTTATTAATTGATTTGTTGTATGAATAAATTTTTTATACAGTTACTTAATACAAAAAATGTATTGAAACACTAAAATAACTATTATCCTACTTAACTACTTGCCCAGTCCTATTCTCTCAATCATATTTTATTCCTGTTTTGATCCATCTTCTACCCCTTCAGGAAGTTTCTTTAAATTTGCTCTCTTAACTTGGTGCTTGTGTAAATGTATTACCGTTGTAATAAGATTCTATAATTTCCTTCAAACTTTTTTTTAATTTCTCCCTACAGGTCATAGTGAAGATTCTATAATTTTTTTCAAACTTTTTTTTATTTTCTCCCTACAGGTCATAGTGGCTGTGTTAACTTTTTGTTTCATTACATTTTGCAAAAAATAATTGTTTTTTATTCAAATTTTCACAATAATTTGATATAATGAGACCAGTACAATGTAAAATATGTTCTATTCTCACGCGTTTCCCTGAAAGTTAATTTACAAGGCGTACGCAAGTCACGCAGCCAATGTAATGTTCAAGGCTCGTCGCCGCCTCTAAAAGCATTTCCCTGTCCTGGCCCCATGAGATGGATGTTTTGATAAGGAAATTACTATTTTTTCGTTGTTTACTTACGGCATTTGGCTGTTTCCAAAACCTCGAAAAACTCTTTCTTCACTTCTCAAGGTTGATGGCTGGACTATTTTGATATTCCTCCAAAGGGAAAAATGATATTCAGGACCATATTATCTACCTGCAGTAAGCCTCGGGGTATTAAAGATTGTTATTTTTTTACTCTGTATATGTTTCTTAAGTTATGTTGCTTAAGGTTCACAATTGATTTTTTTGCTTATTTAACGCAGGTTATGATAAACCATGATGGCTCGGATACATATACAGGGGAATTTTTTTTCTTTTGAGGCTATAAGTTATGTTTTTGACTACATTATGACTCGTTTAACTTAAAATATCAATATTAAATTTTCATGGTTTTAAAATAATAGAGAGCTAAAACACGAAAATATAATATTCTGGTAAATTATTTATAAATAACTATTGGTAATGCTTAAAGCATTAACACGACTTTAGGGAGAATGCAGAATTCATAAGTATATCAGTAAACAAATTGAAATTCTTGTAATTTCAATTTTGTAATCGGGACATTAAGATTCATTAAACAACAGGGGAAGAAAAAATATATAGTTGTTAAATGAACTCTTATCATAAGATTTAATAGAATTTTAAAACTTGGGCATAACAATTGCTTTTTTTCGTAGGGTCCTTGAGCTAATTTTTCCCATGTCTCTTGAAAAACACGTACGCCTACAGAATGAATATCTAAGCAAGTTTTTGCCTTGTTCTCATTTCCCAAAAGTAGTTTTAAATATGTGTATCAACCAAAAACTTAAAAATAAATCATTGGGTTGGTTTTGGCATGATTTAGGAAAAGAGTTGTGGGACAAACAAACTTCTACGAACTTTAAAAAAGCATTCTCTTGTATCTTTCGTTGTGCATGTATCCTCAAAGAATATTTATTGTGATTTAACCTTGCTGAAGTTCTCTTACAATAATGTATTCTGTATACTAGGGTTTAAACGTTTATAATATACAAGTGTTTCTTTTTAAAGAATTCATTTATAATTGAATTATGGAATAGTTTAACGTAAGTTATACTTCCATCTCGTGTTCGATTATCAACGCAGACACGCATTTATTGTTTAGAATTTTCAGTTAAAAATATGAACAAATCTAATGAATTGTGACCAAATTAGTATTTTTTAAAATGTATTTTCAAAATGTCAAACACGATAGGATTTTTTAATGACTGTTCGTTAGAAAGAAAAAAGTGGTATAGTTACATTTCCAATCGATCGTCATCTACAAAGTCCTACTCCATTTGCAGCAAGGAAAAATCTTAATGAGGGATGAAAAAGAAGTTTTATCCAGGCGAAACAGGAGATGACATTTTGATTAGGAAATGACGCGATTTTTCTCCTTTGTTTACGCCTTCGACTTTCAACTCGATAAACATGTTAGAATTGTTTCCTTTGAGTGAAATTACAAAAGCGCCAATATGAAAACCAATTAAATAGGAACATTGGAATGAAAATATGTAACCATGATTATTATCACCTTAGGTAATCATGTTATTTTGTAAAAAGAATAAACAAATGAAAATACATGTTTAATCACAACAATTATTAATTGTCCTTTTGAATTGTTAGAAAAGAAATTGTATGCTTATTTAATATCGTTGTAAGCATGGACTTTCCAATTTTTATACAGTAGTGTACAAAAAATCTCCAATAACGGACACAAATTCGTCAACAATATGTAGCTGTACATATTATTAGAGATACTATGGGTTATTTTATTTCTAGGAGTAGTTTGATACATCTTTCAAAGCTTCTACATGAGATAAACTGAGAAAAATCTTAATCAGAACAAGGCTTACCATTTGAGTTTGTTTTGAGTAAACTGATTTTAGTTTGGGGGGACAAATTCAAAAATAGAAATTTGCCTCATACTAACAAACCGCATACAGTACTTCTGATTATTGTTTGGACAATATATTCATTGTTTTTTTTTATTATTCTGTTTCAACATATTTTTCCTTTTACGATTTCTAACCTAAATTATAAAAACAACATTCAACATTAAAACAGCAATCTTACAACTGCAACCATACACAACTAAAATTAATACTTAAATTTTACATCAATACATAGGACAACCGTACAAAACTCAATAAATTGATTTATTGAATTTAAATGGAAACATTCACAGTAGCATGAAAGCTGAAATTGAACGATGAATAACACAAAAACACATTACCCACAACATGTTTACACCAATAAACCAACTAAAAGAGTTCAGCCCGCTGAAACACTGTTTATTGGGCCGTGAATGGATCCGATTTATAGCTTTTAATATGATTCACCACTTTGGAGGTAATAACTTTTATTGGGTTTGTTGACAGTTTAGACTTAGTCTTGAAAACTGGGTTTAAATTATTTTCCATGAGCGTTTGATCAGTTTATCGGTTTTGTATTTTGTGTTTTAAGGGAGACATATGGTCTATACAGGGTGTTTTTAAAAGAATGCCGGGATTTCAAACGGTCGTTGCTCAGGGACTATTCAAGATAATTAAACGATTTAAACGACAAATTGAAGGGAAAATAATAAAGTTTTTTCCTCATTCTTTCATACAATTAGGAATGATTAAATAACATTCAGATTTTCATCAATCTTATATAAGCGTAAAACTGCAAAGTCTGTACGCTTAGGGTGATCGGCATGTTTATCTGATGTCTTAACTAAATCTGTTTCGGTACAAAGACTCTATCTTTTATAGATAGCAACATAAAGTGACCAATTTAGGTTTTTTAAACTGAAGACTTCGTCGGGCAATCGATTTTTTCGGGCTTATGATGCAGAAATGTCGGATTTCTTTGACTATGTCATCGTTCGTTTTTAGCCGGCCGGGTCTTTTCAAATCACTTCGGTGCCACGAAACTCATTAAACCTGCTTCAAGTTTCTTTAACATCAAGTAGATTTAAATTTAGTTTAATTTTGGAAAGGATATAACCTCTGCGAACTACAGATTACAATCTGTGCCTTATGTTGCGCCGTAAACGTCGTACTGGCGACTGGCGTCAGGCATATGAGTCACAATAGCGGCATATCACGCCGAAACTGTTTTACGCATGCCAAGGTCAAAGATTCCTCCCTTGCTGCACGGGAAACAAAACTTAGTTATTTTAGCTTCAATTTGATGTATAAAACGTTTAGTTACCTTGAATAGTATCCAAGCAATTGCCATTTAAAATCCCGGCATTCTTTTAAAAACACCCTGTATTATCATGTTTGATGGCAAAGTTGGAATTGATTATCTTCTTTGTATCATAGTCATGATGAGAAACAGCAAGGAATGTTAATAAATATAAAATTACAAAACTTCAAGCCTAAACTCGGCGTTAGTTTCTATAGATTTCATGCGTCTATAACCAAAATATAAACTACAACTAAAATATGTAAAAAATAATACAGATTAAAGATTAAAAGATTTTAAAAGATTAAAAATTAATCAAAACATACCCAGTGTGACTAGCCTATGACGACGAACGTTTGTTGTAAACCAACCTGAAAAAAAGAAATGAGGGTAAAAGAGTTTTCCTAGTGCTTTGAGTTCCATAAAATAAGCTATAAATACTCATAAGATACTTTTATTAGGCGTTCTATCACTTCACGTTATATTAAGAAAAACGACGTATCCGGGTACATTTCAGTTGATAAGTGCTCGAATTCCATTGAATGGGATCTTTAAAAGAAAATACTTAACCTCGTTGTCGTTTCATTAAAGGTTTTCTACGTAATGTCACAAAAAAGGATTGACATGCATAAATAGAAAACAAATATTATGCTGTCTGTTTGCGTATTTTGTAAAGCTAATTAAAAACCTTCATTAGGTAAAAATATTGTTTAACCACAATGCATAAAATATTAGCCTTATTTTATTCAAATTAATTTAATTTAAAATTGTCTTCTATTTGATTTTAATTGTAGACTCTTTGCTAAAATTGTAAATTATTGGTAACTTATAGTTTGAAATATATTTTGCCAAAAACACGAACTGTAAAATAGGTTAAATAATTACTTAAATACAAAAGTTCTTGTGATACAGATATTATTTTATTCAGACTCATTACAACTCGTTGTACAAGCTCGACAACCTGTCAGATATAATCTTTAGAAACGGGGCTGATCGCTGATTCGTAGTGCTTAGACAAACAACATTGGGACGTTTGCAAATAATAAAAAAACATACAGAAAGGTTTTATACCTAAATCTTTATATTTATCGTGTGTCAAAATTAAACCCAAACAGTGTTTTTGAGCGTCATACAACATAAAGGATATTGTGCCCTACTTTTTGTTACTAATCCGACTGCTGTTTTATTTCTATATTAATATATATATAATATTATATATATATTTAAACTCCTTTGTAGCGAAGTATTGTTTATGCAGAATTAAGTTACCTTACTACTACTCTTATAAGCAGCAATAGTTTAACACCAACTGGGTTACTGATACACTACACGAAATGTGATTACTTGCCAAAATAACATAATCTTAAAATTCAAACTATTGCACGAAGCTGAACTTCTTAAACAATTAAACGAAAGAAAATTTTAATACTTCCATACACATATCACATTCAAATGTGCACTAACAAAACAGTGCGACTTTCAATAACACAACATAACATGACTACTTTAATCCACAAATATTAAAACCATCGTATCGTACACAAATACAAAAAGGGTAAATTATTTCCAAAAGTAGCTAATGGGTAAATTTATTTGAAATGCATTAAATGTTACTAGTAGTGCACAGATCTAATATAATCAAACGCACTCCTCAATATGTGTTTTTGATAGGATGTTTCCAAAAGCAACTAGGGACCAATTAGTTTTGAATGCATTAAATACATGTAGTAAACAGAAATAATATAATTAAACTTGGCCAATGTATGTTTGATATTTCAGAATGCACAACAAACCGTGGAGATTTAGTGATTCGATTATCAAAACATGCAGTAGAGCGACCGCTATCCCACAATCCTGTTTGTACACACAAGTGTCGTTATAACCCGGTTATGCCCCGAGTTTAGTTGTGCCGATACCAAGCAAACTTTGTCCTATCCCAATGTTACCAACTTCTACATACAAATACGATAAACTCGTGCTCTTTGCTTTTAAGTGTAATTATATACTACACTATATTGTGTACAGAAAGTCTAATGCATTTGATATGAAGTAGAGATTTGAGCGGCAATGGGTTCGTACTTGTGATACTATTGTGGGTATCAAATCATCAAATCAGCGAACGGTGTACACTAGATTTATAGAGAGAAAGCTTCCAGCAGGATGTAGATAAAGTGTACAAATATGTGTAGAATGGTGTTTAGACTAATATATAATATCGGGATCCACTGGTTTCAGCTCTAAATCTAATATATTAACAATAATTTACCTTGTGGCCGTGGCTATTTGTCTGGAATCCTTTTCGTCAAATGTGGACTAATTACATAGAGTGTTGACATAGAGTGGCAATCTACCTTTTTTCCAATTTATCCTAGAAAACCGAACAATTTTATGAGGTCTAGGGTTAGATGTTTGCTCTTAGAATCAACTACGTTGATCCTATGTTGATTTCAATTAGGTTCACCTGTTTTGATTCGCTTGCGCTACATCCAGTAGTTAAAAAAATGTTAGCAGTTGTGGTATTTGTTCAACAGTTATGTTTATATGACTTCAAAAATATTTTAATCAAATTAAAGTTTAATTCAGTGCAATAATCACGTGATATATTAAGCGAAATGTACATAATAATAAAACTCTGTGTGACCGTTTGCGTTAAAAGTGTAGTGTTAAACACTAAGTTGATTAAAATTTAATTAACTACTTAACACAGCAGACTAGATAATAAGTCCATTAACCCAGTGAGTAAACGCCACTGCATTTCTCATTTAACTGTAGTAAACCGGCAAACATAAACATTTAAAACTCGTTAGTGCATTCGGATAGGCAGTATATCTAGCAATATAAAACTATATGAAAGCTTGAACGATGGCATACTGCGTCTATAAAAGGCCGTAAAGGAAGAGTTGTGACGCCAATAGACATTTGCGAACCGAAGGCTTTTATATTGGACATATTGAACTAACAGTACGTGGTTTCAACTACAAAACTATGTTCAATTATTAATCAGCGAATTTATTTTTATAATTTTAGTCAAATTTTGGCTAATTTGGGCACACACAGTTTTACATTCGAGTTTTATATGTCTACTTAACAAATACATTATAGACTTAAAGTTGTAATACACTTACCAATGAATGAATAAAAAACAAATTGTAAAGATGAGCAAATCATATTTGGCAGGCAATGTGTCTTATTGGTTACTTTTTAAAATTTGACAAAATAAAAACAATAGTTATTGTTTTATACAAGGCATGGCTAAGAGGAAGATCTGTTACGCTGTAATAAATTATGTCAGAAAAAAAACACATTTGAAAATTTTGCACTTATGAGTTTTCAATGTATAGAGATGTATGCCAACATGTGACTAAAACGTATTAGAAGTCCAATATTAGACCAAGAAGAAAAAACCATAAACTTTAGAATATAAAAGTTTTAAAAATTTAATTTTAGATTACAAGAGAGATATTTCGCACTGTAACAAACTATCCAAGTATAAAGGGCGGATCCTTGTTTCACGACGGAGAGCAGATTTGCGCTGTGACGTCACCAGATTAATTACAACCACAGAGTTATTAATCCAGTGGCTGACATCGACTTCATTACTCTCTGCTTTGAAAAATCGCATTTGTTAAGTTTCCAGAGTGAAAGTTCGGCAAAGTGTAACTTCACTCAAAAAGTTGAGTTTTCTCGCTAATTACAGGGTTGTTCAAGAAGAATGATTCTCTTAAGTTTGATAATTTTAACATAGTTTTGGTTAATGAATAGTTTGTACATGTATTTTTATGTATTACGATGATAATTACATATATAATTAGGAGGTGTGTTTTAGTATCAGTCAGCGAGAATGGTCACATATGTTTCGTTCAGCAAGATGTGTGTCAAACTAAATTGTCAGGTTGTAATAAACTTGCCTTAGGGGATTGGTTGGGAATGGGCTGGTACTGTAGTTGAGTGCAAGACATCGGGTCTCAAAGTTCGGGGTTCAAATCCTGTCCATCACAAATGTGATTATGTGCCCTGACATAGTGTCTAAAACGATTCCAGGATAGAGACTACCTTATGATATAAAAGTAGGTCACTAGAAATAGTTAGGCTTGAAATTTGAGTTTAACAAATAGAAATTGCACATTTTGTGTCATTTAAAAGTAGTGCCTCCCTATAAATTGATGGTTCAAAACAATAAATCAAAGTAACAAACTAAAAATTATGATTATAACACTGTCGTCACACTTTGAGTTCCACGTGTTTTTATTTAAATGTGGGATTAATAACAAGTGTGTACTGTGGGGGGGGGGGGTTGTCACGTGACGTATCAAACAAGCCGCTAGATAACAGCTGTGTACTCAGCTGGTAGAAATATGCTTGTGTCTGTTCCAAATTAGCCTACGGATCGTTTATTTCCTCTAAACCACCCGCGGTTAAAAGCGTCACTTCTTGTCTGTAGCTCCCCCCCTTATTGACATGGAAAAATGTGTAGAACTAACAGATTTATCATTTTAGTATATGTAACTTTTGATATGGATTGATGCCCAAGATTACTTCTTATAATTGAAAATTCAGTAATGTGTTTTAAATTGTGTGTAATTATCTTGTCTAAAGTCTGTAATTACGTTTGGAACTAAAAAAAATGTTTAACAGCAAGATAAATTTATCGAGTTACCAATTAGTAATCGTTAGTTGTACACCACGTGTAGGTACATACCAAGGTACCTCGTGCATATTTAGGTACATATTTCTAACAGAACTGTTCAAAATTTAGAAAAGGATGAGAAGCACTAAATTTAGATAAATATGAATAGCACTAAAACATTGTATTTCAATTTGGTATTTGTATCACTTATTTATTCAACTATATTAACTATAGTTTGTGACAAATTAGTTCAGGTTGCGGATTATATACTTAAAGGATTACTATGAAAATATTCCACCCTTTTTAAGTTAAAATAGTAAATTTTAGTTGTAACTATTATTGTTTAGAGGTATTGATTTAGTTTTTAGTAGCATCCTATTTTATACATACGGCACCGACACATTATAGTTAACATTTTAAGGTGAAGATAAGTGGAGGATGAGTGAATGAACGATATGTAAGCTTAGCTCATGACTAAGATCAGGTTTTCCTCGAGCCAATGATCAAAGCCAGTCCATCAAAAAGCTGAAGACTTTTTAGAATCGAACCGGCGACCTTCCGATTACTAGGCGAGCTCTCTATCCACTCAGCTTAGCTTGACCAATTCTGACTCGGTAATATACAGTAAATGCATTTATTTCCTACGACAATTAATTCACCAGCTATCTACATCATTAACAATTTACCCGGGGAGGCGTGTCCATTACGTAAATTACATCACTTCCAGGCACGATCTGCCGGTTGTAAAGTTCCCCTCCGAGGCATTACGATAAGATCCTCCAGGGTCCAAGTCCTCCGTACTCCATCCTCCATGATGCTAATTGTACGGGGGTCCGATTGGCGCCCGGACAGGGATCATCTATCTCATAAATTAAACACTGTCCTGCACAATGCGGGAGGGACAAGCCCCTTACTGGGGTGGCTCCCTTACATTGTCTGTGTGGAACGACGTCGTTGATACTATGACAGATATCTGTTTTAAAGTAATATATGGTAGAGACTTGAGTGGAAAATACGTAAGAGTGGGTGTTAAATCAAAGTCTATGGGTGGTTGATACTATAATTGTTTAGTATATAATTGTTGTTATTGAGTGGCTTAACTAGAAGAAAACGTCAGACATTAGTTGAGGTTTAAATGACAGTTTAGGGGTAATACAGTATCATGATTGAATTTAATTAAATGTCGTTGATGAAATAAGTTTAAATCATAGTTTAGGGGTTGTACAGTAGCGTGACCTGAATTGAACCAATTACCATTTATGGAACTAGACAAATGACACTTCAATAGTTTTACGGAAGGTTTTGTACTGATTTGGTGTCTAAATTCTACATTGTATCATTTATTGGTTCGACTACCAAGTTATTTTTTAACCTTCCCATATATAATAATTGTAAATATATGTCTTTCATTGAATATAATACTTGGTATAATATTTAAAAAGTTTAATAAGTTTGTGGGGAAAACTGAAGAGAAAACTCCAAAAATGTGAAGCAGCGGGTGGCCGATAAGACATATCCTTTCTTTATAGCTCTCATATCTCCAGTGACATAGCGGCCTCATGTTTTGTGTTCATCTACCTATTTTACTCCCGTAGAGACTTTATTTTTGAAATTTGACTTTGATATTAAAAGAAAACATAATATGGTCTTCGGTATAAAAAACATTAAGTTTTTTTTTTCAGAGAACACTGTCCATGCATAAGCAATTGGACTCATCATTACTAAATCGTGACACAAACTACTTCAACTTAAGTACTAATAAACGTAATAGCCATGTTGTGTTGAATTCATTGTGTTTTAACTGCCGTAAATACGGTTTTATTGTTGCTAGGTGCGTTTAAAAGTTTAATAAACTCAGTCATTACAGATTAACTACGATTTGAGTCATTTAGGAAAGCTGTTTCGATGTATATCGTTTGGATATAGGGTTGAAACAAAGTAACCGGTTTGAATCGATATTTAATCTAAAGGATAATAATGGACGAGATAAGTTTAGGCTTGAACCAGTAGTAATTGTTTGGATACACATGTAATGGGAGCATAGTACAGTATACAGTGTAGTATTTTTCAAAATTTTGGGGTGACGATGTTATACTATGTTATAGCATGATACTGTTACCTGTCTAAACAGGTTTCGGTTTCCTGTTCAATCCTGAGAAAAGTCAACATGTTTTGGAAACTGGATCTTAGTCTCCTTGATAATTGATCATTCAATAACGATAGGCGCGAATTAATAACCACTTAAACTCAGGCAGTAACAAAACTATCACTTTAAAACTCGTTTTCAAACCATCTTTGACTCATAAATTCGCACCAGGACAGGGCGTATTTTAGATAATTACTGGAAATGTATTAAAGATATAATTGAGTCTTGATGAAAAGAGAGTGGCTACATCATTTTATACAGGTCAGGTTACACAAGCAAATATAGAACTACACATTGACAGTGACCAGATCTGTATACTATGTACATTGTACAGTCCAGGGTGTAGTTACGCAGGGTGAAGGGTCGTAACGTGATATGTACTACTAGGGGTGAGTGACCACATCAGTTTATACAGGTCAGGTTTCTCTAGGTCCCCCTTCTGCTTTTAACTGTTCTACTAGTGGAATTCGACTGTATTCCGATTATGCTTCAATATTGTGTGTAATCGACATTGTAATTGGTAAGTATAATATCTGTATTGGTATGTTCTATGTGTTAAGTGATGCAATTTTACAAAACAAAAACTGTTTACTAACAAGAATTATAAAAATGTTTCGATAAAAATGAAATTATGCAGTGATCACAATTTTACATAATAATTTTAACTAACCTATGGACAATTCGCTAAAGACCGATCCACTACCGAGCTGGATAATATAATACTTCAGTCAGGATATTTATATTGATTTAAATGTACAATGCAATGGTCGTTCCATTAATACGTTCTGTGACATTCACTGCTGCAACTGTGACGTCCTGGAACGTGTCCCATTCACATTGTGGTTATCTCACAGTACCTAGCTCCAGACTGTTCCGGATAAGGTTGGCGCCGATGTCGGTATTTCTGCTACCTAACTGTCGTCTTGCTTGGAGTGCCAATTCCTCTGTTTCAATGTTTGCTTGGTTACAATCGAAACACCTTGGGAAGCATCTATGCAAACGTATTAATTCCTTGGAACCATTTTTCAGTTAAATTTATTACGTGTCCAGGATACAAACAGCACGTTACTTTTGTAACTTCTGTTGCTGCAACCGTGATATTTCTAGAACGTGTTCCAAGCAAGTTCTGGATATCTCACTGTAGCCCTAGACTGTTCCGGATAGCTTGGCGCCACTGTCGGTATTTGTATTGTGCTATCTAAACATCCATGAGTCTTGGAACGTTAATTCCTCTGTTTCAATGTTTGCTTGTTTACTGTCCAAACACCTGGGAGGACCTCCATCTCTAATGTATGGGCTTTCTCCAGCTGTTTTTCAATCGAAACTATTTATTCCGTATCCAGGAGAAATGTCAGATGTTCATACTTCAGTTACGGATTTCAAATTGGGATTCAAACTGAAACCATATCCTGAAATCTAGAATTAGCGGTTGTTTGTATTATAATTTCAGGATCGGAGATCAATCTTGTTACGAATACATTACTGTTAAATCAATTAATTTAGTTAAAGATTATATACAAATGGGTGGTCTAAAATAAGTAAATACTAAATGGGACTATATATAAGATAAAATCAATGGACTAACAGGTTGCGCACATATATTTCAAGTAAGCAATTGTTAAGAGAATATTAATGTAGTAGGCCTACTGAAAAAATATTGGTCAAAATATAAAAGAAATATAACAAACTTGTCTACAGGAACGAAAATAATAATTTCGAAGAAATAGATGATAAGGGTAAAGAGCCCCTTAAATAAAAACAAGAGTCTATCTGCTGGAGGTTTTAATTAAAATGTTTAATTAATTTAGTGTTGTTGTTTATTCGATGTTGATGTTTATTTATGTTTTTTAAACTACTGTTGACCATGAAGTAGCTTTTTCGTGGCCAGAATCCGTTTTCAGCTACTCTCGATCATTAAGATTTTTCAATAAGTAATAATGGGCTATGAACTAGCTGATCCAGGTAATTTAGGAAGCTGGATGCGACTTCTAATCCATCTAGTTTTCATCATTAATAAAATGTTCAGTGAAATTACGACTCAGATCACCATGTCCGACAGTAGTTTAATCAAATTAAAAAAAATATGTGCATTATAACAAAGTACATATCACTAGATACAATATCTTTCAACAAAAAGTTATAATAGGTAAGTCATGTTGAGCAACATCAAGAATGCCGCAGTAGTTAAAACTTTGTCACCTAATCTACCTTTCCTAACGTAACCATTGTAACGTAAGCACTGCGTGCTTTTGAGCCTGACAAAATAAATGAATAAACAATATGGCTTTAAAATCTGAATATGATATAGATATATTAGTTTTACAAAAATGTTCTTCAAAATAAACAGCAAGCAAACATGCATATTTTTTAAATTAAATCTTCTCTTATCGAAAAGGGAGATATTTTAGCCTTGCAGAATCAGTTGTAGTCCTATATAAAGTAATTGCAAAATTACAAATGCTGCCTGGTCTAAAAATTAACATGCTTGGAATAGGACCATCAACTTTCCCATTTGAACACAGACTATTTGAATTACTACTACAGTAAAACACTTTACAGTGTTATCACTCGCGATATCAACGACACTTATCATCAGTGTTCGCTGAAGTGGTCGTTAACGATAACATGATAGTTCCGATCACGGAGGTTCTAGTGAACAACTTCACATGGCTTATCGTCAAGACGTGGTTGCAGCAATAAGCAACCATGTCACCGTCACCGTTGACTAATCTAATGAGTTATGAGAGTTTGTGAACATGAATCATATTAAAACTGCAACGATCTTATCGTACAAAGGGTTTGGTAAGTAGTAAAAGTATTGTGTACAACGTTAGTCAGGCTGGCTTGATAGTTACACCTGATTTCCAAACACTGAAAACGTTTTAATTATATTGCAGCAAAAACTGTCGTTTTCATTACATTCGTTTTAGTTGTGTTACGTGGTTCTTTAGTCTCAAGGGTTTTAAAATTCAAACGGAATCTAGGAAATTACGTGTATGTCTTCCTCTAACCACGTGAAAAAAATAAACTGAAGTAGTTTTGGATTGAGACGTTAAGCTACGGTTTTTAATACATTTGCAAGATTATTATTACAAAAAGATTTTAAAAATTTGATAGGAATCGATTTGTCGTTAAGGAAATACTCGTCAAATTATCTCTTAGTAATGTTTAAACTATCTGAGAGACTTAAATTTTATTGTATAAAATTAATAACAATATTTGACAAATACGTGTCTACTATTATTCTGTTTACTATTTTCATTCAAGACGAAGTATTCCAAGGAACCAATGAAAAATTGTGCAATATCATTTATTAATAATAATGCCTAGATATGTGTTAAAATAAGATAACAAAATGAAAGTTTCCAGCCGTGATGCGGGTTTGTATAATTTACAGAGCAAAGACCGCAGAGCAAGGATATTGCAGAGGTGCTGCTACCTGTTGGCGAATATTGCCAGGATGTTTGTCCAACAACCTGATTGTATATATACTTTAAAGGTTAGATCAAATATTACATTAAGATTTATTGGAAGTATATTTCAAATGAAGTACATACGTGAACAAGTTTTGTTGTCGTTAAGAGTGATACAATCAATGTTATGTGCACATAAAACGTACAGACAGTTGATAAATTACTTTATTTGACGTAAAATGTGATATTAGAAATGTTTTTTGTAAATTAAACTAATTATTATAAGGTAAGAAAATTGAATATGAGTATGATGTGGGCTGGTTTGAATTTCGTTGAATATATTTGTTTAGTATTACTTTTATTACGTTTCATCTTATATATTTCTAAAAATAATAACATTTAACCGATGACAGTTTGGCAGCAAAGTGATTTCCGTGACTTATTGTGTTTTAGAAGGCAGTCGGAAAGCGATTTGGGACAGATGACAAATTAAAAAGATCTCAAGCGGGAACAAACATTGTTCGGAATAAATGGGCTTGAACCAGAAAACTGTTTTGACATTTAGCGACCCTCTTTTATGGAAAATATAATTTTCTATCAAAAAGTCGTTAGGTAAAAATAGTCAAATTAACAAATTCCAGTTAATTATGCAAATGTTTTGCTTTTCTTAACATTTTAGAACGTGGCTTTAGGCCCTATATAAAAATACGTGTTTGGTCACAGAGATTAATATCGAAAGAATTCTTTCAATTTTACAAATGTTTAGAAATAATCTATGGTTTAAGCTCCATTATGAACAGAAAATTTTTTAGCGAAGCCTCTATGTGATCTCTTAAGCTTATAATTCCATAAAACATGTTTAATATTAATCCACCGGTTAATTAAAAAATTGAGAAAACCTTTACTCAAATGTATCATCGAAAATGTTCTTTTGACTTTGGCAAATCCATCCTGGGGCTTATTACTAGAAAAGGTAGTATAATAAAGTTTACTTTCCCTACATCTATTGTGTTAAAATAAACAAATGAAAATAACATGACTGGCTGAGTCCGAGTGGTCAGTAGGAGAGGTGATAGTTGAGTGGGCAGAATGGGGTGCGGGGAGGGGGAGGAGTGTTGGATGATTGTGAGCTGAAGAAGCCACAAGTCAACAACTCCAGGGCTACCAACCAACATAACACGGGCTGGTGTAATTACACACGCTTTGTACGGTTGGCAGCACTGAAACGGCGGGACGGACTAGTTTACTTTACAGGGAAAACTTCACTAACACAAAACTTACTATTTGTTCTAAATGTTGGTGGTATTTGGAATATATTTTTGTATCGATATTAGAAATTTGACTATTTTTAAAGTACAATGCAACACAATATAGTTGGGAAAACAAACAAAATAATTATTTGTACAATCTTACGTACGTTTTTAAATAGGTTGAAATATAATTATAACTTTTTTTAGAAATATAACATCATATAAAATGGTTTAATAACTTGTTTGTTGAGTGATCCAAAATACGTGTTAGATCACTTAGCGGACAAGCCAATCAAGTCCAATTAACTTCGAGGATCAATAGGCTTCGAGGCAAGATTATAAATTATTTAGTTGAGCCATAAAAGTGGGGAATTTTTTAATGCAATATGCAATGATTTCCACGAATTATATTCGTCTTTAATATGCATTATGTTGACGCAGATGTAAAAATGTTCGTAAATGTCGTGTAAATATATATTACAGTCTGAACAACTGTTTGACAACTTAATACACCTAGTAAAACCTGATTAAATTTGTTACACACATGAAAGTGGCTCATCGGTTGTTTGGACTTAGCATAATCTTTAAAGGTGTATTGGAAAAGTATACAATTTTGATCTAACTGTTTGTATAGGAACAGTTGGGTATTGCCCTTTCATGAATAAAGTATTATTACACAAACTGAAACAAACCTAATTGAAAATGTTACACATCATCGTTAGTTCTTATTCTCACTTTACACACCCTGATTCGCACTAACAAAATATCACCAAATATCTTTGAATGAAATTATTTAAAAAAATGAAGTAATAAAAGAGTACATACAAATTATCATAACCGCAACTGTATAAAATGTTATTTAAACTTTATCAACACTGTGTAAAAACTTTAAAAGCGTGAATGCAGGATAATTTGCGAGTTCGCAAAATATGTAAATTTTAAACTAGATAAACACACTCGGCGTTTACTAAGTAAGACTGGTCTGAAAAGAGAAAACGCACTTCCCTGGAGAAAATTTGTTTTGTACGGTGCGGAATACAAAGAAAAGGCATATGAAGTTGCGAGGCAGTGCCGGTGTGGGGTAGAACGCAATAACCGAATTTTGTTGACACGGAAAATAAAGTTTACCGAATGCTTTTGAAGAAAAATAACTACATAAAAATGGTTTGGTTATTTTTTAATTTTTTATAATAGCTATTGAAAATATTTGACAATGATAAGCACACAAGAACTGATAAACAACGATAATTCTTGTTTATGGCAGGAAAAAGTTCATTAAACCAAATCTGACCATAAATTGTTGTTTATGAAGATTTCAAAATATGTATGCTTTTTGACATATTAGTACCTTACTTATATTTAGCGAAATATCATATATACATTTAAGCTTCTGTAAAACAAGTTTGACTTTTCCTCTTATACAACATTAATTAACTTACTTATCTTATCAGCTCAAACAGACGGCTCACCTGAAAATGGGAAAAAAACTTAGTTAACATACATTTACAGAATGTGGGTCATATATCGTTTAGATATATACAAGAAATACTACACTCAAAATCCCTCATTACCAGATAATAATGTATAATTTTAGGATGCCATCATGCAGATAGGAAAAACAAATGCAGTTTCTAAAATTCATACCCTACTAGTTGTTTAAGATATTCAATTTCCTTATTTGCAATTATTGCTTTTACGTTCATGTATTTACAGGAACGTTTAAATAATTGGAGAGTTAGTTTCGATTGATTTTGTTTTGAAAACATGGTATTGTAAATGCTGCACAAGAAAACTAAAATGTACTAATCTATTTGGAATATATTCTAAAGAATGAACCTGCTCCAATTTTAAGCGAGCACTGGTAAATTTGATTAAATTATTTCCCATTGAGATATTTAATCTATTAAATTGAATTAAAACGTTAAAGCAAACGAACATCACTGATTCCAGTAATTGGCAATTATTACCTTTCGAATTTCACAAGGAACTTCCAGACTGAAATTTCTTGCCAAATAACGTTAATAATAATTTATATCCGACTGCAGATGTATATTTATTTCGCAAATGCATATTATGTACACTATGATTCGGTTATTTATTTTGTTGCACTGAAATCCTTATTATTTATTACTTGAAGCGATTTCTACGAAACACTACTCCTCCGTTAATAATGGACGGATTTTTAAAAACGATGTGACAAAATTAAGTGTTTTTTTGTGTAGACACCTTCTTTCACTAATAATAATAATAATAATAAATGGTCTTTATTTAGCAAGCGTTTTTCAGATATGTATAATTCTGCAACACAAAACAATTCTGTCCTTAACCTACTTAAACTATAAATAAAAACAATCTATCAACAATTTAAAAACAATATATATATATATATATATATATATATATATATATATATATATAACCAATCTTCGGAAACAACCTATGATACTATGTAAAAACAATCAATATAAACTATAATATAAATGGAACAATCGAACAGAGGCTGTAAGCCCTAATTAAATCACCACTTTAGATATGGGATGGCGAGACATGGTATTTTGGAATCTTACAATGAGGGTCAATCCTTACTTTATAAGGACAGTAGTACTGGTTAGTAGGATAGGAAAGTCCTCTCCAAATTGGAGACAACCCTCCACCAAAGTGAAAAATACAATAGCATAGCTGATCTTTTCCTTCTCAGTGCAAACGTAATATAGTTGCGCTATGAACGCAAGAAACATGACTCACAAGCCACAGTTATGGTAATGTAATGCATTTCCTAGACTCGTTCAGATATTCCGCCAAGCCATGGTATTGGCTGCAAAGTGTTTCTGCTTGTAAGTGATAACCTAATGCTTATCTTATCACTTTGGTACACAGCGAATTGACTACGTCACTTAACTGCCTGATAACACTATGATCGAATATAACTCCACATTCTGTCCCCTTTGGGCGGCATGAATGCAGTTAATTTTCTTGAATCCCTCTGCCTAAATTCATGGGTTAAAATTTCCATCGTTAAAAATTACTTCCGACTTATTAAGTATTTTGAAGGTTTCTTTTTTTAAATAATCGAATAATCTTGTTTTATATCGGTGCAACGAATACAATGCTAAAGAACGAATCACTAAATTAGTGACCGGTGTCACTACATTATACATTTCTTTTAAGCGTTAAAATTTTATGTGTAGGTGTAGATATTAGAGCCGCTCCTAGTACGGAATTGCATTATACATAGCATGTATAATCACCAGTATTGTAGTACTGAACCTTCCTTATGATGTCATCATATTGAACTTTTAGGCGACATGGACCGAATATTTTAGGCATTTAAAATACGTGTTACTCTTGCAAACAGAATGAAAAACTTCAGACAGACAGAACAGAATGGAGCATGATGAATTAAGTTAGCCCAAACGATCATCAAACCAATATTAATATTTATCACCAACAATGTATCAATAATAACAAAATTTTTGGGTCCAATATTCAATCCCATACAAGCGTTGTAGTTTGTACCCAACGTGATGAAATCTCTATTGATATGGTTAGAGCTGTGAGTCCGTTTGCCATTGAAGCAATAACATATCTAGTGAATGAGTCATTAATTAATGGAGTATTCCCTCAAGCGTGGAAAAAAAGCATTGTCAGACCAGTTCCTAAAACGGTGTCTGTAGCTAGAATGGAAGACCTGAGGCCAATATCTCTAGTCCCGGCAATATCAAAAATCTTGGAGAAGATAGTTACAAATCAGCTAACGGATTTTATTAATGAGAATCATATATTACCTAAATTGCAGTCAGGGTTCAGAAAGAACCATAGCACCTGTACTGCGTTAACAAATCTCTTTAGTGATATGATTGATGCTAAAGATAAAGGTAGATACAGTTCACTGGTTATGCTTGACTACTCTAAGGCATTCGACTCAATGGATCATGACATGCTGATTGCTAAAATGCACTATTTTGGATTTAGCTATGAAATCACTACCTGGATTCGATCGTATCTCATCGACCGACTGCAGGTTACTAGACTTGGAAACGAGACATCAGAACCCCTCGTCAAACAACGGGGTGTTCCTCAAGGCAGCTGCTTGGGCCCTGTTCTCTACACACTTTACACAGCTGACTTCCCTAGCTGTGTAAAAAACTCTACGGCACATTTGTATGCAGACGATTCTCAGTTGCACTTGTCTTTTGAGCCTGTTTTCATGAAAGAAGCAATTGACAAACTCAACGCTGACCTGGAGAGCATCTCCAAGTGGTCATTTGCCAATGGGCTCAAACTGAACCCCGATAAGTGCACTGTCTTACATACAGCGCCTCTGGACCAAGTGCAGACCTTGAGAGATGATGGAGTGTCTGTCTGTCTCGACGGCCGGAGTCTGGTAGTGTGTGAGAAGGCAAAGACTCTTGGCGTCGTGATTGACAGATGCCTGAATTTCTCCGATCATGTCACCTTTGTTTCCCAGCGAGCCTTAGGGAGACTAAGAGGTTTGTATAGGTTCAGAGGCTTGTTGCCTGAGGCTGCAAAACTTCAGCTCGTGCAGTCACTAATACTGTCAGTATTTTACTACTGCTTCCCTGCATATGGCAATAGCATTTCTCGGGAAGACATGTATCGTTTGCAACGTCTGCAAAACTCCACAATCCGGTTCATTTTCTGTTTGAACAAATTTGATCATGTCTCTCCCTTTCGAGAAGTAGCTAGTCTGCTTCCCGTTGAAGCCATGTGCAGGTTGTTGACGTGCTGCATGACCCACCGAGTGTTGTCACTTTGTGAGCCCGACTATTTACGCGAGAGGCTTTCTCTTCGCGATGAGGTTTCCCAGCGAAGGACACGTCATGGTGGGAGGCTTCACCTCCCAAGAGTTTCTCTAGAGCTTGGGAGGAAGAGCTTCTCATATTTTGGTCCCTCGTTGTACAATGGTCTACCCGGCGGCCTGAAGGTTGTTGCATCTAGCAAAACATTTAAAGAAAAACTTAAAGATATCTTTTTAAAACAATTGTAATTATTGTCTAAGTGTATAACAACCACATTGATATGTTGAATTGTTTTGTAAAAAATTTCAAATTGTTATGTATAATTGATTGTTGGATAAGATGTTTAGCATAGTGACGAAAGTTGTTCTGAAAAGCTGGTGTACCAGAGAAACGCTGAATAAAGACATTTTTATTTATTTATTTATTTATTTATTTACCCGAAATGCAACACTACAATACCACGCTCGGCTGGTAAATTATCCAAATCCAATATCCACAACGGTTATATCCTTTGTCAACATGGACAAAACACGAACGCGTGAAAACCGGTGAATAAAAACCTATTTGAACGCGTATTATTGACAAAAGCTTCTCTTAAATTGCTATTTTGAGATCAAATTATAAACTTTTTTACATTATATATTGTGTAACTGAGCTAATATAATACAAAATTACAAAACAATTGAATATTTTTATTCACAATTGACTTCCATTGAATTACCGTTAGACCAATGCCTCATAAAGTTACAATGGCAAATAATGTTGATGTGTTATACTGTATTCTTGTTCTTAAATGTGCAAAAATGAGTATCACAAATCATTCAAAACATATTGTGTTTACCTAAATTCAGTCAATTATTGTAGAAGTAACAAGTAGGCATATTCTGAGTTGTTTCAAATAATACAGTAGACAAATCTTTCGTCATTTTGGCCATTTGTTCACAAAAACAGATTAACAAAGCTTATTACACATTTAGAAGGCAGTTTAAAGAAAATATATTGTTTTAAATAATTGTTGAACATAAAATGACGTAGGCCTAAGATATGATAATATAAGACATTTTCCTTCGGACGGAAACACTGGGGCTCTGGGCTTTGTCAGAGATTGTTTTATACATGGAGTGGATTCTATCCCCGATTTATTAAATTCCTTGAACGATCAAAGCGATTACGTTTTTCTAACTCGCTGATTGCGTCTTCAGTTAGCAAATATGAAAATTGGTTTTTGAGGAAGGGGATATTTGTTTACATATTAGTTCAATGTTAAATGTTTTGCTCCAAATATAATATATCCGCCGACTTGAAATAAGTTTTGTAAAAATTTCGCTAGTTTGAAAATTGAATGACAAATATAGGATTTTTTTGTTTAAAAGATAATAATCATGATACAAAGTTTCAATAATTGACAATATTGAATGTTCTCCTTCAACAAGAATATTACATAGAACATTTCAATACCCAGATATTTCTAGCTTAGAGTTTTTTTTTAACAAGTAACACAAACTTAGTGTAAACAATGGAAGATGCCTGTTTTAAAGCATGCAAATAACCAATAACCAAAATCGTCAAAAGTTTAAGAAACCCCCCAAAAAACTGCATACTACAAACCGGTAATTACTACAGATTATCATCCATTTTGATGGCCATAGTTTTAGCGAATTTCCCATATAGGGAATAAGCTATTACCGTAGGTCTCATGGTAAGACCTGGACCCGGGACCGATTTAGTTTTTCGTTTTGAGGTCCCCAGAGGCCAAAAACACCATCCGTTCAAATTAATATATATATATGTGTCCGTTAGCGCGATAACTCGAGCAAAAACGATCCGATTTTGATGAAATTTGGTATAAACGTGTAAACCTACATTTATTCGAACGAGTTCGCGAACCAGCATGATCAGACTATGGGAACAGGGGTTTATGGGGGGTTTTATGGGGGTAAAAATGGGTTTTTCTAATTTTTCACCCTGAAAACATAAAATTTTGCAATTTCTTTCTAAACCATTTTGTAGAGTTAAAAAAACAAATAATTTAGTATATTGAAGCATTGTTGCATGCCTAACAGTTACGGAAAAATCGCAAAATAATGTAAATTTAAAATTACCATGTTATTCTTATGGAGAATAAATACAGTGTTGTACCTTGCTTGTGTATGGACATATATTAATGAAATTTTGAAATGTTGTTTACTTCATACTGAGCTATTAATATTTCAATAAAACCCCCCTATTTTCTTCCCTGTAGCAGCAAACCTAAGTACTCATTAATATTAATGATGTTTAAATAGGAAATAAATCTGACAATTTTAAGGGAACAATTTAGTGGAATTCCAGCTGTGTATATGGAAATTCGCTTAGTCTGCAGGTTTGCTGCGGCGGGGGTATTTTTATTTACCCTTTACTTTCAAAACTCTTTAGGTGTAGATTCGCTAAGCAAAATTTAATGGTTTCTATGACAACAAAAGTAATAACAATGATAAGCCACTGAACCAAATAAAATTATTAAACTAATAAAACGTATTTATCCTCTGTAGATGATAAATTTGAATACTAAAAGCTTCAAAGGACAATCACTGTGTCCCTGTTTTCATACGCTAATAAAGTTTTGGGTAAAGCTAGTTTATTATAAATTTGAAAGTGAACGAGTAAAACTACAAACATATAACTTATAAAGCCTAAGTATAACTACTGACATTAAGAGACGCTCGTAGATTCAGCTTTGAATGTTCAGAACAGTAGTGTGTTATTGTACCGTACTGCATCACTTTTAATTCGCAATTTGCTCTGAATTGCTTTTCCACTGCCATTCTACTACTTCCGTCCCTTCCAGCCATATTGTATCCTGCGTTATAAAGTCGTACGTTTTATTTGGCTTTCGAGAAAAAATATTTAAAGCAGCTTTGCTTTCTAAGGGTTTTTGTTAAGCAGTGTTTTGTCTCAGTATTTTTTAGGGTACGGTAATTCAATATTTATATTATTTCCTATGCAGGCCAAGTTGAAATATAAATCGTTTATATTATTTACAAAGAGACAGTGTTTTTAACTTGTGTTTAGTAGATTTTATGTCTCCTTGAAGTATTTAAAAACTATTCATAAATCCTTTTTTTAATATTGATTAAAAACGACCTAATAAGAAAAGAAAAATTTAAAATATAAACACCCGTAACGATTTTAGAATTGTAGCCACTTAGTGGTTAAAATACTGAGTAATAAATAAAATGTGGAGGGGTAAAGGACGTACTAATTCATTGAATATGTTTTAAAACCTTAGCTCATAACCACAGAATTCAACAAATTAATTACTAAGTGACCCGTGATAAAAAATAATATTGTACGTTTAATCTTGTAAGACATGTCGCAGATCAAAAATTACTAAAACTACGTACTACGTAGATAAAACGTATCGGTACTCATCATTAATTAAAATATTCTTTTTTCAAGTATGTATCCCAGGGTAGACATCCCACTAGAGCGTTTGGACAAGCTATGATTGCTTATTTGAGTTAAAATTTTAAAGAGGGAGGCTACTGTTGGAAATATATTTACTCTTAGTTTGTGAAACTTTGATGGTTTGAATAATCTTAGATGTTATTACAAATACATTGTCATTTTACTTTGGCTTGGTTTGAAATTTAGTGTACGAAACTAAAACAAATACTTTATAGAAATATAGTCAGTCTGAAGCCTTAATTTTTTTCTAAAACTGGCCAGAGAACAGCTTCATATGTACAGCTTTATCATGTGAAGGGGAATCTAGTTTGATCTGATAGCGATACTTTCTCGCAATTTAATCGTGTATGACGTTTGTTGTTGTGTATTTAACAAAAGGTTTGGGTTTTCAAACCACGTTTTCTATGAAACACGACTCTAGGCAAGTCAGAGCAACGTTTAATTCAGATACATGAGTCGTTCAATCCGATGCCGTTCTTTCAATTTGCAATCTGCTCCAAATGGCTTTTAAAGTGTCTTTCTATGCCATTCTGTCCTATCAATAGCTTTATTGTCTTTATGTTCTCATTGTTTGTTTTGTATCGATATATTGTCCTTGTCCAGTGTATTGTCAACGTCGTTCAACACTATCAGGGATATTCAGTTATTATAAGTATGCTTTTGATATCTGAACCGTTTAATATAAAATAAGAAAAGAGTAATATAATTATCAATAGATCAAGCATAGATTCGGACTACTAGTTTAGTAGAGCCAATAATTAATACTGAAAATCGCATATTGATTTCCATAAGGTCACGTCATGGTCAAGAACAAAGATATTACGTATCAATTACACTGTCATGAACTGGAGATTCCATTTACGAGTCAATTTTTTTTATTAATAATGTTTACATTATATATTTAAAATATAACAAATAACTTAACATTCAATTGTTTAGCACAAACTGTTCTGAAGAAGACAAAAATTAATTAGTCGTGCCAGATAAATTGATTATTAATAGCTACTTTTACTAAATTTTAACTTCCTAACAGCAGCTTGTTGTACTGACAAAATCAAGAAAATAAAACTTTAATGGTAGCCTAAATTCACCCACAAGAAACACAACTTCCTAGGCGTATTTTGTGTAATGTTCCAATTCATAACGTTGTGTATTTATTTAACGGAAATTTAATTAATACGCTATTAATTCGAAGTATTACAACTTAGCTTAACTACACAACCACAGTAACGATTTGGAAAAGTTAATAATTAAAAGCAATAAAGAAAAGAAGGATGATGCTTATTTGGTAAATTAAAATTAAATTAATTTTCTTGTTTGCCTAGCCAAGAGGACGCTGGACCCAATTTAATTTATAACAATCCAACTGAGAAAGCCTCTTTGCAGCCCAACGTCTGAAAATAAACAACAAATGTTTCGTTTAATCTGCCAGTTCTGTTCTTCCTTAGATAAAAGCTTGTGAGAAATTAACCTTTTTTACTTTTACCTAATTTACTGGATAGAAGAGTCTTAAAGTATTTTTGTTATTGAAGTCCTTAATAAGTAATACATAGCTAATTAGAATGAAAATTTATTATAAACAACTGTGGGTTGATGAATGTTATGTTATAAATGTTTTTAACATAATAAACGATTACGCAATGGCTACTGAATTCGTCAAGTCAACCCAGTTCATCCATAAGGTACAGTAAACGAATGAAAGAATAAAAATGGCATTCCATCATACACTATCATGAAAGAATACCGTCGGAATCAAACTAGACTTAAACATTAATTTATTTCTCATATATTTCAGTTTTTCCAAAAATATGTCTTTCGCAAGTCTTCTTGTATTATCCTTTACGATTATTATCTTTTTAGGAATTTTCCAAATATGGAATAAGCTATTTCAAAACTATCTTAGAGTTTTATGGATTATGAATTCCAAAGTACCTTTATTTCCTATACAATACCAACTCAAATCACCGAAATTAATCTAAAACAAATGTTTTATCTGTAAATGCCAGTTACACAACATGGACCGGTTTACAGAATTAACGAAACAGCTATTCATTTAAAACCCGATCTCTATCTTGAAAGATGTCCCGAGTCCATTAGTAGTATTATAAAAGGAAAGAAAGAACCAGAACTAGTTTAGGTTCAGTTGCAGTCACATGTTCTTGTAAGGTAACCGATACATACAGGAACTGTTATCTACCGCAAACAGTGACTCATTCGTGATGAAATACCTGCACAAAGTAGAGACGACAAATAACATTGACATTAGTACAGGTAGACTTGCATCCTATTGCTGAAGCTTTTAGAGATTGGCTCACTATACACAGTGTTTGTAGATTTAAAGGTAGATTATACTATATAAGCTACACTCTTACGTTATGCTGACGAGACAAGGCATTAGTTTATGAATGGATTGCAATATCAAAATAAAGTTTAGTTTAGTTACATAACCCAACATAAACAGTAAACAAAACACTATCAACATAAGCCAGACAACACCGATTTAGGAGGCACGGACATTGGAGTTGTCTTCAGCTGATCTATGAGATGAGAAATGTATGAGAGAGAATCGTGAATCTATCAGAGATATGATTAGCCAATCGATAGATATCAATGAATTAATAGAGAGGAGTAGATTCATATTTGCAGTTAATAGTCGTTAATGAATCAAAATACAATTGTTTGTTGAATCTTGTGAGACGACTTAAATTATTCTGAGAGTTACAATAACAAAAAGCCCGCCACAACATTAAGAATCAAATTAATTGTGAACAACTGGAAACGTACGTTATTAACAGTAATTTCTATTGACGGTCAATTGATATATCTTTTAACACCGACAATTAATTAGGATAAATTTACGAAATGACTAGAAATAAGTTGTAACACCTATAATAAGCACTTGTACCTATCGACAATCGATTGATCAACTTCCCACTTTTAGGGACACTTTAAGTTGACAAAATAATGTAAGATAGCGCAAAGTAAATTAAAAGTCATTACCTGATGATCGGATAATCGACTAGTCGATATTGGAAGATAGCTCAATAGAAACAAACACAATAGCAAGCTTCGATGACCGATTGTTGGAATTTGGCACACGAAGGATCCAATTAAATTACCTTAATAATTCACTTCATGCCAAGTAGATGATTAAATTTCTGGTAAATAACTCAAAACACAGTTTTGATCAATATAGAATCGATTGACTCGCTAACCATTGACAGTTTGACAAAGTTACGACCTTGAAGTCCTAACAAATATTCAAGAATTCAAATAACTCAATAAGCAATTTAATAAATCGTTCAACTAATACAATATACTTAGTTGAAGTTTCATACAACCAACAACTAAGGTATTATAATTTTTCACTGCTACCATGTTTACACATTCGAATACATTAATTATCATTCCGAACAGAAACAAAATAACGGCTTAACCTAACGAACCGTGAATTGTTCAGAACACAAACATTCTGCAACTCTTTGTTTGGAAAACAAAAACAGCATTCAGCTCCGTTGAGGCGGGCAGTGCAGCAGAGTACAGTAAACCCAACTGAATGGAGCTTTTATCGGTTGATTTGTTTGGTCGCTTTGATTCATCGGATCAATCCGGATTGATGGTTGTTAAACACTCTTGTCAGTTCATTATAGGAACTGTCAGTAGGCCATTAGTATGTCCTTAGTAACAATCAACACGGGTTCACATCAACAATCATCTCTGAGCTGTTGAGTGGGTTAGCGCGGTAGGTGGTTGATGGGGAAATGCAGCTTTTAATGTAGAGATTGTGGATAGATATCTATATCGTCATGATTCAGGGTGAACTCAATCAGGTGTTTAAAATACGTGTTGCGAGATATTGTGTTTATGAAAAGGTGAAAAAATACCATTCTTGGACTAAGTTTCAAGTGGAAAAGCCCCTGTCAAATTTGGTCTTCAGGGTGCGTCTGCGGTTTTAAACTGGCAGAAATACTGGACGACATTTCGGATGCATCATTTATTGAAGATTAACATTCGATTATCATGGAATATATAGTATGAATTTAATATACCTTATGGCCCAGCAACATAGTGATAACGAGATAACAAGTAAAACCCCCCTAACATAATTATATTGAACTGGACTGTATGCTTCAATAGTCAACGTTAAAAAAGCATGCTAGGAATCATGCTAGGGAACATGACCGTGTCGTTGAAATTGTGAAACACTAGTCGATGTTTCGAAAGCACTGCAGCTATCCATCCGAAACGTCCAAATAACAGACCTGAGACTATGATGATATGATCATTTTTCTGAGGTGTCGCAAGTCGCGAGTATTAGGAATATCAACCTTGCACACAGAACATTTGTACCCAGAGTTAGTTTAATCGTGTTGTGAGTACGCAGCTGTTGCGTGGACTGAATCCGCTGAATCAGACTGCTGAGTGTATAAAACACGTGGCGTGTAGGACGTTTGGGTTGGCTTATAGACGTCTAAAAGTAGGGCTGTCCTCATTTTTAACGAATGTCCGCGCGAAAATGTTTGCTGTTCGTAGGTAAATGCAACTCCATAGAGGACATTTTTATAAATGTGTGAAACCAGGACACAGGCACTGCCATTGTTTTCATCAAGGTATGCGAAGTTTTACAGTGTAAAGGCTTTGGCAACAGTAAAATTATATTATGTCTTAAGTACTCTCTCACTGAAAGACAAGATCAGACTCCTTATCCAAAGCCGTATTTAAAAGTTTGTTTTTTGGTTGCGATAATCCTTCAAATTACATAAACTTCAACAAAGATTAACTTCAACCGAAGAAATCACAAGATAGTAATTAAAAGGAGAACTCAGCATAGTATTCCCAGACACACGCGTGTGTATCCAGCATATTCTCAGATTTCAGGGACTTGAGGCAAAAAAACCGGAAGGTCTCTAGCAATACTCAGGTGCGGCACGTAGTGGTGACGTCATAGTGTTACTGAGTCACCTACATTGTCTGCTACATGGCTACATTGTCCGTGGACATAGCGTCTACATGCGGCGCCGGTCACGCCGATTGGATATGGTTCAAGATTCGTCACGTTATTGAGAGTCTTATAAGGTATAGTTGAATTGAAGACTAGCCCAGGAGGCTGCGGGAACGAAATTACCTTCGCGAAATAGGTTCTATGAAAAACACGTACGGTTAAAACGATTGGATTGGAAAGACTGCAAGGAAAATAAGCATTCTCTTGTTGATATCGTCAAAATGTAATCAAACGTATATTGACCTCAGCAAAGTATAATTGAACCCCATTCAGTTTAAAGATGTTCAACCATATTTGGAATTACGACTTGGAGAAAATACGAACTAATTTAAAACCGTAAGAAAACAAGCTGTTTAAAGACGAGATAATATTGATTGATACAATCACTACAGATGTTTTACATTTACTTGCTTATATAATCGATATTAGAAGAGCTACATGGTTATAACTTATTATTTACCCAGAATCCTCTACATAAATGTCAGTACAAAGCGAGCATAGCAGCCCAACACGCACAAGTACAATGAATTGTCAGTTATACACATTTAGTAGAGCGTGCGATTCCAACAAAAAGAACAACCGCACATTTACACCTATGTGCGACGCTTTGTTTGTGGACAGAAGGTATTTCTTTCGTCTCACTGCACACTACACTACATGGATCTATACAGTATATGGATACGATACTGTACATGATCAAGAAAATATAATATACCGCACCTATGAAAATAAATAATATTTTTCATCAACTCGTGTCATACTGTACACGGACACTAGCTTTGAAATATATAAAAGTTTAAAACTGATATAGAATAAACTTCTTTTGAGACAAAATAATATAATAAACAATATAATACCATGTGTTGTGAAACTGATTTCTTTATCATTCTACTTCGTATGAGGGGATACAACACTGGTCCCTTTGGCCCTGTTTTACAACGGTTGAAGACGTGGAGTAGTCTGTAGAAAAGTCGTGTGTGGTACATAAAATCTTCGTACAGAAGCCCAATTACAAAACTTTGTTTTCAATTGTCTTTTTATATTTATTGTATATAATATTATTATTATGTAAGATTGTCCAATTATAGCTAACCGTCGCCGATAAATGGTAACGCATAAGAGACCAAGCTAGCGAGCTAAGCAGAATGAATAGAAATAGTAATCAATCTATCTGTGTGTTTACAGCTTTGATTTGTTAGCAACCATTCAGTCCGTTAAATACTCGTTAAGCGCATCCGCAGTTCATTAAACTGTTATTACAATTTACAGATGGGTTTGTAAAATAAGTACATGTGTTATGGGTTTTTAGATTGTAGGCCTACTCATGATAAAGGATTAGGTTTTACTAGATCCTATATCACTAATGAGTTAGAGACAAAATTAAGTATTTTAACACTGATATGTAACATATAAAATGGGATGAGAAATGTTTGAAGGTTTTAATTCAATTCAGTTTAAATTCTTTGTTTTCATGCTATGAACGAATGATGTCATGTTCCCCTTTCTATACAGTGCACGGGAGGGAACAAAATAAATCTATCTAAATTGTGAGAATATGCTCATCTCGGATTAATTTTTAAATAGCCGTTACATAGCATGACTTTTAGTCCGATTAATCTTTTCTCAATAGCAGTAAAAGAACTGTCATTTACTAAAACCAATCAAAATAAAGCCTTTGAAAATGTCATACCGTGTTAACAAAACCATAAATTGTAAAATGGATTCATTAGGTTAGTGGAGTCATTAAGACGAGAAGTAAGCAATGGTTAAAACTATTTATATCCTATCAAGTTAACAAACTGGCATTTATAATGTCAGAGTTAGTCATCAAAACCACGTGAGAACCGGTTGGAGTAAAACCAGTTTAAAAGGTGATCTCAATGAAGGGAACCAGAGGTTGTGGTTTCTGTGGTCACACGAAACGCAATCATTATACTCAAGAAAGGACCGCTTTCTTTACAATGCGTTGATAAAGTAATATTTAATTTATATGCGTTTTGTGGCATGCTTGGTTGTTTGAGATGGTTATGTTTGGTAAGACCCAATCATATCTAAACACCCACCACGGTAGCCCAGGTGTACGTTGGGCTGATAAACCACACAATGCTAGTTCAAAACCTTTTTGTTTGCTTATTTGTTTACCAGTGGCTTGCCAATGCAACTCATACCGTAACGTTACTTCGCAGTCTTGAGATCAAGACAAAGCTGTACCAGTTCCAGTAGAAAATTTACCAATAAACCTAACTATTTTAATGCAAATTTTAATTACGATTAAATCATTTATTATAATTACTTTAGATTTTCAAAATAACAGCTTTTCAAAATAACACGATACAATCTTGTTCGGAAAGAAATTACAGTCATCTCTCACCATGAGGATAATTTGGGGTTCTTGAATTCTTTCCAGAATACAGTCACGTCTGTGTGTTCACCCCAGCATCTCTACAAACTCCCCAAATTTGGAACCCCCTCAATGAGTCATCGCTTTTGTCCCGCCCTCAATACAAATAGGGATCTATTTGATTCCAATTATCCTTCGAAGCTACAACAATAACTTGAGAGATCTAAGTGACACTGGGTATTTCATTGATACCCCTCAAGAGATAAGGGAAACCAAACAAATAGATGGGTTTAGATCAAACGTTTTATCTTAGAGAAAATGTTTAGGCCTACATTTTCTTCATTAGGTAATTCAACAGAAAAATATTATTTAGGACATAATTCCTTGCACCACCAGTTATAAAGATAATATAGGGCTATGTAGCCCTACACATGGCATTCAAACAATCGGTTTTGTGGTAAAACAACATAGCTTTGGTCAGTAACAAAGCAACACAAGACAACTCCGCTTTGTACACTCATCTTGCGGTCGTATTTATGTTGAACAAAGTTGGTTACAACACTATAGACATGCACACAACTGTATATAATTGGATAATGATCTATATTTATTTAAGTTTTAAGTGACGTTTTAGAGCGGTGATTTCGAATAATTATTTATCTCTCAGCCTAAGGTAGAGTTCAAAACACATGTATAATTGTTCTGTTATAGTAGTGTGGAAGAAACAATTATTTGCAGACTGTGTTTTAACGGTATTGTATTAAATTGAACCTTAAGAGAATATATGCAATTAAATATCTAAGAGGCTTTGTTTAGTTTGGGTTAAGCCATCACTTGAGTGAAATAATTGAAAATTTTATGATCAACCAATATTATAGCTTTAAGAGTTTTATATTGTTATTAACGAGTACCCTGTAAAACACGTTCCAGTATTAAAATCTTCATTCGGATACGTCTAAATAGGCGTCACAATTCTTCCTTTACTTTTAGTCTTAAATTATTATCTGGTCGTAAAAATTAATTATGTTTTTTAAGCATATAATTAAGCTAAATCAATGATATGATAAAGAATTTTTATTAATGTTTTACTAGAAAAAAACAATAGGGATTTTAGAGATGTTCATAAACCCGCAAAACCCTAAACAGGAAACCGTTTACTGACCGGGAAAATCAAGTTATTAATTTGGTTGTATGTATTGGATGCGGACTTAATTGATGTTTGGACTACTAATTAACTACAAGATGGCCAAACATAGTTTTAATTTCTGTACTATATAAAAAAGGATGTACGAAGTGATTTGGACTCCTATCAACCACCAACGGATGAGTACAGACCGTATGATCACTCCTGTCTTATCAATATTAATAGACATCATATGCCAAAGTAGGTGTCAGCCACATGACGGAATCTCAAGTGATTATTCAATCAGCAGTTGTGTGCTTAGGTGCCATAAGGATGAATATTCAAATTAACAGTTTAATGGCCTGAAGTGTAATGCAACAATGGTTTTTAAGAATTTATAACTTGACGATTAGACTGTTCTTGATCATTAAGCTTTTAATATTCGTCTTAAAATGCGCAGCCTGGAGTAATAACGTAGTGTCGTAGTTCCACTGATTAATTATTTTCTAACCTATCGATTTCTCAGACACAGATATCGGCACAGTGCAGTTGTATACACAGTGAGTGGTAAATTTGGGTTGCTTTGTCAACAATACTAAATATGTGACAGTATACAGTATTTTGAATGACTGACTCTATTTACACTCACGAGTAAGTAAATGCTCAGTTATTCACAACTCTGTTTGTCATTAACTGAAGCAATATGAGTAATGAATGAGAGTAATACTCAATACTACCCAACGTAGGCCTCTTCGCTACTACACTACTCAAGCACACAGACGACCTTCAGGTTACGTCTACCTTGCTGTTAACTGACTTGCAAAAGCAGTTCTATACCTGTAGTTGGCTAGAACGGTAGCTTGTTCACAATACAGGACAAATATCTATGTAGTATTAAATTTGTTTTTAAACAGTTTCCTAAATTTATATATTACCGGAGATTTAAATCAAACTTTTATAAAGCAATACGTAATATAATTATCTAGAAAGAATATTAGATGGAACTAATATTATATGCACCATATACAGATGATATTATACATGATTATTATCATGATCAATTGAAAACGCCACTTAGGTGTGTATTCTAACCTAAATATTATTATTTTTTTTATTTTTTTTGTGAAGTATGAGTGTAGAGTACGAATGTATGATCTGTGTAGATTTGTTATACTGACTAATTAATAAGATAAGCTGTGAAATAGGCAGAATCATTTATTGAAACCCCCAAAGATCAGGGATATCTAGGTCCAGTTTAGAACCATCAAAAAACGACACTGACTTTTCACAGGATCGATCGTGGCAACCATTTGATTATGAGTCAGGTGAGAATTCAAAGGACAACCAAACTAAATGTATCCATTCAGTAGTTTGGAATAATTACTAAACATTATTTTATTTCCTTAACTTTGCACTGTACTTAATTATGCAAAGGTATTTGCAATGTTTCTCTAAGGAAAATAAATTTTTTGGGTCCAAATGTTTACGATTTGGTTGGTTCTGAGCGTTGTGTAGTTTTACATCGAAGGTTATTTCCAAAATATTCGTTTGTAAGAATCTAACGTACTGTTTTACATGTAAATAATAAAATACTTCACCCAACATTACAATATAAAATCTACTACTAATACTGTGAACCCTTACAAGCCGGTAGATCTGTGTAAAAAACTACAATAAGGACGATCGAAATATACCAGGCCCAAACGTATATTTAATACGATATATCGTACTATAATACGTACAATACGTGATAATGTTCATCAGGCCCAATCGGAAACCTAGTTTCCGTTACAGTACAAGATTAAATATGTTGAATACTGTCTGAATGAACTGTCTGTGATTATCAAAAATAAGTAACATTTATTCTTAATTATTTGTTTACATTTCCCAAATTTACTGGGACGGGCGGCATCGTCCTGTAATCCAGCTACTAGGAGGTCACGAATTGTGGATGTTTATAGGGATGCACTGTGGATGCGATGCTCCCTGGTGTGGATTAACGTCCGCACTAGTGAGTACTACGACAATCCACAGTACTATCCTGATAATTAGACCAATTCGTAAATTACAAGGAAAAATGTGGTCCGGATTCCACTATAAACTGTATGTCCCTTAGTTGCCATTATCTGTATGGGCTATTAATTAACAGCTGTGTGTAAGGAACATGTCGGCCTTAGTCACTAACAAGGCTACAAGATCGCGCCACGCATCCTACACTCATCCTTCACTCATATTTGGGTTAATACGCACATAGTGGCGTCCCCATCTTAAATAATTGATAATTGATAATTGATAATTACAATGTCTTACCGATTTTTCTTTCATTTGATATGAGGAATCATTATCTTGCCGTCATATGAGGTCGACGAAGGGCAGTGACCCACAATCACTGTGTAAACATAAACAAGACTTATTGACGGTTCACAGTGAGCCACAGCCAACCGACGACGATGATGAAACACATTCTGGCCTTCCTGTCAATGTGAATTGATCACATGCTAAATAAAGCATGCACTCTAAAATAATGACAGAATAACAATACCATGGTGACAGTGTGAACTGTGCTAGCAGTAGTTGAAAACGGGGTTAATTGTTTAAAGTGTCGAACATGTTGTAATGTTTGTTTATATTATGACTTTTTGCTTATGTTATGTTAAACTCATAATTTAAGAAAAAATTACATAAATCAAATGTGATAGTTTTAGATGGATTACTATTTAAATCCAGTTCAAAGGATTTTTTACACCACATAAGGAAACTCCAAATTATATGAATACAGATATTTAACTGTACTGTTAATGTGTGCGTTAATGATGTACCTTCGAATATCTATGCTTAGCATTAAGTTATACAGAAACTGCACAACCACATCATGGGTCTAAAACTTTCAAAAATAAATCTGTCAACATATTTTGTAATCACGGCACTACGATATACATAATTTGTTTTTGTTTTTAAACAATGGCGTTGTGGAAATTATCGTTTATATACATGTCGTTACATTTTGAGGACGATTTGGTTTGTAAAACCCTTTTTCAATGTTCAGGAAGCCCTCAATGGGTGTTTTCTTGTGGCATAGAAAGATTTTTTATCCTAAGTATTCAAAGTAAGCACGTAAGGGTTACTTTCGTAAATGGAATAGAAATATGGACACAAAGAATACTTATAGTCCAGGCAACGAATGCTAAAAAAAGGGTATAGAGGGAAATGTTTGGAACACAATTTCTGACTTCGTAACTTTGTTTAGTATAGTTAGGAGGTTAACATACCAAAAGTCCCCGCCTCTAGCCCTTGTGCTGTGGGGGAGGGGGGGGCTTGAAGGTACCATTTTTTGGTTTTTTGCTAATATCTCGGAAACCATGCGTCCAAGTGAAATTATGCTAATAAACAAAGTGAAAGCTTATTAAATTTCCAGCAAGTTTGTAATTTACTATTTTTCGATATCTTGTATGGTTTTCGCTTTATTTGCCATCAAAAGTTTGTAAATTTGGAAAAATACATTTTTTCCAGATGTTTTTTGTTCTTTTTTACAAGTTGCCTCTTAAACTATGCACCCTAAAAATAAATGCTGGGCATATGGTTGTAGAAAATTAAATTCCCTTCAATAATATATATGACTTTACTAGTATACCTCCTTCCGTTCAGATTTTAAAGCAAATTAAGCGTCAGTATAAAAAAATTAAATTTAATTAAAATTTAAGAAAATTAAAATCTAGTGTTGAGCAAGGAATTTGAAGTCTTGCAACAGCTGTTGACTACTTAATATTTCAATTTATCACCTTACACAGTCAACTAATTGGTTGGAATATTCACTATCATGTAGCTAAGGTGAGTGATGGGCGTCTAAAAATAGCACAGATACCCTATAGAAAATATACACTTGTGGGCTGCCTAACCAGCTTCCTCACACATGATGATCTAGCTAGACTATTGTAATGGGAAAATGTGGTGTTATAACCATGTTTATGCATTTAAAAGTGTCTATATGACACTGGAAACCAATCATAACAATAAAATTGAAACCAAGACAGTTGACATATTTAAGTAGGAATTAACATAAAACATTACATTAGTGAGTAGCCTTAGCCTACTATTGAATCAATTCAGCCTTGCTATCTTAGTTTGGAAAGGACTACCATCCTCATAATTGTTTTTATCCTCTTATTCTCTAAGAAAGAAGGTAAGGGACATCTTTTTCTCGCACCATAAACTATCTTAACAAGGATTAGATGATATTTTGAATGCGATTCTACTGGATGTGACAAAAAATCCTCAGCATTTGAGAAAAGCAAGGTTGCTTATGCGAAGTTGTATCTGAATTCCCCAGTGGCCCAAAATGCATCATCGGTCCTTCACGCCCCCTCTCCAACACCACCCAAATACAAAAGGTAGGGGAAATGTACATCTTGATTTGATATGGGCTTCAGCGAGAGAGGTATCGTGCACTTCAACCTCAATCTATACAGGTACAAGTCAATTTTTAAATCGACGGTCTCCATCAAACCTAATATCTCTTGTCTTCCTCCGACTGATGGTGCTTTCAAACATCGTTTCCTATCATGTACATTCCAAAAGGTTCAGCTGTGGCTGGGAAATAACCTGCCTTCTCTTATGTAAGAGTGGAAAAGAATAATAAAAACTCTGTAGTAGCAGAGCACACACAGCATGAAACTACACTGAAGGATATTCTCAAAATTGTTTTCTGCCTATGCACATAAAACTGTACTCGTGCAAAATCAGGGAGCAAAAAAGCAAGCCTAAAATAAGTATGCCAAAAATGTCAAAATGTTGTCCCTGGGAAAGATGACTAAGAATATGAAGAAAAACAGTATACCATTTCCAAAATAGGTCCGGTCCGATGGAGAAAAAAGGATAAAAATGATGAGGATGGTAGTCCTTATTAAACTAAGATAGCAAGGGATAGAATAGTAGGCTCCGATGTAATGTTTTATATTAATTCATTTAAATATGTTATTTATCTTTGTTTAAATTTAATGATTGTGATTGGTTTCCAGTGTCATACAGACACTTTTATAATATTTTCCCATTACAATAGTCTAGCTAGATCATCAAGTGTGAGGAAGCTGGTTAGGCAGCCCACAAGTATATATTTTCTATAGGGTATCTGTGCTATTTTTAGACGCCCATCACTCGCCTTAGCTACTTGATAGTGAATGTTCCAACCAATTAGTTGACTGTGTAAGGTGATAAATTGAAATATTAAGTAGTCAACAGCTGTTGCAAGACTTCAAATTCCTTGCTCAACACTAGATTTTAATTTTCTTAAATTTTAATTAAATTAAATTTTGTTTATACTGACGGTTAATTTGCTTTAAAATCTGAACCGAAGGAGGTAAACTAGTAAAGTCATATATGTTATTGAAGGGAATTTAATTTCCTACAACCATATGCCCAGCATTTATTTTTAGGGTGCATAGTTTAAGAGGCAACTTGTAAAAAAGAACAAAAAACATCTGGAAAAAATTTATTTTTCCAAATTTACAAACTTTTGATGGCAAATAACGCGAAAACCATACAAGATATCGAAAAATAGTAAATTACAAACTTGCTGGAAATTTAATAAGCTTTCACTTTGTTTATTAGCATAATTTCACTTGGACGCATGGTTTCCGAGATATTAGCAAAAAACCAAAAAAT
Source organism: Macrosteles quadrilineatus (assembly GCF_028750875.1). NCBI lineage: Eukaryota > Metazoa > Arthropoda > Insecta > Hemiptera > Cicadellidae > Macrosteles > Macrosteles quadrilineatus. Next base: position 54,547,999 of record NW_026542601.1, read on the forward strand.
GGTACCTTCAAGCCCCCCCCCCTCCCCCACAGCACAAGGGCTAGAGGCGGGGACTTTTGGTATGTTAACCTCCTAACTATACTAAACAAAGTTACGAAGTCAGAAATTGTGTTCCAAACGTTTCCCTCTATATCCTTTCGTTGCCTGGACTATTAATGGAAATTCTATATGAATCTTTTTACTCAGCCGTTAAATGCTTTTATATTTACTGATTCTAATACAATTGGTTATACACACCCTATGGAATAGAATAACGTACAACAGTATCGTTATTCCTACCAGTAACTTGCTAACAAACTATTCCGTTTACAATAAACATACTATAGAATACTAAACATAAACATTACTTATGACCCAGTTTTGTTTGAAGCGCAATAAAGTGAAGACGCGAAAAGGAAATGTTCTTCTGAGGTGGGATCCGAGGTAATGAAAGCTTTATAAACTCGTTGGTGAAGTTCAGCTCGCGGAAACATTAGAGTCATAAAGTGAATGAGCAATTCAAACTTCCGGGTCCATAACAAAGATATTGCGGAGTTTGCGTTGGTCGTAAACTGGGCGGAGTTGGGAGTTGTGCGTTGCAATTCGAGTGGGGAAAACAAAACAAGGCAGACTATTGGTTCAACTTAGGTCAGCATGTTAATTCAATTTTAGAAACGTTATAAGAACATTAGGTTTGTTGTGGTGAAATGCATTGACACACCATAATTATACTGTCAAATAATATCAGTTGAGATTTCCTTTGCTCAGTTCATCCAGTGAAACTAACAAATCCTGCACATATAGGAGAGTAACCAAAGGATAACTTATCTCAGGTCAGACTTATATAGCATTGGCGTGCTAGTCATTCATGTTTACCGATAACGCTAAGTTATTTCACTGTAAAAAAAGAACTGTTTAAACTAAAAATGGCAAAGCTTGATGAAAGGCGGTAGTATGATTTTGGAAAATTATATGTGTACAACTGTTGTGTGGATATTATAATATCTATATTTACTGGTGGTTATGATCTTCAAGTATCTTACCATAATGACTAAAAACAATTTTGTTGTACAACAAGCAGAAAACAGAAGTAACTTAAATTTCGAATTAGATTTAGTTCAAAACCATAAATACCTTAAACTGTTAGAAAAGATGATTGGAGAACCCGAAACATACCTGAAACATAGGAACATTTTTAGAAAAAAAATCGAATTACAAAACAGAAAATTAGAAGTACACTTTTCCTACGTACCTATCATGATAGATTTAAACCTCACTGTGATCAATAAGTTAAGTCGATTAATATAATTTGGGTAAGTTGCTCGATGCAGAAGGTATATTGTAAATTTCGTTGAATAATCGAGTTGTTAATTTATACAAAAGGAATTAAACATATAAACTGACCATTTAACCATGTAAAATGCATTAAAAACACTTTCAAGGAACAGAAATCATATTTGATTACATTTTCTCACAAATTATTAAGTGTAAAAGATACCAAAAACTAATCCAAAATACGATATTCAACAAAACAAGATTTTCAATATCGCTGCAATCTAAATTGTATACAAAACGCTACCAATTCAACTGGAAGAAAATATGGTTACAAACAAGAATATGTTTCTTGGAAACACCAATGAAAATGTAAACAAACAGTAGTTTAATGTATAAACAGTTTGGTCGGACTGGTAGAGTCTACAACCAGTGCAACCCCCCCCCCCCTCACCATGGCCGCTCTCTGCATAATGGATAGCTCTGACTGTAATTTCTCCAGGGAGGCGAAATCAACAAGTTCTATTGGCAGGCTCGGCGATCGTTTAATGAGTTATTCCGTCTAGTTCACTGATTCATCTCGTTACACAGTGTTGCAATTCACAACTTTAAGTTATTAAACAAGAGTAACTGTATAAATTGGATTTATCCATATTGGAGCTATCCGTTCCTGTAATGAGGTGCAATAAGCCGGCCCCTTGTCGGCTCAGTGCCCTCTACGGCCAACGGAGAAATTATATCTATACATTTATTTTGATTATCTGTCTTTCGACCGACCTACCACGTTTGGTAATGGGTAAGATGGTGGATCTGCATGGCCAATGTTTATCTTTATTAGTGTCAGTAGAATTATCTTTTACCATTTAATATTGTTACCGAAGACTCATCAAGAAAATCATCATCTTGTTCTGTGGAAATAGCTTGATCATATTGACTTCAGATATGTATCATATTCGTATCTGATATGAGATCAGATATCAAGGTACGGTAGCGATAATTACACGGTAAGTTGTAGCACAGCAAATGTTATGTGAATAACACAAACTAAACTATTCCGTCACAATAAAATTAGTTTAAACCTGTTACTTTTTTCGATAATCATTAGACATCCTATTCTTTCTCACAATCTGAACATTTTCACATCAAGAAAATTCCAACACCAACCACTGCTCCTAATTTCCTACCTACATCCCAAACAAACCCAATCAACAGTTAACCAGAGAACAACCAATCGCACACAGGAGCTGAAACACATTGTACATGGGTTGGTAAACGTGTGTGTAGACAATCACTATCCGAACATTGCTCTGTTAACCTCACATGTTCCCATTTCGTGAACAAGGAGAACGATTTCCTACGACTGATGGTGTTCTGTCACGCCATCCCCAACTTGGGAGGTCAAACGATGTTTTTAAATGATGATTCTAGACAATATACGTTTAGGGTGTGTTTGGTAAGTAATACAGTATGCATTATGTTGGGATGTAATTAAATGTGTATATGTAGTTGCTCGTTAGTAAATGTATTGCCTTTAAGAGGAAGAATTTATGACAGGGAGAAATATTTCACATTTACCTAGTTAGCAAATCGCAACATGTCAGTAAATAAAATGTATGGTTATAGATAGTATAATTGGCTTCATTTTCGAAACACTACAGAGTGCTTTAAACTTTTCTCAGTTATTGATCGGCAACAGTCGGATTTCTAGAGAACTTGCAAACTACTTTACTGCTAAGCCAATCACATTCCAGGAACGTCAACTCAAAGTTCCTTTACAGCTACAGAAAATTAGTGCAGTATAATTTCATCCAGTGGCTCCCACACAAAAATGTAATGCAACAACAAGAAAGATTCAAACACAAAACACCATATCATGTCGAAAATACAAAAAAATCCTAACGGAAAACTCTTCAATAAAAGATATTTCATCAGAAATGGCGGAGACAATAAAGGATTCATTGCTGATTGCAATATAGTACTGTACAAGGATAACCAACCAATCCCGTGTATTGTTATACGTCTGAGCAATCACGTATCTAGTTGCGGTGGAATTAATTGTCCTCTTGCAATAAGACCTTGCACGCACACACGCTCAGTGAAACACTGGTCACTTATGGACACTAGTGGATAATCGACATTCCCAGGTGCATACTTAAGGAAATGTTTAAATTGTGAAAGCGATGGAGTACGCACACACAAATGTGTTGCTTAATACAATTATTGTGCAGAAAACAATAAATTAGAAGCTGGAATGAGGGCTTGAGTGGTTTTCACAAACATTATTTTCAGAAAGCAACCCCGAGCTATAGATCTACTCCTCAGACTATGTAATGGTGATTTGACGTAATTTGACTTATTGTATTATTTGTATAGTTGGTGTGTTTCCCAGCTTTGCCTCGATTGTGTACTTAATTCTAGAATGGTTCTTGTTCCTTCGACATAATGCCAGGACCCGATTTCAGATAACGAAACTTCACTAACTAGAATTTTCGTAATAAGTGAAGGCAAAAGTCAGCGAAAATATACCAAAAACGAAGAGATGGTAAAGATATTGAGCAATATGAACTGTTCCACATAATTATATCGATAAAAACGAATTTCCAGTTACATCCATGATGCTGGGAATAAAGATATGGTATTAACTCTTTTTGTGACCATAAGATGAAGGACGAAGGACGAATGAGATACATCCTACTTCGCCTCAAGTCCTGACTGAATGTCCTGGGAAATACCGCTTCTTGTACGGCTTCTTACAACTACCGCTACGGAGTGGAACGACTTCCTTATATACAGACGTTATTGCATCTAACTGCTATTAAACGTTCCATTTCATTTGAGATAAGCTGATTTTCAAAGTAGTATACGCCAAAAAAGTTGGAGAATCAAAAAGAAGTATTATTTTTAAATTTAACTTCTTTACGTTATACAAATCAGGCGATATTTGAAAACAATTAATTAGAGCAAGCCTACGTCTTGGAACCGATCCTGATATGGCATCTTTCATTGGCAATAATTCTTTCTTAAAAATTATTACGGGTTTGTACTAATCGTATACTAATCCATGTAAACTCAACAAACATTGAACAAATTTAATAATCTAAAAGCCATTTGATCCTCCTTATGACTATAGGTAATACACATGTAAAGCATAAGGCATTTTGACACCACCTACATGACTCTACATGAAAATATACTACTTGACTTAATTCCAGACGTCATTAATACTAGGCAATAAAATTACCTTCGATTTACACCCATTTAAAAAAGATTTCACTTAGGGCCACTATTTTTTGTTTAGTTTTGAAGACAGACAACAGTAGCGTATAGATATGTCTTGTCATTGACTCCTTGACGTCTTTCCACCCCTAAGTGGCCGAGGGGGGGGGGGGGTGAGATGTTCTGTGCTGGGGGGGGGGGAATAACCCTCGAGAGTGAGGGACCAGACAGAATGCTAATGTGGTTTTCAGAGTCGAAGTTTTTGTGTTCGTCAGGAAACATGGTACATCAGTCTATATTTCTAATTATCAGGTTTTTACACTACCATTTTTCTCAATGTCCTTTAAATGTTTTAAAGTAAATTTAACTATGTGTGGTTTACCCATTGGTTAAAATGCCAAAAGCTAAGCAAAAGTTAAGAAATAAATGTATCATTCATCTCACTATAGTAGTTTTTAATATTCCTAAATAACACGAAAACAATTTAGCAGTTTGAAAAAAACCACCCTCTACATTTACTGAACAGAAACGTGACTTGAGAATTCTCCAAGGATACTAAACTGTAAGGAACTATAATCAACCCGTGATTAAAAATCATATTCAAATTACTCAAAATTAAAAACAAAAGTTAATCACTCGATTGTCGCAGATTTTTGGTTGCCGTCAACATCAGAAGTATTCAGTGCTTTACGATTCCAATAAACTTTGATGGGTTCTGATGTAGGGCGGTCGTTAGTGAGCGATCCCTGCAACAACCCTTTGGGGACCCTTTCACTTCTGCGATTTTTATCCTAAACGGGGTATTTCGTAAGATGAAATAGGTTATGATTATTTACGAAATAATCCTGGTTTTATACGTTTTGGTGTTTTGTTGCTATGTGACTCTTTTGAAAAAATACCATAGCAAATTAACTGGGTAGCTGAGATTTAGTCCTTACCTGATAATCAAAAGGATCCTGAGATAATTCCACCAGATCCTTTGTCAAGGTTCGACACTGGACCCTACTATACTTGACCAAGGGACTTTTGAGGAATAGTGCAAGCTAACTCAACTATCAAAAAATACAAAAATAGCATGATAACGAAAACATTCTTAATTGGTTTGGCAATACAACATTACTGGACTGAAATCTGACATGTGACTCGGTGGTGACAACGTATATAATGAAGTGGTAAATTGTGGACGTATTGACAATCTAATCCATCAAGACTTCATGACAGTAAATAGCATTATCAGTTAACCCTAACCACCAGCAATAGCTTTGCTTTGACATGTAAAGCGTGTGATTTGTACAGCATTCTTTAACTTTTACAGATTTTTCTGACAATAAGTGGAGTCAGTTAGCAGCAATAATTAATCATACTTAATGTAAAATGGACTAATCGTATCTGGGGTAGACATTTCCTCATGTATATATTTTAAATTGGTTTGCTAAAACATTAGACTATGGCTTTGTACTTTGAAAATAAAGCATCAACGCAGTTTTGCCACTTGCACTATTATATCACTTCTGTCACCGCTAGTTTCTAAAAATTTGACGGCATTGTTCTATCTTTAGATCACAAGACATGGTTTTATGATTTCGGGTGTTTGCGGATGTTAAAGAAATGTTTATTATTATTTTATTTTTGTTTTCGTGTTTTTCTAAGTAGGCCTACTATAAGTGTTATTTGCAACTCCTGCTCGCCCCATTTATAACCTGGCATTCAGTGAGAATATACCTTTGGTTTTAAACACCTTTAAAGGGTTAGTGATATTATTGAGGATAGGAAAAATTGGTTTGATTACACAAAAAAGAAAATAAACATGTTGTGATACTCTTCTAAACATTAGAAACACATTTTTACAGATAATATACTAACATAAATCTAACAAATGTGCATTGACAATTTCTGGAAGAAACTTGAAAAAAGTCTTCCTTATTTAAATGTTTATATTTATATTCTATTTACTTAATATATACTTAAATCATTGATTCCAATCTTATGTATGGTAAAGTGGTAACTATAATTGTGAAACTAAACCTTATAACATCAATATTTATTTAGATAATACCAAGTAAAAAACAAACAACAGCGAGAGATAAAGAAACTAAACCAGAAGACAAAGAGGATGCGATCAGGCTCCTTTCACGGACCGTTCGTCCCAACCAAACCGATGACGTTGCGCATTTATTTCTCAACCCTTGTCCCACTTAAGTCTACGAGGGATGTGATTTGGTTTGTTTTGTTGACGGAAAATTGTTGAGAACGTTGCAATCATTAATAAAAAACTTCAATTGTAGTAATCATAGTGTTCACGTACTTTATGGTTACATTTACATACAAATAATTGTCCAAGAGTTCACGCAAATTAAAACTACTTACTGTTTTTCAAAAATGTATTGTGCTTAAGAAAAATGTATCGTATATTCAAACTGGAAAACTACAAACATTCGGTACCATACGAGGCCGGTAAACACAATTTGGACGAGTGACGTACGATATTTTACGCCATATTTCTCTAAGCTAACTTAACAAAAAATCTTTTACAGGTCCCTTATATATTCCCACCTACGAAAGGACGAATAATCACTACTCATTATATTCTAAGAGAGGTTATGTTTTTGTTTATAACCACCCATTGCCAAATATACTCAGCTGGTTGATGTCTGATAAAAAACTCATTACAGCATAATAGAACGTGATTAGACCCAATTTGATTAAGCTGACGGCAAACAGCTATTTTCTGGACTAAATCTTTGCCTAGGAAGTTCGTTAAAACAGTGTTGTATGGCATAAAATACATTAATAGTATACTTTTTCATTATTTACAGATTTGGATAATTATTTTGCCATACTGTAAATTTCCGTTTGACCTATAAATGTTAAAACAAAGTTATACCTGGAATTTGCTTTAAAATATGAACAACTGAATATATTTTTAATATTTTTTTTAGAAGAATCGTTTGAAAATAGTCTAGACAAATATTTTAAGAGTCATCTTATGTACTGTATACTTTCCAATGATGTAAGAGTGCATACAAAAAATTTACGTATTAAATAGATGAAACTAAGATAGACTGTCAGCTATTTTGCCAAAAATGTTTACGAGTTACCAAAACCAATCCATCTATGAGATATCATCCAGAATATTGATACCTATCAGTTCATACTGCATGGGAAAAACATTTGAATGTCAAATTTTACCCTGCACAACTTCCCATCATTAAGGTAAGACTGGAACTGATAGGACGTTCAGAAAGTTTTGCCGCCAAGGCGCCAAGGCTGTAAACAGAATGAGCAATCAAAACTTGGAGGTCCATAACAGAGCTTTGGAGGGAGAGAGGCTGAACTGGGCCATAACGAACGCCATAACCCTCTGTTGCTGGCTTCGGGGGGGGGGGGGAGTGAAATGGCCACCGATTTGATGTTATGGTTGTATAAATCTGAACAATGGCAAATCTTCTTACAATTAATTCAAATACTTCAATTATTTTATTTACTTTTTAGAGTGTTTATTGGGTGTGTTTCTAGACTTCTGGTTAACGTCATGAGCTTCGGTACAAGAGGGTCTGTTTTGATTGTAGGCATGAAAACTTGGGAGATTTTGACAAATTTCCGCGAAAGTCATTTAGGTTTATTTTTTTAAATAAATTTATAAAGTAGAACTTTTTTTACATCTTCATTATAGCATCCCTGATTTTTTTTGTATTCAGTTCAACCCTTTCAAAAAGTAGTTTCAATAGTCCAGTTTTTGATCCGTTTTCATGTTTAATATAAAGAGCCACTCGATCTCTAGGATATATTTTAATATGGGGTTTGTATTTCAATTATCTTGAAAAAAACCTTAATGTACAAAGTTTTTTTTTACTTAATGGTACTGTATATTGGAATTATCATCACAAACGAAAGGCACTTCAATATCTCAAAGTACATTTCCATACCTCATTATTTTAACAACTAATAACTGACTAATAATTGGTAATGAATACACTTATAGTGGAATAGAATACAGAATAGGACCGAAACCAGTTCGAGTCGGGTGGGGCGGGGCATGCGGCATCCAATCAGCTTTTAGAAAACTGTCCACTGTTGCCAAGTTGTGCCACGCACTCAGTCTCTGCCCGATAGCCGACCTGTGCGTTTCTAGAATACCCTCCTGTTTTGTCAAGAATTCGTCTATGAACTGTGTTTCGCCCAATGAATACGGACAACAGGACGCGACGTGGACGACCACGAGTACACGTGAAACGTTTGCGATATCGTAACGTCGGACGTGGTGTTCCTTTACGTAATGCAAATATCTTGATAGGCCTATATAAAAATGTCATTGTCCCTTAAAAATTTTATTTAAGTTTCATACGTCAATATTTTCTTTTGTAAATATTTTTATGTAACAATTTCCAGTGCAATGTAATAATATTTTCTAATAAAAATAGTTATGTCATTTTGGCAATAAATTGGCAGTTATGTTATCTATTTCCCTTTTTACCCGGTATGTTTTTTGAGGATTTCTAGAGTACCTACATTAGAAGTTTTTTGTTTGTTATAGAAGAGTGAATATATCGTATGACTATTTTAATGAATGCAACACATAACGTAATGTATGTAAACGTTAGTTCAATTTTCTTAAATTCAATATAAAACTAACGGACTTTTTTGTCAAATCACAATATTACAGAAATGTCTTCGTCACTATTGAGCTACCTGTTCTCCGTAAGTTTAAGTTCAGTCGAGTGGCAATAATAAGATTAACGGAGTGAGGGTCACAATAGGTGTTCAAAGAAATGCAGCTTTGGGGTAATTCCTAAACATTGACCAACTTCGTTTCCTAAACACAACCAAACTATTGCTGTAAATGTTTGATATGGAAGATTTTACCTTCTTCATTTCCATGTTAATTTGTTTTATGTATCAAACTATAAGCAGGGCAACAATTTTTAGAACTGCTATAAAATTTTTTGGACCATATGTATTCATTTGCTCATATTGTTACGGTGATTTGTTTAAACATTGGGGTTGACAAACGTGTTTGACTATAGGCAACATATTTCCAGAGACTTGTAAAGGTGACCCTATATAAAATGTATTTTCATTTTATATTTATTAATTTTATGTTAATATATTTTTCAAAAACTAAATCTAGTAGCGGTTTAAGTCATTAATTGTGCAAATAATCTATCCATAATCATGTAAGGGATGAATGTATCTTCCATGTGATATAAACATGACAACACTAACCGATACCGCCAAAAAAATAATAATTTGTAGTGTTAAACTACCCTACAAAGTGGGAAGACAGAGTCAGAGGGATGCCCCGATGCCCGCGCCCGCGTCCGCTCCCTGGCTCTAGGTGAAAGTCAGCTCACCAGCCAAGAACGAAGTGGCAACGTCGCATCCCCTACCTCCTCAGAGGCCAGTCCTATTCTGTATTCTATTCCACTATAGTTTTACAAACTGTATAAGTTTCACTGACAACAAAACAGAAAAGACAATATTTTCCAATAAACTATGAAATAAAAAAAAAACAAAAAAACAACAAAAAAACTTTGTGGTGTGTTATAGTTTATGGTCAGTTTATTTTAGACGCTATTATGATATTTTTAAACAATAAGAAGGATACAATTTTAGAACAAGAAACACACCATTACAACACGCGAAAAAAGAATGAAATCATACCCACTCACCATAGACTTGAATTTTACACAAAGAAGCCGTCTTACAAAGGAGCAAGTTATTTCAGAAAATTGCCAAAAGAGTTAAAGTGTCAAATAAATAGTTCAAAATTTAAACTAAAACTAAAAACTTACTTGGTTTGCAAAGTATTATATTCCATAGAAGAGTATATGAATAATTGAGCAAATGTTTATTTAAATAGCTAAGTTGACACTATTCAGATGTACTAACATGTACTTGTCTTGTATGAATAAAGATATTTTGATTTGATTTGATTTGAACTGAAACGAGTAAACGAAAATGTATGGAATATTAAATCACATAACTTTAATGACAAATAACACAAGTCAGATAATATGGCGAAATAATAATGACAACGTTAACCCCAACTGGCCAAACAATTGGCGAAACTCTCTTAAGGTCAACATTACAGACCGTTGACCAACGTTGCATATTCATATTTCGATTACTTCAGAGAACCACTAACTTTTGACGTAAATAGTATTACACTTTGGAAATACAATTTTTAATGCTGCAGTTAATTACTTTGAGCATATTAAAGATCTAATTGAACAAATTAATTTTATTCATGGTAGAATGAAAACCATAGTATATCCAAAATGTTAACACAATCGGTGTGAAAATAGTATTCATTGGATATTTTACTCTGTTAGTAATCAAGTCACCTGTTAAATTCCAAGAACAGTTCGACACTTTTTGATGGTTTAAACTCAAGCTTGGATCATTGGGATTTTAGTCCAGGACCTGACTAGGGTTCTGTGTGCATGTCGTGTATAGAGAATTTTGCTTTTGCATTTCAATATAGGTGTCTTAGGAAGTGTTTTCAACTCGGGTGTCAAGTTCGCACCTGGTACGTTTTCCAGCTATGACGTCATCAAAATGGCGGCCATTGATTTTTATAAATCGTATATTTCGCAAACTATTTGTCGGATCGGAATGAACTTTTTTTTGTTTGAAAGATAATTTTAAATGCTACCTGTTTTAAATTTACACATTTGTTGTATGTTTAGTACATTCTACATAATTTTGCAAAAACCTGTATTTTTAAATATTTTTGTGTTATTTTTGTTTGTAACGTTTTATTGATACAATTTATCAAAAACCACCAATGAAAAAAGTTGTAGAACGTTTAAAAATCTTTACAAAAATACCAAATTCGATATGTTTTACTCAAAAGATTAAGTCAAGAAACTAGATAAATCTCATAAAAACACCAATTTTGGCGCAAAAACGCCTATTAGTCCGGCATCTAGGGCAGTTCGCAAGTCTTATAAAGACAGTTTTACCATTCAATGTTGATGTATGTGTCTAAATAAGTGTTTTCAACTCGGGTGTCACGTCTGCACCAACTGCAGTTTCCGGTTATGACGTCATTAAAATGGCGGAAAGGGCTATATTAAAAATAACTATATTTTACATACCATGTATCGGATCGGAATGAACTTATGTTTGTTTGAAAGATAAGTTTACATGCTATCTTTCTTACATTTACACTTTTGATGTATGTTTAGTAACTTTTTCGTAGTTTTGCAAAAACTTATATTTTTAAACATTTTTGTGTTATTTTTGTCGATAACGTTTTATTGATACAATATATCAGAAATAACTTAAAGACAAAGTTGTAGCACGTTAAAAGGGCTTTACAAAAATACCAAATTCGATATGCTTTACTCAAAGGATCACGACAAGAAACTAGAAAATCGTACAAAACAACCTATTTTGGCGCAAAAACCCATATAAATCCGACATCCGACATTGTTGTGCTTTTATTTGCATAAAAGAAGGTAATGGTCTTATTGTAAGTAAAATAGTTGGTGAAATCGTAACATGTAGCAATTTTAAAGACATCATAACCGGAAACTGCAGTAGGTCCAGACGTGACACCCGAGTTAAAAACACTTCTTTAGACACATACATCAACATTGAATGGTAAAACTGTCTATATATGACTCGTACACAGCCATCGATGTCGGATTTATATGCGTTTTTGCGCCGAATTAGGTTGTTTTGTACGATTTTTCTAGTTTCTTGACGTGATCCTTTGAGTAAAGCATATCGAATTTGGTATTTTTGTAAAGCCCTTTTAACGTGCTACAACTTTGTCTTTAAGTTATTTCTGATATATTGTATCAATAAAACGTTATCGACAAAAATAACACAAAAATGTTTAAAAATATAATTTTTTGCAAAATTACGAAAAAGTTACTAAACATACATCAAAAGTGTAAATGTAAGAAAGATAGCATGTAAACTTATCTTTCAAACAAACATAAGTTCATTCCGATCCGATACATGGTATGTAAAATATACAGTAGTTATTTTTAATATAGCCCTTTCCGCCATTTTAATGACGTCATAACCGGAAACTGCAGTTGGTGCAGACGTGACACCCGAGTTGAAAACACTTATTTAGACACATACATCAACATTGAATGGTAAAACTGTCTTTATAAGACTTGCGAACTGCCCTAGATGCCGGACTAAAGGCCTTTTCACACCGGCGTACTGGACGTACTGTACGTTTGGTACGTTTTTTTTTTCAACAAATCGCTGTCCATGTTATCATATGGGCTCGTTCACACCGCGCGTACAGAACGTACTGTACGTACAGTACGTACGCGATGGTTTTGTGAGAATCGCTCGGAGAGCGATTTTTCTAAATCGTACGAGGCGTACGCGAGCTCGCGCATGCGCAGTGGTCGCACCAAAACCACGTGCTCAGCCAGTGTTACTTGTCTGACTGCAAACGAACAAGTGTACGTTTTGAAAGTTTCTGTGCGGTGTGAAAGGACCGCGTACTGTACGAACTGGCCGTACCAAACGTACAGTACGTCCAGTACGCCGGTGTGAAAAGGCCTTAATAGGCGTTTTTGCGCCAAAATTGGTGTTTTTATGAGATTTATCTAGTTTCTTGACTTAATCTTTTGAGTAAAACATATCAAATTTGGTATTTTTGTAAAGATTTTTAAACGTTCTACAACTTTTTTCATTGGTGGTTTTTGATAAATTGTATCAATAAAACGTTACAAACAAAAATAACACAAAAATATTTAAAAATACAGGTTTTTGCAAAATTATGTAGAATGTACTTAACATACAACAAATGTGTAAATTTAAAACAGGTAGAATTTAAAATTATCTTTCAAACAAAAAAAAGTTCATTCCGATCCGACAAATAGTTTGCGAAATATACGATTTATAAAAATCAATGGCCGCCATTTTGATGACGTCATAGCTCGAAAACGTACCAGGTGCGAACTTGACACCCGAGTGGAAAACACTTCCTAAGACACCTATATTGAAATGCAAAAGCAAAATTCTCTATACACGACATGCACACAGAACCCTAGTCAGGTCCTGGACGGTAATTTCGATCAGAAACCAAGCTACAAATTCATTCATTAAACACTTGTCTTTCCCATAAACTGACGTAATGACAATATTTTTTTTATCACAGCAATAAGTTTTGCTCTCAACATTATTATATTTTCAGATTACATTATTGCTTACCATTGATATCCTAACCTTACGCCCTAATGATTTACCATTTCAGTTTGGTACGATTGCGTCTAATATTATGTTTGCTAGGGTTGCGGCTAGAAGGGGGGTTGCCTATAGTCATGTCTGTGCAACTCCCCCTTTACAGGATCCGTCTTCTCCTTGGGCGTCGTATATTGGGCGTCAGGCACACGTATACCCAGAGGACTTGTCCCCTTCAATACCATATACACCCCTGATCCACTGAAATGTTTGACGGAACTAAAAGTAACCAGGGTCAACTTATTTTGCAAATCTGAAAAGTTTGTACTGCAAACTTTGACACAACATAATATATTATATTATTTAATCTTTTTATGGTCTCTAAGATAAAAGACTTGAGGTATTGTACTCACCACATTCCTACGCATTTCTATTGTAAATTCGTGACGTAATTTGTATATTTTAAATTATAAACTGTAACATATTTTTAAAATATTGTACATATAAACAAAACACCATACTTAAACACTATACTATTCGATCTATATGCACAATACTATTGACATAGTGCTCTGAACATATTTTTCTTCTATTTCTTTGTAAAATTAAATTTAGTTAATACATTTCAGTATTCAAGGGATAAATAACGTATTACAAATATCTCATTTAGACAAACCTTTGGAAAACTGGATTAAGTTTGGTTTATTTTATCCATAAAAATATTATTTTATATTTTAAAAACATTATTTCTATGAGTGTAATTGAAACATAATTAAGGCTATGGAATTCTAAGATACAGTCACATTATTTTACGAATATAGATTTAAGTCAAATGTTTACTAGTTAAATGACTTTAACTTTTCATTTTGTGATACTACGAATAAAGCACAGTGAAGTAATCCTACACATAGTATTGGACTGTCTGTTATTTTCTATGTTTGTAACTACATAGTTATGTATATATCGTCGACCATTTCCAACGATGGTTCGTCATAGGAGGGACACCTCAAGGGTTAAACTAGTCACCCCTTATTCTAAACCTTGTTCACTTTTTTGTACAACCAACGTGAACGCCTTTTGAGCCTTATTTCTCTAAGCAATATATGAAGTGATTTTTAAATTGCTGTAAATGTTTTACTCACTGTTTTGTTTGGTTACTATTGTAAGTATATTCCATAGAACTGTGAATTAAAGTCTTTGTACAAACCTTGATTTTTTTTCTTAATCCTGAATTTTTTTGTTGATTTAATTTGCAGTAATTGTAAAAAAATGTCCTTTTTTAGGAAGGAATATTTGATAATTCATACATTTTTAAGTACATGTTATGCATCTATACAACAGATCGTTAAAACAAATGTTTAAAAGGGTTTGATCTGGATCAATGAGATATGAGGAATAGTATATAGTAGATGTACCCTTATAAAAGGCCAACATTTTATGAGCTTCACTCAAGGAGCATTATTTTAAAGTACTTGTTTCAAAAAATCTTAATGCATCAATACTACAGAGCATTAAAAAAACTAATTTTTAAAAGAGCTCGATCTAAATGAATGAGAAATCAGTAGTAGTGTGGAGTTGAAGGCTCTCTTTAAAAGGGCAATGTTTGATTAAAGCTTCATATAAGGAGCTTTAACTTAATTCAAAGAGATTAAATCTATCTCGTTACTGAAAAGATAAATAGGAATCCATATAAACAGGGATTATAAAACTTAGCTTCTGTACAGACACAGCATCTTTGTCTTTGTCTAGCAAAAATCTGTCCAGGGGTTTTTACAATACAGTAGCTTAAGTTTAAGTTTTAAGTTAAAGCAAAGGAGGTCTAGCTTAAATTAAGAGACTCCTTAAGGGAGAAATTTTGGGCTTCTCTTAAGTTGTTTATTCTAAAACTATACATCCTAAAAGATTATTTCATGAAGTAAGTAACTAAACTGTTTCTCTGCAGATGATTCTGGCAAAAACCTAACTATCTCTTTATCTTAAACCAGAGTATGAAGTCCATGTATTTGGCGATATCTTTTGACAAGCTAAAAAATAAAGGAATAATAAAATCTGCCGTAACTGCTGAAAGGACTTGGAGTCATCACTCATGCACCAACCAACTATAAAAAACAAAAATTCCAAGGAAGTGCTTTCGCTTTATATACAAAAGCAACTTTCATTAAGTGAATCTACTT
Organism: Macrosteles quadrilineatus; assembly: GCF_028750875.1. Classification (NCBI taxonomy): domain Eukaryota; kingdom Metazoa; phylum Arthropoda; class Insecta; order Hemiptera; family Cicadellidae; genus Macrosteles; species Macrosteles quadrilineatus. The sequence goes on from NW_026542601.1 coordinate 54,563,799, forward strand.
TTCCACATACCCAATAACCGGGGTAACTATATTTTTGGAATTCGGGATACACCTAAAGTATTCGGGTGTCATAAATGGAATTCGAATTCGTACATATGAAAATAATGTATAATGTAAAAGCTTAAATACATAATACAAGAGTATCGAAATACAAGGCCAGAATAGTAAATATGACTCCTCTTACTTTTTTTAAGGGAGAGGAGGGAAAACGCTTTTACGCACACAGGTAGCCAGCCTGTAGTGTGAGAATCCTGAATCTATCACAGACTACTCACTAAAAAACCCCCTCTACTCTGTTGGACATAGACCTGGAATTGTTTGTCATATTACTTCAAGTCAGGCCAACATGCGACCTAAGCCCTCAGGGCTCTCGCCGCTTTTGGGATTTAGATTTAGACTCCTCTCACTAATTAAAGGAATATAATGTGTTAGCACTTTAAAAAGTTTACATTGCCTTTTTAAAAGAGTAATTTTGCTATCTGAATCATTTTGAGTCTGGAAAGTGTTGTGAAAGTCTTTTCGGGACACCGTTATTTTAGTTTTTAGTAGTATTGGTGACCGTCCCTGAAAAACCAGGATGCATGGCAATCCTACCAATGTCTACCACATATACCCTAATAACCCATATAACCCCATATACCCCATAATAACCCATATACCCATATAACCCTAATAACTACGTCACATGTGTCTTACTCTAATAATTACATTTTAATTTCTACTATGCATACATTTATTTACGTTTCATTTGAACAGAAAGAATACAAGTTGTTATATGCATATTTTTGAAAATGACCAGTGTAAAATACCTTTTGGAGTTATATTATCTTCTTAACCCTTCATAAGAACAGAGTACGGGTATACAATGGAGTCTTTTCTCATTGTACTGCAAACTTTGACACAACATACTTTGAAACTCATAATTCTCTAGGGAACCTTAAGCAATGGGTCTCCTTTTTAAATTGAAAAGAGAGATTTGTTATTTCTAAACGCCTTTATGTTGTATTGTAATTATGACGTTGATACACACTTCCTAATACAGTAATGCATTACTTCTGTTCTAAAGGTGCCTGAGAATAAGTGCAGTTAGCTTACCTCCCAATATAGAGCCTATTATAATAACAGTGCCCTAATTATTACGAGAAGATAAAATACGTAACAATTAATCCCATTTCTTTTTGTGAGATACTTAGTTGGGTACGAATAATATTACGTTTTTATACTATGACAGTTAAATTAATTTGAGATCTTGCTAAATGAGGCATATGATTAATTTTTGAAGTATACTAAGGAAAATACTAATGCAATCGTGGATATAAGCATTGACTATATAACCACAACAGTTGTGGTTATATAGTCAATGATATAAGTAATTTGTAATTGGTGTGGTAATACTATGCATCAGGAATACCGATAGGTCAAAAGTCTTAAGGCATTGAAGTAGTTCTGGCAGTAAATTCTTCAAGGAACTTTTCTCATTTAAGCTGTCAGTGCCTGATTAAAAAGTCAAATTCGTTTCGTCTCCAAAGATGCTCAGCACCATATTAGAGATGTTTAACTTCTCAGTCTAGTATGTTTAGTGTAAAAATGATCCATACATTACAAGTCCACAAGTTTTGACCTGATATTTTTATTTTGTGAGGTAAAAATTTAACAATGTGATATTGAACACCATAAGGTGTTAAGAAATTTATATATTGAAGTAAAATAATCCCTATTCATACAACGTTATCTCTTTATAAGTACTTTTCACGGTTCATATTCGTTGATAGACTTAACATTCTTTAGGCCTATCATGTTCCTATTAGGCTACTTTATATTCTTACACTGTTTACTCGTAAGTGAATTGTATTTACATAAATAAAAATGTTTCTACTGGGCAACATACAAACTGAGAATGTCACACAAACTACGACTATTGTCGGCTAACAATAATAATTTCTGCAATCCCAATTCGTCCATTATTCACCCACTTCATAGCAATGGGTGATACAATAATGACAAAGGTTTGAAATAGTAGTGATTTGAGTATTATTAGTAATAGAAAATAACTAACTAATCATCGAAAGAAACCAAAATTTTAAAAGCTAAGAACATTGTTTCTTATCAAAATTAAATGTAGATGTATCAAATACATATTTCATTTCTGAACCTAACAGAAAGTAACCAAATATAATAGCTTAATTAACCGAATAGAAAGTAACGATTTTCGATGAAAACAGATGGTTTAGGAAATTATCGTTTTCCAAGTTTCCAATCGATTTGCCCTTGCCCCAACACATTTACTCTTCCTCCCAATTAATTTTTCATTTGCCCCCTACCAGCGATGATGTTTCCTTTTAACGTGCTTACAAAACATCATAAGTTTGTATGGTAAAATATATACAAATAAACATACATTGAAATGGCCTAGTGTTATAATAATGAAAAAAGCAATTGATCTGCTCCGTTTTACAAACGATTTTTTGACGGGATCTTAAAAATTCAACATCCAGTCTATAGAACTACTTAAACATAAATCGTCCACAAACAAATCGAAGAATGCCTGATAAATAAACGGGTCATATGATAACAGTTCGATATCAATGACATACCCGTCCGATCATAGCGAAGGTCAGATGTCCGACATGTGATCGCATAAAGAATCCATTGATCAAAGTTGTTGATCTATCCGCGTCAGATCGCATCATAGTAGATATCGTTTACACTTCCAACTCGGCTTTGATGTCTGACCTTTGATGTCTTCGTCAAAGAAAGACGAATAGTATATTTGTTTGACATTCAACATGAAATCTCACTACTCGCCTGAGAAACCTTTTGTTTCATATTTTCTACAATGGTTTAGGCCAGGGTTCGAATCCACGGGTAACTGTGAGTACGTCACAACTAGGCCTAGTGTTAAGTGTGATCTAAACACAGGGTAAATGTATCACAATCAAACCAATCACCCTGTCACACGCCTAACTACTGATTAACGTCACCAAGAGGATTAAAATAAAAATATTTTTTGTCCCCTAAGTTATAATAATGACTGTGTATGTGAAAGGTATTTTTTAACAAATATTTAAGAAATCTGAACCATAAACTTATGACAACACCATAGGATTGCCAGCAACTTGCTTAATTCCACGATTGATGTTCCATTATAGACGACCGTAAAGTTTTATGGATCGTAAACCGGGATATGAGTAGTATTGACATTTCATATGTGAATGTAAGAGTACCTTTTACCAGCAATCCTTGTTTATGTGTAGAGGTGTGTGCTTTGAATATTTTACTACGGGTTTAGTCGCAGAATAAAGTTTTATGGGGAAATTTATTGTTAATCGTAAAATCGGTCGGTAGTCGCATAGCTTATAAAACAAATAAAGTTGATGTAAGACATGATCGAAATATTAATAACTTTATTTATTAAAGATCGTTTACAATTGTTTGGACAGTAAATTATTTCCTTTAGGTTCAGTTGAAAGTTAATGTGCAAGGGTGTCAAATGTTTTGGTAAAAACTGTTTAATTTATCTGGAAAAATTGCATGTTCCAGATCGCTTGTCATCTTCTACTTTTATTTTAAGAGATTTTCCAAAAGAAAATAGTTATATAAATAGTGCATTTCGTTGCTGTATACTTTACTTATAATTTATGTATTTCAGGAGGGTCAAGAAATCGGAAAACCGTCCGATTTTATTTTATAAATATGACTAAACTATGTAAAAAGGTTTCGACATCATATTAGGACATCGCAGTAATAGGAGTCGTAAAACTCAATTTATGACTAAAAGAAAACATAAGTAAATAAGTTTTATGTATACTTCAAAGAAAATTTAGAGTAGGCCTACGTATTCGTATTACACATTAGACGAATGACAGGACTGGAACATACCAACGATAATCCTTACACCGTGTCCGATGATAACCTAGAACTATTAGTCAAACTGTCGAGTTAGTCATTAGGCTTCATGTCAAAGTGTTTAGCGTACGCTGGATTTAATCTTACTTGGGGGGTTTCAACAGAAACTGCAACGTGCAGTACTGAAAAGACTCAGAACGACACATTTTAAAAATGTAGGCCTATATTTAATTTCAGCGTTTCATCAAAAATCTCTACGAGAACGAACCAATCGCTTTACCTTGAACAAACCCCACTGAAACAATTGAAACTTGGTGGACTTTGAGTTCTGAATTTGTCTTTTCATCCGGTCATACCCTGGTGAGCTACGTTTCGTTAAGTATACAGACGATATTGAAAAACTTTTTGAATCATCACTTTTAACTTAGAAAACTTTACTTTTAAACAAATACTAGATTCAAATAAGTTAAAACAATAACCGGGGTAATACTTTGTGGATTTTATGAATAATATGGTGGTTGTCCGAGTATAAATCAATTTTAAATAACCATTGGAATCTCTTAGCTATTTTTTACTCCAGCATAACTTTCGTATTGACTAACGCTTGCATTTACCTTTTTAGGTTAACTTTATCATTTTTAGCAATCCGGAATGATAAATACATCCTACCGGTAATCAAACCCAGGGCCGGGTACTAGCAACTATCCCTGGCCCTGATCAAACCTACATATTCGCTCAAAGTGTAGTAGTTCGTTTTGTTTTTATTATTTTTTTCACATACCACAACTGACATTGGTCTTACCATAGACAAAAATAATTACACCCGTATTATTATACAGTATATTATTCACTTATCTTATGTCAGTGCAGTACTATGTGTTAAAAATCATATATCAGTGATGGTTGCAGTTAAAGTTTGCAGGTGGGCAGTCTCTAATGAGCTCTTTATAGTTTATGTTGGTGGAATCCTAGTTTATCGACCAATACACCTTTAATAAGCTACACTTATCAGTAAACAGTCACTAAGATACGCTTATCAGCAAAGACTAACACTGAGCTACCGTGCTCGTTACTTACTTTCTATTGTTCGTGCTTTACAACAAAACACAGAGAGAAAATGAATAATATTACAACTGTCTCATGCGTGACTGATAGATGAATAATTTATCGCTGAATTGCTGCAATTGACTAATATTTACACTGGAGCAATTTAACGTTTGTGAGTGAAAACCGCTATCGCGTGATCTGGTAGCGCTGTATTGTGTTGTTAAATCGTTATTGTTGTTGTAAATCGAAAACGTTTTGTTCTTTGTTACTGTCGATGTTTGATTATTTGATGATTCAATATAACCTTGTAATATCAATAAATTGTAAAAATCCATTTCGACTTGCGTGTTTCTATTGTGTTGCTTCACGCTAGTGTAATTCTACACTATTATTCTCACAAGTCATGCACTTTATTCACAAAATGGGAGGTCGTGAGAGATTTCAATGTAATCTTTGCACAGAAACCAAATTACCATATTTTAACCTGTGTATGAGGGTATACAGCATTTTAACGTTTGTCGTTTACCTTACTTATTCAATATGTACAACATACCGAAAGACTTAGGTGATAAACTGAGAATATAATTTCACAAATGTAATAAAACGCACAATTTCAATTTGTAAACTAAAATCTTAAACACGCTATTCTTATGCTCTGATATACATTAGCATAATTACTCTAACACGTTTTAGCACCAAGGGAAGAAAAACTTCAAATGTGCCTCGAGTTTTGTTATATCAAACAAACAAAAAATAACAACTATGTAGGCTATTTTTTTACATTAAACTAATAATTCTTCCACCATATGCCGCGGAAGACTGGTCATAATCGTTGACACATCATTAACAATCTGATGTCTTAGAAAGCAATAGGGGGTTTCGTATTTATTTTAATTTGTTTAGTGTTTAGTTTCAGACTCATTTACCGTATGATTTCAATAATACACATTTTTACTTTCGTTATTTAGATTTCCAACCACGCTTCTCTTTAAAGATCGGTACCTCAATACAAGAATATACTTACATGTCATCACTTAAATCAATCCAATGATTAGTAAATATCCTGTTTATATATTTTTAGTTTTTTGTTTTTATGTAGGCCTATTAGAAATAGAACCGCTATTTAATTTTTTTTTATAAATATACCAAACACACATTGTCTCATTGAAAAACAATGTATGCAGTGTATCAAACAATTAAATAAGTGTATTAAATACATAAGACGTTAGCATAATATCAAGCAATATATTTAGCGATCCAATAATAGGCTTATGGAATGTATTTTGACTCTCGCAATATCATCAATAGTGGAGAGACCGAAGGGAACCAATCTACATATAAATGTGATGGCTACCACCGAGGCATCAAACTCTACTTACTACCCTTAACTTACAGGAACATTCCGATAATTGTAATATTCAATATCCGGTTCATTTCCTTGCTTCAATCATGTTCAGGCAATATCTTAAACAATTTCCTGCATTTAATCAACGTGTATATGAATTGCCTTGATTGAAATATTTTACCGTTTTCTAAAGGTTGGTGGCGTTTATTAGCCTTGCTTTTGCCATCCTCTCAGGTCTCAGGCTTGTACATGGAACGTATCAACTGAGAAATAAGCGAGACGATACAGTATGAAAATTAAAAATAATATGTTTTATGTAGATGTACCGGGAAGCGAACCCACGACATCGCTGCCTTTATTCGAGGGGTGAAGCAGGTTGACTGCACACCTTGGAAGTCTAGAAAATATCTCTTGAGGACAAAACGTTTTTAATGTTAACATTAAAATATCTGTAGCTTTAAAATTGTACAAATTACTATTCAAACTTGGAAGAAAAGCAGGAATAAAAACTAAACAAATCAACATCCAGGGAGATAAAACTAAAGATAAATTTATAATCTTAATTCTAATGATTTAAATACATTATTTTACCGCAGCAGTAAAATTACAAGTTTAATATAATATTCACATGAATCGGAAAAATTTACAATTATTATCTTTATCAAAATTTGACGTGGAAAACTGTTTTTGCAGAAATAAATTTGCCACACAAACGAGAAAAATCAAGCAGTCTCTGATTCGTTGAAACGTTTGTCCCAGAGGAAATTAAGCTCTGTGGCGGTCCCAATTATGTTGTGTCGTGTCGCGGTTATTCAACGGTGCATCAGTCCAAGCTGGGCCAAACGTCGATAAAATATTGATTACCAACATTTCCATAACGATGATTTTATGTTTTACGACCTTATGTTAACTAACAAAATATCTTTACATCACCGTAAGCGTCAAAATTGTATTTTGGACTGGAACATGTACCAAAAGCTCCATTTGACAAAAATTTGTGTGTAAATATATGTTCACTAACAGTTGTTAAAATTATAATTAACTTTAAAAATGCATCACCTGAAACAGGATACAACTTTACTATGTAATAGATTTTTTATCCGTTGCCAAAATGTGTATATAAAAACTTTATATTATTGATATTTTACCAAAACTTATTAAAATGATTTTGCAACATAAAAAATCATTTAATTTCCATCCACACACTTTCATATTAGGGTAGCTTCTTTTACGTACAACGTAATGCAAATATGTGTTTACTATACATTGATCTATTAAATTAAGTAATGATTTTTGGTAAATTTTGTGGTTTTTTGTATGAAATCACGTTTAAACATTGTGAAAGATAAATATAACTTTAAACTAGTTCAAATCCTCTTAAACTGTAATCCAGGAAAACACAATGCATTTAGTCACAAAATAGGCCTACAAAAAAAATCTTCCGTAAATGAATCGACAGTCGCATCATGAAATCCATTTACATTAAACCCCGGTTATATTCAAAGAGCCTTGGAAACACAAAGCGCCCAGACCAAGGTAAAGCTAAGGCCTCTACGTCATCAGCCATAAAGTGCAATATGCAATACCAGCTGCAATCATCTGCCGTAACAAGTTATTGCCTGCAGCCGCCACGGTCCGCAATCAAACGCAATCAGGCAATCAGCACCAAGCAAGGTAGTAAATTGCTGTTTCAATACGTAAAGCTTTACTTACAATATTAATTACAACCTGGAAACTTAATTGGTTCGGTTTCCTGTAAGTCTGCTTGATAAATTTATCTGTAGCGACTAACCGTTCTGGGACACCTTTAAAAGGTTGATTTTGATTCAACTCCGTTTTCTTTTTTTCTATGTCAAGCGTATCTCGACGTAGGGATTTGGTCTTTTAACAATACTAGTGTACATGTTGCTCGAATTCTAGCAATTGCAAGGTAGGCCTATTGCATAAATTATTTCAAAACGAATAACAGTTATATTTACAATGAGTTTAAAAGAGTCAACTCAAAGAATACATGTGTGTAACTCATGGAAATACTCACGATGTATATAACAGTTCAATATACTGTAAAAAACATTGTCTGTAAATAGTTTATCATGTTTCATAAGCATGTATTGTTTTTTAGTGTTTTCTACAAACAAATTTACACAGTTTCATAACAATGTTTGTTTCCCATGTTAATCTTATGGAGAAATACGAAACTTTAAAGGGCCCCAGGACCTCAATCTCCAATAATTTCCCTAAAAAGAAAGTTTCCTGCACAACTTCACGTTACGCTCTTTTTGATGACGCTAATAACATGTCGATCGGTTTCAAAAGAGTAATTTTCACAAAAAACCTGCTTGCGTATTAAATAACAATATATTTACTGTTATTATGTTATTAAAATGTACAATTGCTAATTAAGGTAGACCAATAGGGTTTCCTGAAGACAGTCTGTTTAAACATCAAACTAGCAAATCGACCGTATCCAATCAGAACGTCCAAACATCCCAGACCAACGGTTTGTCCAAATCAATTCCAAGATGACAATGGTTTAAATAAGATCATTAACGATAACCTCCCTTAATGTCTGAAAGATTTACCTAGCTTTTAAATATATTTCATCATATGTACAAAAATGTACAAAATATGTCATATGTACAAAATATTGGCACTTCTCTGTCAGCGTTAAATTGTATACATTGTTCTATATACCATTGTTTAAACCATGCATTAATTAGTTTCCTCAGACATTAACTGTCATAAAAAATACAAAGTTCTAGAACCGAGTTATTGTTAACCTTTGGGTGCAAAAGTGCTTTATTTTATTAGAAACTTAGATGACGATAACTCAACCGTGTTGCTTGCAAAGACACTTTGACTATTCGAAGAACAGCACTTTTCCTTTTCAGTCGTGGATACAACAATAATCTATGCTTTATCAATGTCAAAAAATTGTATTAATTCCAAAAATATTTAATTTAAAAGTAATTTTTATTAATTAATTCCTTATTTCTTGGATAAGAAGACAAAATCAAATAACAGTTCGGTCAAATAACCTAAAAAAGTGAATGGTTATCGCTTATAATTTTATGTTAAGGTTACAGCCCAATTCGGGTTAAAGGCCTTATAGGGAGATGGGAGTATAAACCTCTAGAATGGAGCAAACCTTTATATACGTTTTTGTTTTTGGTTCCCACAAACAAACTAGCCTATATTTTTATAGATACATTATAAGTTTCATCTAACAACATTAACATAAATATGCATCAATTTTAAAAATTGTATTTTCCAGTTCAAGATTCCAAATTGCACGAGAGAATGTATTCAGATTTAGGATAATATTATGAAATATAATTTCTGCTCTACTTCATATTCCCGCTCGAGTTTAAGAAGTTCTCTGTTTTTCATTTACATGGAAATTGAATGGTAAACCCTTGCCTGGCTCTTTAGTCTCGACTAGGGCTGAATGTCCGACCCTTCTAGACCAAAAATAACTCCTGAATTGTATTATCTTTTGAGAGGTCTTACATTATTATGCTGTAATTTACTTTTCCGACTTAAAATTTTCGGTTTAAAATAACTGTATGATTCATCTTAAACAAATCCAATTTACTTGTAGTGATGAAATCTTTTTATTTAGACGAGTCAGAAGACAAATCATTCAAACAGTTGTCGCATCAATTTATTGAAAACCTTTTTAATATTGTACAAATAAATATAAGTCAAGATCAAACTTCAATAGACAAGTGTTAGTTCAAAACGTGAAGATATATTTTACAACTTACTGGTGAAAAGACGAATATTTTCCATATTTAATGTGTCTAAGGAATATTTTCGTCGTCAACATTTTACCATATTGGATCACGTTCTGTAATAAATAACGGGACCAAACTCCCGCCTTATAGCATGCCGCTGTCCCATGAATCTCCCGCGCTGTCAACTCAGCTGTTCGGATGGGTGGGAAATTTTAAATCATGATCAAATTTTTATTTGCTTCCAATTAAGTTTTAGATGTTTGTGTTTTGTTTTTAATACATGAGGTTGCCAAATCATTACATGAAGGCTGCGTGATTTATAAAAAAGTCAATACAGTTTTATTTATTTTATAAATATTTTTAATAACATTTATTAAAATATTATGAACTATTCATTAAAATATTTAGTAAATATCTAACATTTTTTTATTTATATGATATATTATTTCGCATTATAACAGCATTTTTGAAGTTATTAAATAAAACCTAGAATATTTCTTTAATTTGTATTAATTATTTGCAAAACTGCCTAGGCCTTCACTATTTCAAAAAAACTATTTACAATAAATTTGTACACTACAGTGTTTAGTGAGTTCTTATAATCTTTTCCAAATGGAAGCTGACCAAACGACGGGAGTCCTGTGTACGATTAACTTTAATTCGTTGTTTGAATACATTAATTAACGTTAATTGAGGAGACCAAACCAACGGTTTCCTGGTCAACGTTTGTTCAGTCATCAAACTGGTAAATTCACCATGACCAATCAGATTGTACAAACATCTCATTTGGACATCGGTTGGTTCAAATCAGTTCAAACCGGGGTTATGTGCTTAGCGAATAACATTCAAAATTACTAAATATAACTTATGGTTTGGTAATAGTGGTGAACTATTAAATAAAATTTGAATTCAAGGTTATCTTATCAATGAGTTAATAATTGAACAAGTGGTGTGTGGACTATTTTCGTTTTAGCAATAAATTACAAAATTCTTACTAAAGTTTTTGGATGATTTTATTCTTATTCGTAACGTAACTTATGTCCAAAATTGAACATGATATACAAATTATATAACTTTACAGATATATTTTTTTATTTGTATACAATTTTCATTTTGTATGAATATAATAACCATATAATAACCATAGTATACCCACGTTAAACAGTTATATCATAATAACTATATAAAAAATACTTAGTTGATCCGCTCTGATACTGTAAATCATATCTATGTTTTTGTTTGTTAATAAGATAATTGTTTGAAGTTTAACGCATGTTTTATACAATTTTATACAATACTGTTTTCAATCAACCCAGTAAAACACGAGTTAAAACTACCCAGATAATATGTACAATTTATCAGACTATATCACGATTTTATTGGTTTAATAATGCATTAAATTCAAAGCGCCGTCAAAATGGCATAACGTTACAAGTCTATAGTAAAATCAATATTCGGAATATGTATAAACAATATAACATAAAACCTACGTGCCATAGAAGTCTGTCCAGATGCTTGTCATAGAACGCACCCTTATCATTAAATTAATATAGGCCTAATTTATTCCCCTCAACGAGACCTATGATGCAATTCCACAAAATTAAACAACCCAAACGCTATCTAGTTAATTATGCAGGACATTCTACGCTATCTCATGTGGAAACGTCCATCGACATACGTTGTTGTGATAGGCAACGGCACAGCTGGCGTCAGAACTATGACGGATAGTTTATTATTTACTTCCGCAAACAATGACACCTGGTATAGAAGTGGTGTGTTATCTGATGCATAATGGTCGAACACCCTTTCATTTCACAGCTGCGATGGAAATGTAATTACGAGTAATTAATTACACGATCTTTCGTGACACGATGAAATATTGGTACATAAGCAATAACAATCATGTGTTTGAGCAAGCCATGAGTTCGATTATTCTGATTTTATAAGCATAGGTAAACAATTTTATACGTGGTCCCAACTTTATTTTCAATTATAAATTATACTTCGTTCAAAAATATTGTGGTGGTTTAAGGGGAAGAAATGTATCCCCTCCATTAGATCCTACCTTAAAACCAATAGCTCATACGCTGAGGTTTGTCAAAACGCCAATCAGGTGCAACATACATTACGCAAAAAGGTAGTGGGGAAACTTCCCCTCAACCACCTAAATATTGTGAACAGATTATAGTACACATTATAAATATAAGCCTGCTAATGACAAGAGCGCTAATATGTGTTTTTTATTGTTTTATTATTATTTAACTTAAAACAAAAAGAATTTTGGTAAACTTACACGTATTTACATACAAGGTGTACAAACAAGTGATCTGCAGCTATTGATTTATTTTCAAAATATAAAGTGGGGTTAGAGACATTTGTTATATAAAGCAAAATAACTAATTATTAAAAACAAATTTGAAAGCAAATGTTTAAGGGACGAAGTATAAAAAGCGATTAAACTATTTAAACATTCTGTTTCAAGTCAAATACTTATTATAAATACACAATCAAAATCTGTCGCCAATATTATAGATTAAAACCTATAGGCTAAGTATTTTAATCAAATCTCAATTTCATCAACTAAAGCTCAGTAAAATATAATATTACACTCGTTTCCTAGAGTTTCCAATAGTTTACGAGTTCTAAGTCAACGTCCTCCAAGTTTTCAAGACTTGATGTTCTAAGTTGTAAGTTATACGACCCCCCTGGTCAGATTGCCACCAGGGGTGGTCTAGTATAGGGGTTGTTACCCTGGACATGACTTGGCACCCCTCCGGCGTCGGCTGATAGTTTCAATAGTGTTTCCAACATTTTACTAGCGCAGACACAATACAAGCTAACGTCATCCGTGGAATTTACGAGGATTAGAATTGACCGTAACTAGTCTTTGTGTATTCAAATTGTATTTCTGCACACAATCATAATACAGGTAGTTTAAAATTTACTATGATACTTTGATAAGATGTATTACTGATTTACAGACTTATTTTTTTTTTTGTAAATTTGTATCTAAATAATAACAAAACTTAATGTAGCTCTCGGTTTAACAAGATATATATCACAAATGTATATTTAAATGTCACTTAATAACTGGATTATAAGAACTTTTAAGCATTGGTGAGAACGTTTCAAAAATACATTTAACACTAATTACCTCGGTGAGATATAGATTGGAAGCGTTAAGATTATCGTGAATAGAATCCGAATCTTGGGAAAGCAATATCAGTTGCAACCGCGCCGCTGAAGCACTCTATTGAAGTAGCTGAAGTACGGTATCTATTGAAGACATAACTGTGATCTGCAATCACCTCAACAGCAAGGGAATTGCATCGTCTGCAATGCCTTGCAATCAGCGGCTGAATGGAGCACTTGTACATTGATCCGTCTCTACCGGAGCACTACGGGTCTAAAAATATACATTTGTAAGTACAGTAATATGGATGTAAGTAGATTTGTTGGAAATAATATTGAAATTTATGGATAAAGTATATTTTTGGAGTGATAGAATGGATAGACTTATTAATGTAAATAACTTTTGCACTTATTATGTTGCAAACAAATTTATTTAATCAGTTTTTATACCTCACTAGTCATCATTGTTGTTTTGTGACTCATTTTCAACATTATCGGTTCAGTAAGAAAATTTAATTTAAAAAAAGATAACACTAATACTTAAAAGAAAACCCTTTGCTATTTCAAAATATAGCTGTTGTAGAATAGCTTTATATTTCGGTCGTAGTTTTGGAGTTTAAAGATAAGTTTAAAGAACATAGGTGGTTTTAAAACACCGAGGATAAGTTGAACACGATACCGACAGTGCAGTATACATTTTGAATCAAATTATTGTCAGTTTCGAATATACTACTGGCTTATATTTCATACTAAAATGCTCATATTTGATAAAACGTGACTAGAAGTTGTATTAGTATGGCAAAAGGTTACTTAAAACACAATCAATAATCTCCACAAAGGTACAAAATAAAGGACGATACACAATTTGCTGAAAGCTATTGGCTTTGTGAGCATCTGACACAAAACACCTATTACAAACCTTACTCAACAAAGACTTTAATGATAACGATTAATGCTCTATCATTTTAATTGACGGCCAAATGAACTGGTGGGTAACCGTACGCTTCAATTGCTGTCATTAGGCTTAACAATTCTCATCAAAACGAGCAGTCAGGAATAGTTCTGTTTATACGTGTAAAACTAATGGATCATGCTTTAAGCCCGTTAATAGTACTTTGATTTACTTTCTATAAAGTGAGGTTTTATATTAGAACAACACTCAATTGAAATGATAGTTAGTGTTAAACAAACAAGTAGGAGAAACGGATAAAATAATATCATTTTGGAATAACATTAAATAACGTTTTTGGGAAAGTAAATTTCTTTCAAGATATTGTTTATTTATAAAAAATGCTATTGTAGTGTAAATAGAACTTGCATCTATATTAAGATTTTAAGTGACATTAAACTTTTTCAAATAGGCTATAACCATTGAGTATAAACCTAACCTCAATGGGGGTTAGGTTTATACTCAATGCTATAACTAACAATGCATTAAAAATTTCTCATGCAAAAATAACTTTGTTGAGTTTTATCTTGACGTATCATTCCAAGACCTTTGAATATCTGATTAAATGTTGTCATTAAATATAGCCAAATTATACCTATACACAATATTGTAATGATTATGATGCAGGTATGGCAGGAAACAGTGATTAAATTGAAACCATAGCGCTTACTTACGAGCTAACTATTTACTTAACCATTACGAACTAGTTTCCGTCAAACAATTCTCGAGACAAAAAGAGCAAACCCCATAGCCATTTATGGCTGAAATATTTAACCCCCTTTAATCTTGAAGATGGAGTGAAAAAACGTCAACTTCATCGTATAGCATTCCAACTGCCTCAAAATGGATAAATAACAAATATTCAATCAGCACTGCTCAATTGTTACCATGTAATATGTTATTAATTTTATTTGCACTTTTAGCGATCAGGTGAAAGATCTTTAAAGTGTGATTTTGAAAATACCATTCTAACAAATAAGCAATCTAATTATAATATAACGTTGTAATTTACAACCGCAATATCGGTTGACACGTTAATTACTTAGAGGTGTCAAGATAGAACGACAAGCTGACAAGCTAATTTTGCACCCTCGGATCACAACAATGCTTCAGCATGATATTTGGAGGGTCTCGAGTCTTTGGAATGAATTCCAAGCCAATGACAGACTCCCCTTGAGCGAGTGGAATGCCAATAAATGTAGAGAGGTAGACTGTTGCGGTCTTATACGTTTGGATTGTGGAGAATCGAGATTTAGCTTTATTTTTACAGTGGAAATTTTCAGAGATAATAAATTATGATCGGTCATAATAGTCAATTCAGGTATATTTTTAAGCAAAGATCTCAGCCAGAAGTAACGGTTTTTATTAAAGAAAATATTTTCAAACTATGGTAGTGAGAACTTTTTTACTTATTGATTAAACCACGTTATAAATTTTCACTTTCTGACCAGCAACCACTAAAGAACGATTTCCCTCCATAAAAAGGTCAAGATCAAAATTTTATCTACTTTAAAAAGTATGAGGGTTTGTATTAATTTGATTTGTCACACCTAAGCAATTGAATAGAAGCAATTCAAAACCTGTTGAGGTAATTTCTTCTAGAGGTATAACATGTGTGGAAATAAACATACAAATGTGTGTTCACATTCCTTAACACTCTTAATGTTCATTCATTCCTTGAATTTAGCTAAAAGTAAAAATCAACGTTATTCTATAGGTTTAACTTACAAATTGAAGTTCGAAACGAATAGATGGCTGTACACACCTGCAAAGACAAAATGCATTAAGTAAACATTAACAAAATAAATTTAAATAGATCTTCAAAGGAACAATCAATTTTTATCCTATGTAATTAAGTTGCAAGCTGTAATATAGAGTATATATATATTTTGTGATCTAAACTGCGACACAACCTTTTTTTAAACCCTTAGATTGTTTGTACATTTTTAGAAGTATTAAACATAAACTATGCTGTTTGTTTTTTATGAAGACTTTTCAAAAATAATGCTAGCTAAAGAAACTTAGACTGTTAACCTTATATAGAACAATTATTTTGCTGCTTTTAAAAAATAACTATGCACCTCTTTTACCTGCAAAAGTAGTGATGTGAAAATGCACCTATATCAGTAGCATTGTTACTGGTGAAAATTTAAATTAAAGAAAAAAAAAACATTAAACCAATCAAACACTCTCTAAAGTTGAGTAAAACTTAGATATTATGAAATCTAAATGGTCACTTAAGTTTATAAAAATACATTAGTTTGTTAAAATAGTTTCAAGTAAATTGCTACCCCTAAGCACCACAACAGCGTCATTCGCAAGCCATAAATAAGTTTTATTCGCCGACTTTGCATGCTTGGTTTTAATTTTATGATTGCCTTTGTCCTTGGATCGTTTCACGTAAAAGGTAACCCAAATGCTTTGTTTGTCTTGGAAAATGTTAGTGTTAAAAAAAATAATGTTTTAAATACATTAGGCAATAGGAATTGGGAAAGTAAATAATTGTTGACATTGTTTAGTTTTTGTTCAACTGAAAGATTTTGTTGTTGTGAAATGATGTTCAATTTTCCCACAAGATAAATTTATAACATTATGGAAAAATATTGACGTGTCACACCCAGAACAGACAAACGGACAAACATCATTATCAGCTGACGACGGTATTATCACTGGACCAGAGGTCACGTAACAACACCTACAGATAACACCCAAATCGTATAAGTAGGCAGTCATAATAAACTGTCTGGATAGCCGTCTTGTTCTAAAGCTAGCATTTAAATCGTAAGTATTCTAGTTCGGTCCCGACCAGTGTCAAAAGAACACACCTATATTGTTATTCGTAGTTATCTCCATGAAACATAACATTGAAACTATAAACAATAAACAAACTTTTTCCCTGATAAATTCCAAAATTTGCTTGTAATAGCTGATAGTATTACTTTTTATTTCTAAAAGTAGTGTCACCGCAGAGCGGTTTTTGTGTACAAAAACATAACGAAGTTGTATTACAGAATAATACTAATTAGGTTGAAAAGTAACACAATGAGTCACAATGAGATTTTAAAATTGAAGACAATAGTATTTATACAATAGGCTTACCTAGATACTTTTTCGAGAAGTACAAACTTTACAAAGAAAATAGCAACGATTGTGTAGAAGTATAAGGCCGGGGCCACACGACGCGGATCATCCGCGCGGACGATCCGCGCAAATGATCCGCGTGGTCCGACAACACATTGAATCAAATGAGAGTGGCCACACGGGGCGATCCTAAGCCGCCTGGGCGGATTGTCCGCGTCATGTCGCGGATTGTCCGCGCGATCATAAGCCGCGTTGGAGGGGATGACACACGTAGTCTTATGAGAGTGGCCACACGATACGGATTGTCCGCGCGGTTGGAGCTCATTTTTAAGCATTTGTAGTTGTTTTTTTGAGTTTGTGCTTGTGCGTTTCGGTTTATAGGTGTCGATACAGACAAATTAATAGAACTTGTTAAAGACAATTTGGGATTTATCATGTTGTTTTTCACGTTGTACATTTCTCATGAGTGTATCTTCCTTAGTTATATGTGGTCAAAGCAATTTCAGTAGCTCGTCAAACGATGCTATCTACATGCGATAGTAACAAAAAAAACTCCGAACTATGGTTTCGCATGTGCTCGTAAAAGGTTTGGAACACAAATGGTTTATCAGTTATGAAAGGATGGACCCAATGATTTCGGTTAACCTTAGTGACCAGCTCACCACACGCTTCTAATGCACAAACTAACATAAGTGTTTCGTCCATGACTACAACGAGAACGAGTGAATTTAACCATTTTCTAATCTTACAGTACTTGTACTACGTAGGCTGGGAAACCTCAACCGGAAGCGGTTCATCCGCTCCGTGTGGCCGGGACATCGTCGCGCGGCTTATGATCGTACGATCATAAGCCGCGCGGACGATCCGCCACGTGTGGCCCCGGCCTAAAGCCAGACGGAAACAATCAGACTAAAACCGCCGGTACCACAACAATATTTTCCAGCGTCGAACCTAAAATAGACTGCATACAATTGAACAAACCAAATAAAAATGCATTGGAACTAGATCGATAAAATATGGATCTATAAAAATTGAAAACAACTTCAATCATCATTTGGTTGTTTTTGTGGTTCAAAACCAAACAACGGTTTTAACATGCATCGTGACAATGAAATTTAGTTTAGGTTAAACTATAGGACTCTAGTTCATTTCAATCTTGCCAAGTTTAGAGAATTTATATTTCAAATAGTTCAGTATTTCCTAAAGCGTATCCATAGATTTGTACAATGATAGTAGAGTAAATAGTTTTTATCAAACTAACTAGCTGTACCCGCGGGCTTTGCCCCGTTTAGCTTCATATGTGAGCTCGTTCGCATGGCTCAATCACGTCCTGGTTGAAGTTCGTTCGCTACGCTCACTCACCTTTAGGTTGGAGCTCGTTCGCTGCTCTCACACGTCCTGGTTGAAGTTCGTTCGCTACGCTCACTCACCTTTACGGTTGGAGCTCGTTCGCTGCGCTCACTTGCCTTCAGGTTAGCTCGTTTGCTACGCTCACTCACCTTTTGGTTGCAAATTAGCTGTTGTCATAAATTAAAAAAATAATAGTGCTGCACTCTGTTGGTAATCCTTGTAACTTTAATGCTATTCAACATCACAGTACAGAACCAACTTGTTGAATTGAAACCAGCTGTTATGATTCATTAATTCCATTTAAATAAGAGTACTCATTAGGTTAACATGGGAAACTCCAGAGCCACTGGGGCGGAGCCCGAGAGTCCGATCAGAATAAAAACCACTTAGTTTTCCTATTTAATGCCTAAAGAATCAGTGTACCAAATTTCAGCCTCGTAGGTAAGTGGGAAGTGGGAGAATTAGTGATGAGTGAGTGAGTCAGTCAGTCAGTCAGTGAGGGCTTTGCCTTTTATATATATAGATTTTGATTGGATGTTTGTCCTCTTTTTTTAATTAGATAACTATAGCTATTAATTTTACTTTGCAGCAACACAATCCTAGGTGTGCGTTTAATCTCAATATAAATACACAGTGAGTGTAGGATAAAGTTAGATCCCCTGTGTGGCATTGTTGTTGTCTAAGATAAGCAGTATTTTTTGTCAAAACTTTTTTCAGTCCAATGATCAAAGACAGTTGAGTCCAGTTTCAAACGACAAAAACTATTTACTCATTTTTTGTATTGTTTGCAATTACTCATCAAAACTGATACTTTCTTACTACATGGCAAGCACTATTTACGCTCAGCTACCTTTCCAGTTATTATAAACTGTTTATTTCTAGATAAAACCTAACAAACATCTGTATAATCCATCTATCAGAGACGTGGTGGCGCGGCGGGAGGAGCAAATATTCTTTGTGTTCCCCAGTACAAAATAACTCCACTTCCCCTGCTACAACACGTACCACCTTCCCCGGGGAAATAACAAAATATTGCGTCGCTGTAAAAATATGCTGAAACGGGGATGTGATTCGTCGAAAATGTCAACAGCATCGGCAAACAAGTTGTGCTCCAAACAATTTAAGTAGAGTGTTTTCAAGATCGTAGAACAAGATTGAATAGTTTTTCACTGCGGAGAAAGTTCTCCTTCATTGAGATTCCTGAATTTTCGTTTTGGGTAGACTTAAGGTTGACTCTGAACCATGGGTAAACTGGGTCAAACAATAATTTATTTAAATCCGGGTCCCAAAGACAGAAGATTTGATTTTTGACCTGATTGCCCAAACTTCATAGGCCTAAAAAAATATGTTACTCAATTAGGCCTATCATTTAGATCAAACAAAAACCCAAGGAAGATAGGTCTACAAAATACAGAAATTAAAATATATCAAGAAAGCATTTTGATAAGAATTATTATAAAGCTTTCTATAGATGCTTTTCATAGAATAAGAATTCTTGTTGCGTTATACCATAAACTTTCATACAAATCTAAACAGATTGCAATACAAAATCTTGTAAGGGTCGTTTCGTAGATTACTATCATTAGGACTTGAGCACAACTATAATGTTAGAATAACTTGTGTGTCCTCAATCCTAGGAAAAGCTTCTCCTTAATGTACCCTGGATAAACTACTGCATCTCTATTCAAAGAAGTAATTTTTGAGGATTCTAGAGAGAAATACTGTATATTTATTATTTAATCAACTCTACTTCACTTATTTATATTTAATCTACATGGCTTATTTAGTTTTTTTTTTTTTTTATCGAATTCGGTTTGGTTTTATCTAAACGTTATTATTGTAAACGTTTCATTATAAGAACGGTGTCAAGTTCCCAAAACATATTTTATTGTTATTTTTTACCGAATGTCCCCACTAATTCGTTAGCTAGGTGCGCGAGCTGGTCTAGAAGTAGAACTCGAGACTTCGGCCACAAAGGTATCGGGTTCAAATCATGCAAAAAACTTTGGATTGTATCCAATTGATAATACTCAGGTCCACTAGGTCCAGGCTAAAGCGATGTTGCAGTTGATTCCACCACTATTATACTATTTAGGTCTATGAGAGATTTTTTGAACCTCAACTGCTTCTACTATTGAACATAAAACTATAAACATGTTGTTGCAAACTGTGTACAGTTTATGTAACTGTATTTACTCAGTTCATGTATTTTTCCTGAACAAACGTTAGCAGCGTCTACACCAGTCAAGCTAAGAATTATGCGACAGAGCATTGTGGGTAGTTGGCGTTGAACTTTATGTATTTGAGATGTTGTTTATACTTAATACGTGCCTCAATCTCTCGCTACACCGCCATTCCTCGCCAGGATTTACGACTTAACACATCCCTGTTGGTGCAAAAGGCACGTTGGTGCCACACGGAGAGGCAACTCGTTGGTAGTCTTAGAACATTTTTTGGCACGTTCAACTTCATTTTGCTTTTTATTCCTGCAATTAATTAAACATTTACAAAGAAAACCCTATTTCGGTACCTTATATCGTGGGATGGATTAGTTGTCATTTTAAATCAATTGATTCTTTTCATAGAATAATGAAATTAAAACTGAAGAATGTACTTGTATTTCAATGCTTTTTTAGTTTCAAGGATGATTTCAATTTCGAAGGTTTTTTCTTATGACAGAGTTTTTTCGGAGATATTTATTGTAGGTAAAGTATGCATTGCCTCTTCAAACTCTGTTCAAGAAAATTGTGACTTAGGCCATTGACTAGTCAATGCTTAGGTTTAATTACATCACAATCGACCTTCGTAGCCCAGTGATAACCGTGGACCGTTTAGCCAGACGATAGATTAAAAGTTAAGATTAAAAGACTTTGCTGGTTCGAGACCTGCTGTATACTCATACTCTGTCACCACTGACTTGCTTTTGACTTATGGTAGCTTTACTTTACTAAAAGCAGTGGTCTATAAAAAAAACATTGTCGAAACACTGCGAAAACATAGTCACAAAATCCGTGATTCAAAATAGTCTATATTTCACGATGTAACCTAAACTAATACAATAATTACTTAAACGTGACATAGATTACATTTTCAGTCTAATAAAGGTCTTACAAAATTTTAAAAAGTAAGTTTCAAGACTAGATAAAAACTAAACCCAAAACTAAATGCAGTTACATTATTGTTGCATAAACAGTTTTCAACAAAGGATAGTATAATTTTTAACCCCACCCCCTCAATGTAATACGCTGGTTATATCAAGCAGTATTAAATAATTGAACGTAATTTTCCAGTAAAGCATGCAACAATGCAATTAATCGAGCAGTAGCTGCGTGTAGCTACAACCATGGCGTGTACCGGTGTTAATTAGAATGTAAAATGAAGTTGCCTTAGACCAACGTTACAGATGAGTGAGAATATTAAGAGAATATTTAAAACCTTCATTTATGACTAAGATTATAATCTAAATACTTGTTTATTCCACAGATTGTATTCAAAACCCCTATTCCCCCATCAAAATCCCTATTTATACCACAATTCACATTCAAAAACCTCCTATCTATCCCACAGTTTACACTCAAAATCCCTATTTATTGTTCATATTCCATCCCTTTATGTACCATTACAAATTGATGTACCGATGTGGCAAATATTAAAATCAAATATTACGGTTACTATGGAAATAGTTTTAGTATGTACTTATCTAATTTATATGATTAAAATAGTTTTTTTTTTACAATAGTAGGCCTAATGCCCTACTTTACTGCACTAGGCAAGGGGGTGGGACGACAGAAGAACTATATGCGGTCTTTCAAATATACTGCAGAATGGAGTTACGCACCCCAAAGAGATTGTAAAAACCAAACTAAACTAAACTACCACCCTTTGTTTATTTAATTTTCTTTACTTTAATCCAATCAGATGTATGTCGGAATAATAAGAACCATTTATCGGATTATCATAAACTTTCTGGTTCTCCTTATTGTTTCCATTGAGACCAATACATATTTACTTTCAAAATATATACCACGAATTGTAGATACATCTACATACGACCCGTTGTCACAGGAAATTTTAGGCACTGACATAGATCTGTATAATTTCCAAGTTCAAGACATCGCTCATCTTACAGACCAGGAGTTTGGTAATATTTTGAAACCCCGTATACACACCAGATTTACATGATCCACATTTTTATAATATAGTTATATGTTTCACAAAACCACAATCATATACCACGTACCAACATCCTGTATTGAGATAGCAACTGCCAAGTGAAACACTGCTGTAGACGTAGACTCCTGACACTGGCAACCTCACGCCTGTGTTGTGTGTGTGCGTGTGTGTGTTGTACATGTGTCTGTTACACGTGCGTGTGTGTGCGTATACATACGTGTGTGGGCTACCCGGTACCCCCACATGCAAGTTATACGCTGTCTGGTACTGCGAGTTAACGTCTGGCTCACTGTGGTTACAAATTGTTTTGTAACTTTTACAAGTTGGAAAGTCAATGCTTAGGTGACGGAGAGTGCTTATTCAGAAATAAGATTAGTGTTTTTAAATTTGAAAAGTTCATTATAGATATCCTGTTAACGATTTCGTTGACTCAAACTTTATTGAGAGCTTATATTCGTAGAAAAAGGGTTTACGATATTTATTGTCAAACTGTAGCTCAAACTGTTTGTTTACTACTAGATTGCAAGAATAAACTATTTATGTTTATGTAAGGAAAACGAAGTAATTTAGATTAACTATTGCAAAAAATGTGTTAATCGTTAATAAACATTTATTTGAGTTAGCATCGTGTGAATATGTTGCTAGAAAAATTCCATGAACTTTTTAAATTAATGTGCATATACATCGCATATGAATATATAATTTTTATTGCGTTGGTATAATAATACAATATGTTTCCATACTAGGTGGCTGTTCGTTTACAATATCAAAATACGATTTCCTAAACTATTTTAGTAGCTGACTTATAAAGGTAAACATTGGACTTGTACCGAAAGTCACTTTAGGCCGTAATAATAAAATAATTACATTTCCCAAACAATCCTAGGAGTGGTATAGCTGAACCCTCGTAGGTGAACGTATAGCTATCGAACTTGAACTGTCTAGTGACTTGCTGAGTGTACAATAAAACTTGAAACAGATTTGGATCGCTGCATCATCGACCCACCTACTGCTGTAGACAGAGATAGACTCAACGACCTCTGTACAGTGAAATGCTTACACCTGTGTACCGTACCGGAAATAGTTCAAGTTACAGAACAAACACTGCTTCTCTCACAGTTACTTGGAAACTCGGTCAGTAGAATTAACTAAATAGCTTGTGAACAAATAGTGTGAACTAAATAGCATGTAAATAGTGTAAAGTTATACTCAATGTTACACTGATTATTGCCAGACTTCTTCTATCCATTATTAGGGAACTTTGTATAAAAAATAAATATAAGCTACAAGGTCGTGATGTCTAATTAAAATCCGTATAAAATTGAGATACCGTAAATAGACCAAGCTTCAGTATGGGCTACAATATACTTTATATTCATAGGTTACCCATCTTTTGTTGGGAGCCACAAAAAATGAAGAAACAACAAATTCCAACCAGGATTGTATTTTTCTTCAAGAAGAACTGGTAATATTGGAATCAATATAAATTTGAAATAAAAACTTATAAACTTACTTCACCAATATTTTAATAATTTTAATTTTAATGCTGCTGGCTGGCATCATCAGACACATCACAAGTAATGTGTCTGATGATGCCAGCATAGCTGGCGAAAGGCCTCATAAAATTAAAATTCTTAAAATATTGGTGAAGTAAGTTTATAAGTTTTTATTTCAAATTTATACAGGATTGTATACCTAATTGTGGACAAAATACATTTGTAATACCGAAAATGTTTCAATGGTAAAACTATATTTTTATATACGTATTTACATGTATTTATATTTTATTTAATAGTTAATTATGTAATTTAATTTACTAAAAGCTATGGGAATTGTGGGAACATTTTATAAATTACTCGAAAAATAGTCTATTGCAAACATCCAATTAATTTTGTTGAGCCGACCCCTCGCACCGCCCCCAGACGAACAACTTTTGGAAGCATGCCCCCCATAGTGACAGTGCGAGTGGCCGCCCCACATCCCTAACAAAATGAAAGGCCGTGGGTGAATATCAAAAAACAAACAGTTGTCAACAAAGCCTATAATTAATCAAAATCAACAAAAAACAACAATCAACAATGTCAGCCATCCAAAGAATTCTTTTAAAAATCTTTCAAAAAATTTACCCTCCTGAATTACAAAACTGGTACCAGTAACAAATTAGGCCTAACAATGAAATAATTAAAGATGGTAACTATAAATATACTTTAAACCTTGAAAAAATTAACAATTAAACAAATAACAATACTATAAAAATAAATAACGAAGAATCAATCATATTGCGGGGCCCCTTTCAAATATAAAGTCTTTTAAAATGTTCGTAATTTCAAAGTAGGCTATAACTTGCGTTAGGTGGCACTTTCACATCACACTAGTGGCGGTGTTCCATCTGGATGTCGGAAAACATCACCTCCGGATGTTTGTATGGAGGGCGGCATAATGGTCCCCGGAGAAGCTGGGCCGTAGGCAGCCCAAGGAGGCAGAAGATGGCGTGTCCCTCCGGGCGACCCTCTCCGAGGACAGCGGCTGATGAAACCTCACATCCGGGACCTCATCTGACGACTGGCAAAACACTTATCTACATGACTGGATCAAAACGTTGTAAAGTTGAATAGAGCAACATGAGGAACAACGGCATAAAAACGATTTACACGGATACAATTTTTTTATGCAAACAATCACAAAGTCTGAGATGGTTGACAGTCGCACGCCTTCTGACTCCCAAACGTCAGGCGGACATTGACTCTGGGTTGCAGGTTTGCTGCCCGACCCAAACCGACTGAGTTCCGGCGCAAAGCCAGTACTCGCACTATACAAAAACACTGAGGCGTGACATTGGTGGGACGCTTGGTGGGCATGTCACGGCTCAACCTCCCCCCCCAAAGGAGGACTTCCTCTCCAAAAAAAAAGAAAACAACCTCTCCCAACTCTAGAAGATCTCAACACCACAGATCAACTCAAGTGTCTGAAGTGGGGAACGCCAAAAGTCTTTCAACTGGAGGGACTACTCACCCCCAGGGGTTGCACTGGCCAGTGCTGGAAAATTTACTAGGGAAAAATCTTCAGCAGCGCACAAGGGACAGAAGAGGTGATCAAGCTCTCTGGCCCAGTGCACTTCCCACTCAGACACAAGAGTAAAGAAAGATGACCTACGGAATTGTTCCCCGGAAAGGCTTCAGATGAGAAATGTGAGCCCTCCGGAAAACTTCTCCAGTCTGCGGATTTCCAAGCCGCACGGAGACAGGAGTCAAGAACTTCAAGATGCGGTGGGGACCTGACCACCGATGAGACAACTTAGCGGCTCTCTTGTCCACGGCCGAACTGACCGGATGAGCCTTACAGAAAACCAAATCCCCCACCTGGAAAGGATTGTCCAACCGACCTCGATTGTGCTTCCTCCGGACCAATTCCCTAGCTCGGATCAAGTTCCTCCTAGCCGCCTGCCAAGTTGCCTTGACATTGGCAGCACCAGGGGGTGGCAGAAGGTCGCCAATTTTCCACACATTTGCCAAAGGATTATTGGGTGGATAGCCCAACAACAGCTCGAAAGGGACCGCCTTGTGACTCTCATGGTGTGCAGTATTGAAAGCAAATTGAATCCAAGGAAGTTCCTGATCCCAGGTGGTCTGCTTGTCAGCATGAAAAGCTATGAGAGCGGATCGAAGATTTCTGTTGAACCTCTCAGCATGGGAAGGCTGTGGATAGTAAGGAGAAGTGGTCACATGGCGGATACCGTGCCCAAAGCACATTCTTTTGAAAAGGTGAGACACGAACTGAGTTCCGTTGTCGGAAACAATGGTGGCGGGTATCCCAAAGTGTTGGAACAAATGGGTACGAAGTGCCTGCACGGTGAGCTGTGCAGTGGCGTTCCTCAAAGGAAAAAGCCAACAAAACTTGGAGAAGGCATCCACACAAACAAGCAAGAATTTGTTTCCTGACTTGCTACGTGGGAGAGGCCCTACATAGTCTATGAAAACCTTCTCCAAAGGTCTCTCCGCCACCTCAGATGACAACAACCCATACTTGGTATTCTGAGCAGGCTTGCTTAGCGAGCATGTTTGACAAGAACGTACTCGTGCCGCAATGTCCCTGTCCATACCCTTCCAGATGAACATGTCCCTAACCTTCGCAATGGTCTTGTGAATCCCTAAGTGCCCACCCACAGGGGAAGAGTGAAAGTACGCAAAGACCATGGGTACAAGAAGACTAGGCAGCACAATCTTGGGTTTACCTCGCTGTCGGTCTCGACAACAAAGGGCACCCTGGGACAGAAAATACGGGGGGTGGGCTCCCCCATTTTGAAGCTCACCAATGATCTTAGCCAGCTCGGGATCTTTTAGCTGACGTGGGATGAACTCAGAAAAGGCGAGGGGAAACTCCAGGAGCACGGCACACCCTGTGTGCTCCTCCTGATCAGAAGGTTGGTCGTCAGGTGAATGGTACATCCTGGATAAAGTGTCAGCAATCACATTCTGCGTGCCTCGAACATGTTGCACTTGGAATTTGAGGGAAGATATTTGGACCACCCAACGACCAATTTTCCCAAGCTGGCGAGGATGTGCAAGGAGCCACGAGAGCGCTTGGTTGTCGGTTTCCAGCAAAAACTCTTTGTGTTCCAAAAAACGTCTGAACTTATTCACTCCAAACACGACAGCCAAACACTCTAACTCATACACAGAAGAGCTTTTCTTTTCGCATGGGTTCAAAGTGCGTGAGGCATACGCAATCGGCTGCCTAACACCATCTACCTCTTGAGACAACACAGCCGCAATTGCGACGGAGGAAGCATCGGTTTGCAAAACAAACTTTTGACTGAAATCTGGCATCGCCAAGACCGGAGGTTGCATGATAGCTTCTTTCAGAAGATCAAAAGACATCTGTTGTGCTTCACCCCAAACAAACTTGGCGCCCTTCTTCCGAAGCTCATTGAGAGGAGCCGCCAACTCAGCCACATTGGGGATGAAGCGCCGGTAGAAACCCACCATTCCAATGAAACGGGCAATGCCTTTGACATCTCTGGGAGGAGGAAACTCCCTGATAGCCTGGGTTCTAGCCGGATCGATACAGACACCTCGAGATGATACTAGATGACCTAGGAAAGAAATCTCAGCCTGAGCAAAACTAACTTTCTCGGGATTTACGGTAAGGCCAGCCCTAAGCAACCTATTCATGACTTCCTCAAGATGAACTAGATGGTCTTCAAAGCTCTCACTGTACACCAAAAGATCGTCAAGATAGTTGAACACAAATTTGAACTTGACGTCATGAAAGATGGAGTCCAGAAGTCTGGTGAGGGTCTGGGCCCCCACAGCTAGGCCCATGGGAACACGTGTGAACTGGTACAAGTTCCACGGAACGCAGAAGGCAGTGAGAGGTCGAGATTCAGGTTTCAAGGGAATCTGATGGTAAGCCTGGTTCAAATCAAAGACGGAAAAATACTTGGCCTTACCGAACCAATCGAACGCAGAGTGCAAATCAGGGAGAGGGACAGAGTCAATTTCAATCTGAGCATTCAACTTGCGATAATCTAGAACCATTCGAGACTTGCCATTTGGCTTTGGAACTAGAAAAGCTGGACTTGCGTAACTTGAGCGAGAAGGCTCAATTACCCCATTTTCAAGAAGCTCATTGATGATTCCACGGAGTGTATCCATCTTGGGTGGAGCAAGTTTGTAAGGATGAGAACGAACTGGACGGGTGTCAGTCAAACGGATTTCGTACTCCAAAAGATTGGTGACTCCAAGCTTTGGCGTCAGCACCTCAGGAAAACGAGAACACAAGGTTCTGATTGCTTCAGCCTCACCAGGAGTCAGATGCCCTAATAGATCAACCTTTGGTTTGCTGGGTGTCTCAGGCTCCACCACAGCTGCACCATCCACAATTTCATCCGCAAAAGGAATGAGCACCCGTCTTGCGAAACGAAAGAAGCACTGGCCTCTGCCTAAATCCAAAATCAGGCCACAATGCTTGATGAAATCCGCTCCCAAAATGACAGGAATGCAAAGGTCCTTGGCTACCCAAAAACTCCACACCCAAGAAAAATGTTCAATCTTGAATTTCAAACGGGCTTCATAGATGATGGGAAGTGGGGATTTCGATGCAGTCCAGCAGATGTGTGTACTTCGCTCAACTTGCTTGATTAGCCCAGAAGATTTTAGATTTTCAAACAGGGAAAGGGAAATGAGACAACGGGCTGACCCAGAATCCACAAGGGCCTTCTGCACCGTTTTACCTAAGAAGATGTTGAGTCGTGGGCAAGTTGAGCGCGCCGCTTTCACTCCCATGCATGCAAGCTCCCTCATTCCCCGCGACAGAGGCTCCCCAAAACCAGCACTCCCAGAAGGGGCAGTACTCACAGAAACCAAATTCTTACTGACTTTCTCCAAAACAGCTTTCTCACAGGGCGGTTTAGGCAAACTTTCCCCATGTGAGATACTCGGGGTTTTGGACAAAGTCCCAAGATTAACCCTCTGACGACACTCACGTCTCATGTGACCTGTTTGACCACAGCCAAAGCAAACAACAGGACGCCTCTGTCTCTGCGGTGTTTCAGGACCTTGACCCACGGAAGCTACAACGGGATGGAGAACAGTCTGGGGAAGATGCCCCGAAACATGCTCCCTCTGACAATCAGCGTCTTGAATGCTCCGTGAAAGGATGACCAACCTATCCAGGTCTGCAAAAGAAGAAGGCTTTGGAGCGAAAATCAGTCTGGACCGCTCCTCAGGCTTCAACCCCTGCAAGACAATGTCCACCAGTTGGTTTTCAGGGATGCCCAGCCGTAGGACACGCCACACGCCACAAATGTCACCCACATACTGACTGAGAGTTTCGTCAAATTTTTGAGGACGAAACACCCTCTCAACTTTCAATCTCTCCATGACCCTGAAGGGGACAAAGAGCTCAAGCACTTCACTGTGAAAAATGTCAAAGTTTACTCCCCGTTTCAAACAGTCTAACAATTTGTCACCAAGAGGTCTCAGGCAGAGTGGAACCAGCAGTTCCAACACTACTGAGTCCTCCATGCCTGGGAACTCCTTCAGGTGCAACACCTTTCCCAAAAACTCTAACAAAGGTTCCACCTCTAAACCATCAACCGGGCGAATGTCGCTCAAAACCCCAGCAATGGGATTGGGCAGTGGAGCAAACAAACCCATTTTGCTTTCAGTCAGTCGGTCTACCTACCAAAACACACACACAAAATTTTACAACAAACAATTCACAAACTTAACTAACTAAAGGCTCTGGACTGAAATGCCTACAGTCAGATGAGGTCCCAAACAGAAGAACCTGCCCATACACACCGCCTTAGCCACCAAAACAAAACACGGGCTTACACTCACCACATACACACATACATACATACACTAAACGACAACACCTAACATTTGTGTGATGAGGTAAACACACACACAAAGTTTCAATTTTGGATTTGGCCATGCTTTTGACTCTCTTGCTCCCAAAGGATGCAAGTCATTAACCAGATTCCACCCGGTGACTCGGCCAAGGGCGAGCTCCTAATAAAAAACTACAACAACAGTGTGCTTACCCCAACACGACAACATTTCTTCAAAAAATTCCTAAGACTGCCAGACCAGCATCACCCAAAAATCAAATCCAACCACGGCCCTTCGTGGATAGAGCACAAAAAACCACGCTCTGCTACCATCTGAGCCGACCCCTCGCACCGCCCCCAGACGAACAACTTTTGGAAGCATGCCCCCCCATAGTGACAGTGCGAGTGGCCGCCCCACATCCCTAACAAAATGAAAGGCCGTGGGTGAATATCAAAAAACAAACAGTTGTCAACAAAGCCTATAATTAATCAAAATCAACAAAAAACAACAATCAACAATGTCAGCCATCCAAAGAATTCTTTTAAAAATCTTTCAAAAAATTTACCCTCCTGAATTACAAAAACTGGTACCAGTAACAAATTAGGCCTAACAATGAAATAATTAAAGATGGTAACTATAAATATACTTTAAACCTTGAAAAAATTAACAATTAAACAAATAACAATACTATAAAAATAAATAACGAAGAATCAATCATATTGCGGGGCCCCTTTCAAATATAAAGTCTTTTAAAATGTTCGTAATTTCAAAGTAGGCTATAACTTGCGTTAGGTGGCACTTTCACATCACACTAGTGGCGGTGTTCCATCTGGATGTCGGAAAACATCACCTCCGGATGTTTGTATGGAGGGCGGCATAATGGTCCCCGGAGAAGCTGGGCCGTAGGCAGCCCAAGGAGGCAGAAGATGGCGTGTCCCTCCGGGCGACCCTCTCCGAGGACAGCGGCTGATGAAACCTCACATCCGGGACCTCATCTGACGACTGGCAAAACACTTATCTACATGACTGGATCAAAACGTTGTAAAGTTGAATAGAGCAACATGAGGAACAACGGCATAAAAACGATTTACACGGATACAATTTTTTTATGCAAACAATCACAAAGTCTGAGATGGTTGACAGTCGCACGCCTTCTGACTCCCAAACGTCAGGCGGACATTGACTCTGGGTTGCAGGTTTGCTGCCCGACCCAAACCGACTGAGTTCCGGCGCAAAGCCAGTACTCGCACTATACAAAAACACTGAGGCGTGACATTGGTGGGACGCTTGGTGGGCATGTCACGGCTCATTGTCATACCTTAAAGATATGTAAGTTATGGTTATTATGAAAATAATAAAATAAAACAGAATGAACAAAGTATAAGCGATTATTATACGTATACCTCAGCCTGCAATCCAGACTTGCGGATTTCCATAGAGATGCAGTTTATCCAGGGTACATTAAGGAAAAGCTTTTCCTAGGATTACGGACAAACAAGTTATTCTAGCATTATAGTTGTGCTCAAGTCCTCATGATAGTAATCTAGGAAACAACCCTTACAAGATTTTGTATTGCAATTTGTTTGGATTTGTTTATGTAGTTAAAGGTACAAAAAACAATATACAGGGTGAATCTTCTAAGCTGTCCTAAACGACGAACGGCTTGACATACAGAGATGAAACAAAACTTTTCCCCACTAATTCATACCCAAGGAACAACGTAAAAATGTTTTTACCATTTTTAAAATACAGGGTGTTCAAGAAACTGGGGGTCATGGGTTCGAATCTCAGAGTTTTCAAATGTAAACATATGTCATGTTATGCATCATTGTAAAGCTCTAGACTAGACAAACAATTTAGTGAAAACAGAACTCATTTATCTTTGTCCGTTTCAAAATGGCGGCCATTTTTATATAAAATATTGATATTTACAGAATTCCCTGTATCTTGAAAACCACTAAACTTATTTTCGTTCTGTTTGAAAATTCTTAATCCTCGTAGGTTCAGCTTTAATTTGATATACAACAAGTCAACATTTTAAAAACTAAATATTCTTCTATCCATGTAATATTAAATAAGCACGATTATTACTAAACCTCACTATTACTCACTATTACTAAACCTCACTATTACTAAACCCACTACAACACAACCTGCTTTGTCACAAGACACTACTCCACACACGTACATAGACCATACGTCACTATCACACCTACTGACACATTCTAACTGGGCCCCTGTTTTAAACTCAAACGACATTAATTTTTGTTCTAGCCATTTTAGTAATATAATTGTTAATTGTATAAATTCTTCAAAGAAATTAGTTGGTAACAAATCAACAAGGCTCAATAAACTCAAACCATGGATAACCGTTGACTTAATCAGACAGATCAGATTTAGAGATAAAATCAGCAAAAGAGTTAAAAGACAACCCTTTAATTTAGAATTGAAACAATTTTACCATAATTTAAAGACAAATGTTAATACTAACTTAAAGCAAACCAAACGTAATTATTACCGATCAAAACTTAATGAAGCATCTAAAAATCCCAAGAAACTATGTGGATTAATCAATGAACTGGCTGGCAGGGTAAATAAAAAAGAACCCTTTCCTATTGGAAAATTTGTTTCTAGCTCGCAATCTCCGATTTCTACAACATACAAACAAGTAGCAGATGAGTTCAATGAATTTTTTTCGGAAGTAGGTAAATCACTCGCTGACGCAATTGATTATAGTGGGGACCCAGTTTTGAATGACTCTGACTACCGCCTTGATTGCGACTTTACGATTCAACCAATCACTGAACTAGATCTCCGACGCTATGTCTTCAGTTTAAGGGGAGGGTCTGCTCCGGGCTATGATGGTGTATCGGCCGACGTCATAAAAAATAATTTTAATATTTTGTGGGAGCCACTTTTACATATAGTCAACTTGAGTATCACCACAGGATCCTTCCCAGAATGTCTTAAATTAGCCAAAGTATTTCCTCTATACAAATCAAATGACATCACAAATAAAACTAATTTCCGACCGATCTCCTTGCTTAGTGTTTTTACTAAGGTGATTGAAAGAGTGGTGAAAGACCAATTAGTTACTTACTTACAAATCAATAATATACTCAGCGAGCGTCAGTACGGGTTTCGTCAGGAGAAAAATATTTCAGATGCGTTGTTCGATATTAATAAAGAATTAAATTCTGCGATTTCAGAAAAAAACCATCCAGTATTAATTTTCCTTGATTTAAAAAAAGCTTTTGATTCTGTTGACCGTTCAAAATTATTGAGAAAAATGGAACACATTGGTATTCGCGGAAACTCCCTTGCATGGTTCCAAAGCTACCTTTGTAACAGATCACAATTTGTTTCCATTAATGACATTACTAGTAATGTATTGCCAGTAGACTATGGTGTGGTCCAAGGCAGCAACCTTGGGCCAGTTTTATTCTTAATTTATATAAATAATATTTCAAGATTAAACATCTTTGGTAAAATCTTTTTATTTGCCGATGATAGCCTAATTTTCTTGCAAGGAAGGACCTGGCCCGAAGTGTATGACAGAGCCACACACGACCTCATGATAATTAAGAAGTGGTTAAATCAAAATGTTCTTTCATTAAATGTTTCTAAGACAAAATTCATGCCTATATCTATTAGTAAGAGTACAGACTTTAATCTAGGCAATCTCACAATCCACGAATGTGACGATTATCAAAGTAATTCTTGTGGATGTGAAAGTATAGAAAAGGTAAACTCTTATAAATATCTAGGTGTATTGTTTGACGAACGATTAAAATGGATAGATCACGTTAATTATGTTAGAAATAAAATTAGGAAATTAATTTTTGCCTTCAAACACATGAGAGATATTTTGACTGTTAAGGAATTAAAAATGGCTTACTTTGCTTTTGTTCAATCATTACTTTCGTTTGGTATTATAGCTTGGGGTGGCTGTTATAGGAGTATCTTGGAACCATTAAATATTGCTCAAAAATTGATTTTAAAAATAGGATTTGGGAAATGCAAACGTTACCCGACTGACGCTCTATTTAAAGAAATAGGAGTCCTCACTGTTCGCCAGTTGTACGTAAAATCAATATTAATAAACATTCATACAAATTACAATAACATTTTTCAAAATATTTCACATTTATATAACACAAGATATTCTTCTAGAGTTGGAATCACCACAATTCAAGTGAATTATACTTTTTCTACGACTAATTCATACTATGTTTCACACCTAGTCTATCGTAACATATGCAACATTTTTAGGGATTTCAATTTTTTTGATTGTGACTCATTAAAGGTATTTAAATTCCGCGTTAATGATTTCCTATTCAGTTTAAATATCGACGAGGCCGACTCTATTATCACGGCGGACTACCGGCGCACTTGATCCGACCTTTGCACTGACTGACCTTGGCACTTTGTTAGGACTGTCCGCAGTCGAATTTACCACTCTCCTCCACCCCACTGTACTCTTTACCCTACAATCCACTCATCACTCTCTTCACTACCACCATTACACACGAAACTCACTCACACACATACACACACACACACACTCTCTCTCTCTCTCTCTCTCCTGGCCACCACGGAAATCTATAAAGCGCTATCTTACCAGCACTGTGTTCATGGAAATACATTCACTTATTTAACTAATAATAATAACGACCTATTGTCTTTTATTAATTGCTATTCCAAAATTCAACAATTTTCTTTTTTCTATTTGACAGCAACTTAGCAGACGCACAGGTAGCACTGCCTATGTCTGCTAGTTCCTTTATTTTATTGTTATAATTTTTGGCTTTTTAAAACTCGTATAAAATATTTTAGTGACAAAAGTCTCTGTCTATTATACTTTATTTAGTTATAATCACAGCTTGTATGTAGCCTATGTTTTTTTGGAATAAACTATATTCATTCATTCATTCAAAAAATATTTTTTCTATGATTTTAATTTTTTTTTTTTTTTTTTTTGGTAGCCTTGTAAATGAAAATTTTTAAATGGCAACATATGTAAAAGTGTGTATAATTTTGAAGGTCTTGTAAAAACAAACAACTTTTAAATTTAAACCTACCGTCTATCTTTGGTCGTTTTCTAGTAATTAACCAAAAACTCCAATTGCCCATATAAAACCCATGTTAAACGTACAGTACTGAGGATTAGTGGATGGAGATACACTATTCCCATGGTACTGCGCGTTTAACATGAGTTTTATATGGGCAATTGGAGTTTTTGGTTAATTACTAGAAAACGACCAAAGATAGACGGTAGGTTTAAATTTAAAAGTTGTTTGTTTTTACAAGACCTTCAAAATTATACACACTTTTACATATGTTGCCGTTTACAAATTTTCATTTACAAGGCTACCAACTAAAAAAAAAATCAAAATCATAGAAAAAATATTTAGTTTTTAAAATGTTAACTTGTTGTATATCAAATTAAAGCTGAACCTACGAGGATTAAGAATTTTCAAACAGAACGAAAATAAGTTTAGTGGTTTTCAAGATACAGGGAATTCTGTAAATATCAATATTTTATATAAAAATGGCCGCCATTTTGAAACGGACAAAGATAAATGAGTTCTGTTTTCACTAAATTGTTTGTCTAGTCTAGAGCTTTACAATGATGCATAACATGACATATGTTTACATTTGAAAACTCTGAGATTCGAACCCATGACCCCCAGTTTCTTGAACACCCTGTATTTTAAAAATGGTAAAAACATTTTTCCGTTGTTCCTTGGGTATGAATT
Organism: Macrosteles quadrilineatus; assembly: GCF_028750875.1. Lineage (NCBI taxonomy): Eukaryota > Metazoa > Arthropoda > Insecta > Hemiptera > Cicadellidae > Macrosteles > Macrosteles quadrilineatus. Next base: position 54,599,555 of record NW_026542601.1, read on the forward strand.
AGTAGGGAAAAGTTTTGTTTCATCTCTGTATGTCAAGCCGTTCGTCTGTAATCTGTTTAGGACAGCTTAGAAGATTCACCCTGTATATACCACAGTTTTATACTATGCAATTATGTACCTATTGTTAATTCGAGAAAGTAAATTTACTATACTATTGATTACTAATATTATTACTATTTACTATTTAACTACATCCCTCTCCTGTAATAGCCCTATCCTAGAAACTCGGGTTCTGATCCCTTCAATCCCTAATGACTTAGCCATGTGATGTTGCCGTTAACCGGTTTCGGAGCTCCCTTGAGTTGTAAGTTTTATCATTGAGTATGGTTTTATCTTTGAATCAAAAATGGATCTAGTTCTTTCAGGAAGGAATTATTCTCCATTGAAAATGTTCCACTAAAAAGCACCTGACGGGGAAAAAACTTTTGTGGAGGATTTCACTGAAATATCTTGCATTCTCCTCACACACGAGGAAATTGAAACTACCAAGAAACGAAATTGAGAGAGCGGTTTATAAAATAAGCCACAGTTTCGAAACAAATTCCAAGTAAGTGTTAGGGTTGATTATACATTCGCACCAACGAAAAGCCAGCTCGCCAGTTCTGTATCGCATTTGTATGCAAATAGAGTGGTTAGTGTCCCAAAACCTTATACAACGTTATTGCTGCGTTTACCCCACAACCTCCCAACTTTAAACTTCCAAGAGGAAGTCGTGTCTTAATTAGGCATAGCGTAAGATGCAGTAAGATAATACCTAATTGTGAGGACATTAACTCACATTAAAGTGTTTGCATACACTGAATTTTCATTTACTTTTTTTTCAAAATTCTAGCAGAACAATTTTACTATTTAACTATTTTAACCATTTATTCAGGCTAGGCCAAAAGGTGAAGCATAATTATTACTGGGATATAAATTATTAATGGCAGGCAGGATTTGACCTCGGGACCTCGGGGACCGATGTTCCGTGCAATACTACTAGACGAGCGCCCCCTCCCCTCCCCATATTATTATAAAGTAGGGCTATATGTTATTGCATTTACTTACCTATATTTTGTCAACATTCCCTAACAGGGTGATTTTACTATACTACGCGTATTTGCCACAATTTGTGATATTGTTAGGGATCTTCTCATTGTAAAGTGTTGTTTCTACACTTGCCATCTGAGTGAGCTGAACATGAATGTAGAATGGGAATATAATGGTGTGAGATTAGCGTGAAGCTTATCATGTTAATGGCTCAGGTGATCAGTTGTTTGTTAGTCAAGAGTAAATATTAAAAACCCAATGATCAAGCGCAGGTGGGTTTAGTTTCAAACAATCACAAATCTCGGGGCTTTTCTCAAAATCAGTGACCTTCTAATTGTTAGGCCAGCACTATAAGCATTTAATTGGCAACACAGCTATTTGCAATAACGCTGAACTGTACAATTAAAACTATTTGGTGGATCGATGGGTCAATCAGTAGTTCGAAATGAGAAACGATAACAGTGATGTCGTTGGTTTCGATTACCGCTAAGGCCAAAAATATTTATCAGTGCAGTGTAGTCATTGGTTTGCTCGAAACGTTCCATGCCAAGGCTATGTGAACCAGTATGATGAAAATAAAAAGGCCGCGTACCTCCTTAACGAATTATAAAAACTCTTTTAGTGTATTACTTCTATTGTAACTGTGTTTCCTTTTTCGGCATACGAAAACCCCTCTGAAATAACAAACACAAACTGTATACATAAAATGAATATACTTCCACTTAATCGTCGAGCAAATTAAGTTCTGCTGAAATCTCTTAGCGGGTTTACAATTCAAATGACCGTCGGAAACCCGCCGCAACACCGGGAAACCATAAATCAAGATTAGAAACTCACCGAGGGTCTGGTTGGGGATTAATAATTTATAATTAAAGTTTGCCAAGATAACTGGAGCAAGAGCATCTTTAATGTATTGCGTCTAATGAGGTACTTGTGTGTTAATCAGAACAGTTCATCAACCAACTTGCTGGAGATTCATCTTAGATGTGCTAAATTATATTGTCTGGTGTACCCGGTATACCCTTGAGCTGTTTATGTAATCTATTAGTTAGGGTGGTAAGTGATTTCATTGTCGATTAAGTTACGAAGAAATACAAAAGCAGTCGGTTGAATTCCATGTGTCTAACACATTTTAAATGTACACTTAACCCCGTTTGTTTTTTAACTGAATGTACACATTGGTTCTATATAAGTACCAAAATACATTTAAGTGAAGTGGCCTTGATTAGCAATTTGTATTTGAAATATTAAAAAAAATAGATTTTTTGAAATTAGACTAGTTCTTAATCGAAAGGTTTTCGTGATTCTACTTAAAGCAATCAGATAGTCTTTGTACGAGCATCACAAAACTAAAATTTACGCTTCCATTTCTAACTCTTTCAGTTTATATATAGCGATTTCAGCTACCATGATGATTAGTGTCACATGTGAATTTAGATTTAAATGGCGTCAATGTCTTCAAAACATTGAGTTCAGACTGTACAAATTCTACTGAAATGGTGCCATTTAAAGCCAGATGATTAACAATATTTACGTGTATGGTCCTTCATTACCTTGTGATTGTAGATCAAATTAACAGTGCCTTGATTCGAGCCAACTTCATGCCTCACACACGGCAGTAAATATCGGTTATTTATTTTTGTTAGATAAACAGACTTAGATAAACGGATAAACGGGTCTACATATTTCATTAGTAAATCCATACGCAATATATATTACAAGTCATTTTTGCGACGTTTAAGAAGCTTTGTGATTATTAGGTATAAAATGGTTAGTTATTTTTTACAATTAATTAGGCCTAGCCTAAGAAACGAAATATACAATTTACTATAAAGTAGGCTATAGTTTTTTTTTTTAATATTTTATTTTATATATATATATATATATATATATATACATATATATTATAAATACTATTCGCAATAATAGGAGGGTACAACGTGTTGAGGTATTGATGCAACCCCAACCCCCTCCAAGAGAGGCTCCCCGGTGGGGTGAAATGTGACGTGTTTTGTCACACCCTGTACATACAGTATTGGCTTGTATATTGCCCCTAAAATACCATCGAGTTTTGCCATGATTTTCCTCTTGTATCAAGCAGAGCACAGCATCTATAAAACAATATAACCCTAAAAATACGGTATTTGACAAAGAGGATTTTTCCAAGAAATTTTTGGGGTGCTCCTATTAATCTTATGAAAATGTTGAGTGTGCCGTAAGAGCTGGAAGCTCCATGATCACCCGCGGTATGGTGGATAGTTCGCTGAGCAGGAAATGGTTGTGTGATAGAAAGTAAGACTGCATTCCTACATTTGCCTCCCAGTCCCGACCCACCACCCAACCGAAGCTGGATGACTCCATATAGCATTTATGAATAGTAATTTAAAAATAAATGAATTCACAAGTAACTCATGTTGGCCAACACTTTAAATGTGAGGTATTACACAGAATGTTTAATCATACAATCAGTATTATTTGACAGCAAAGAGTACTTGGAGCTGTGTTTTATTTTCAATATGAACAAAGAGAGAGTGTATAATGGATTGAGATTATTTCTGTGGTATTGACTAAGCTTAGCTTGTTCTTTAGCCAGTAAAAAGTTTAACCATTTAATCATTTTAAAAGTATAATAATCGTGGGCACCTTAGTCCAGTTTTACGCCATTTAACCGTCAATTTTGACTTTTTTAACAAGTTCAATCATTTCCCTTTTTGGGAGAGAGTCAACTCACCATCCTTCCCTGCCCAAACATTTCTACATAAGTTCAACGCAATGGTTCTAGGTATTAAATTGCCGTCTAATACAGAAATCTATATATTTTAGAATCATACTCACCACCAGTTCAAGCTGCACTTAAAGTTCATTAACAAGTAAGTCTTGAATAAATTTGTACATGTTTAAATACCTCAACTATTTTTATAAATGGTTAAACCTCCACAACGTTCGAAAAACACTTGTTGATCACCTAGTATGTAATGTTGAACTTGAATAATATACACGTAATGTTTATTATTTTCTTCTGTATACGGGGTGTGTAAAATTGTATAGGGTCTTAATTGTTTATTGTGTGCCTTTTCTTGTTCTGAAGTGTACCCTGAAACCAGGTTTGTTGAATACATCTTCGTTTTCGCCGTATGGTGTTCAGGCGGTTGGATATTCTCGGCAGATTTAATATATTCCGAACGTGCTGGAGCTCAGTGCCCTTTCTATATTAACATTTATATGCAAATGTAGGCCTACTCGACTTCTTCCGGCCGGTTCATATCGCGTTATTACAATTCAACCCTAAGCGAGACTCTTTGGTCTACTCGGAACTTGAGTTCGCAACTTGGATCTCGTAATACTCTCGCAGAACATTTCAGAATGAGAAATTAAACTTAGATATCGTTAAATTTCACAAACAAATTCACCACAATTTCCTATATATTTAAGTGAATTTGCTTGAAGTAGCATTCTATAACTAAATAGCCTATAGGTTAAAATGAGACAATTTAAAGTTTATTTTAATAGTGCTACAATAGTGGATCCTTTATATTGGACCTATTCTTTAACTTAACATATTTAGTGCTTTTGTTACACTTATGTACAAAACATCATCCTAACAATTTCTTTTTCCTTTAAGCCATAGCCTGCTTCTAACAACTTTAAAAGTTCCAAGAGTGTACATCTATAGATTTCCAGGTACCGGTAGTATAGTTTTACAGTAATTTCTCATTGATTGCAGACTGACTAATTAGTGTGCTAATATGAGTATGAGTCGGTGTTCTCCCGGAACTGTTTGGGTGAAACCATTTATATTACCTATAAAATACACTTTATAAAGAATGCTTACGTATTGTATTGTGTTGTCTGAACCGAAATAAAAAATTAACAACCAGTAGTCTACTGAAGCATAGACAAAACTGCATAGTGACACATGCCTAGCCTGGCTATATACTGTAACACTATTTTTTTAACAGACTTGAGATGCCTGTCCAAAATAAGCAATGTCCTATTAATGGGGTTCTGAAAATGTTTACCAAATCATCTTGTTAACTACTAATCTTAGTATTTTTATTTTCACACTTCATAAAGCACAATTTCCTAGCGTATAGTTTCAAAGATTATTAAAACGACAACCAATATTCGTGGTCATTGAATTTTAATTTCAGAATTATTAAGTTTGCCTAATTTTTTGGCTCGCTGGAGATTTAATCAAATTAAGTGGTGACCTCCAAAGAAGGAAATTAAAAATTCAAGTTAAAAAGACTCTCATTGGTAAGACGTGGCGAATATTAATAGTTTAGTGTTTTAATAACTGTTTCATAGTTGTCAACTAGAATTTACATAATAGTTAATTTATCTACCACATAAACATTACTTTCAACCTACCTTAAAGAAAAGAATTACAGTAATTTAAGTTTTTGTTGGCACTATAGTAGATATAATATGATGGTTTTACCTCACTTTCGGCGTTTTAGAGGCACTTTTAGGGCACTTTTTATAGGGGAAAAATGAGAAAAATTAGTGGCTCATTTTTTTGGCCACTTTTTTAAAGACCCAGCTCTCGACCTATACACCCCTATATAAACTTTCTACTTTTTTAATACTAAAAAACACGTCTGGAATATGGCTCATTTTTTTGGCCACTTTTTTTAAGACCCGGCTCTCGTCCAATACAAGCCCATACAAATGTTCAAACTCCATTAAAATTTCAAATCCACATCCATTCCTATGTATATTCTCAAAATCATGCGAGGTTTGTGTGTGAACTCGGGCACGCTTATGGCTATGCGTAAACTATGCCCGACTCAAATGAATGACTGTGAGTGTAACCTAATGACCCCAATCAAAACCAATTGTCAACATTCTCTGTCTGTCTGGCGCCAGTCTGTCTGGGGCAGGTTTAGACAATTACCAAATATGTTTGATTGATTGACCTCAATTATTCAATTGTTCAATTTCAGTTTGTTCAATTTCCATTGTTAAGTTCTAAATTAATTTAGACAATTTTGTGGTATATAAGGGGGGCATTCTATGGAATCATCACTCACTCTTCCACCTGGATCTTCTTGTTTTGGTAAGTCTTTGACATCTAAGCTAGACTATTGTAATATGTTGTCGCGTGTCGGGTCATGGGATCAATTGGTGACGTAATTGATGCTTGTACTCGTACTCTGTATTTCTTTTAACTTAGGAGTGTAGCTAATTTCCCGAGTCCATTTTTAAAAACTTAGCTGAATTGAGTCACTAAGGAACTTGTAAAAAATGTATATAAGTCTATTTTTAAACACTTAGAGTATTTTGAACAGTCACCAAGGAACTTAAAATGTATATAAATCTATTTTTAAACACTTAGAGTATTTTGAACAGTCACTAAGGAACTTAAAATGTATATAAGTCTATTTTTAAAAACTTAGCCAAATTCACTCACGGGGGGACTTTGAGTCAAAAGTTTGCACAAGTTATTATTTCAAAACTTAGCCAAACTTCACTCACCGGGGGACTTTGATTCAAAATGTGTACAAGTTATTATTTAAAAACTTAGCCGAATTATACTCACTATATAATTTTGTCAAGTCCCTTTTAACATAGGTAACATAGTCTTCTCTATAACTAACACTCACTCTGTATATATGTAGACTCAGCAATCTGAATTGCTAAAAAGTATTTTTATTTAAGATTTTGGATTTAGTTTTGATTTAGAAAATTACAATTGCCAAATCTTATTGTATGAAATTGTTTTGAATATTAAAATTTAAAATTCTGATTTAAATTATTATTTCCCATTAATTGAAATTGTCTAAAATGTAATTTCCACCAATTGTTTTTTTAGTTACATGTCAACTGTGTGCTGCTTCTCTATCCAAAAAAGTAACTTATTTTGTTATTACTATTTTTAAGCGAGTCAAAAATATATACAAGTTATTATTTAAAAACTTAGCCAAATTCACTCACCGGGGGACTTTGAGTCAATAGTGTGCACAAGTTATTATTTAAAAACTTAGCCAAATTCACTCACGGGGGGACTTTGAGTCAATAGTGTGCACAAGTTATTATTTAAAAACTTAGCCAAATTCACTCACGGGGGGACTTCAAATCAAAAGTGTGTACATGTTATTTTTTTAAACTTAGCCAAATTTACTCACCGGGGGACTTTGAGTCAATATTGTGCATAAGTTATTATTTAAAAACTTATCCAAATTCACTCACAGGGGGGACTTTGAGTCAAAAATGTACATACAAGTTATTATTTAAAAACTTAGCCGAATTATACTCACTATATAATTTTGTCAAGTCCCCTTTAAAATAGGTATTACTCACTCTGTATATATGTAGACTCAGCAATCTGAATTGCTAAAAAGTATTTTTTATTTAAGATTTTGGATTTAGTTTTGATTTAGAAAATTACAATTGCCAAATCTTATTGTATGAGATTGTTTTGAATATTAAAATATAAAATTCTGATTCAAATTATTATTTCTCATTAATTGAAATTGTCAAAATATAATTTCTACTGTATAGAAGATGCCAACCTAGTTTTTTAGTTACATATATAAAAATGAAGACTACATGTCAACATTGTTTCGCATCCCTCTCCAAAAAAAGCAACCTTATTCGCCACTACAATTTAAAACATCAAATGAAGGTATGTAAACTGTGTGATTTAATCTGTGATAATAATGTGGCTCTAAAATCTCATATATTACAAAGTCACAAGACTTGTAATTTCTGTAAAAGAAATGTTGTTGGCCATTTTAAAAGACATGTAAATTCTTGTAACAAATGTCCATATACAATGATTAAATTTGTTGGTGAATCGATTAAAACTGAACTTAAAAGTACTCTTCAGTCTTGTCCTCTACCGATAAAATGGACTTTAGTAAGGAGAATCAAATTTATAAAATATACAATAGATCAAAATGGAAAATTAGTTAATGAGAAAGAATGTATTGCAGATTTCAGAAGCCTTACTATCCTTACCATTGAGAAGAGAGATTTAAAGCCTCAAATTGAAAATGCTCTTTTAAAGATTGACGCTTCCATGCACAAATATCAAGCGGAAGGTAGTGGATGGATATATGACCACACTAAATATTGGCAGTTGCACGTTTACAAGTACAAGCCCCTAACTCCAACGTCATATATCCCCACACCAAAAAATATTCAATCAAAACATGCAGTTTTAAATATAAAGAATTCTGACAATAAATGCTTCCTTTGGTCAATTTTAGCAGCTTTATATCCAAGGAATGCAAAAAATGCTGAAAGGGTATCGAAATATGCACCCTATGAAAATCAGTTAAATATGACAAACATAAAATATCCCGTAAAAATATCTGACATAGATCAATTTGAAAAAAAGAATAATATAAGTGTTAATGTATTTGGAGTTGAAGACCAACAATTTATATATCCATTAAAAACCACCAAACTAAATAGTAATACTCATATAGATTTATTATTATTACAAGAAGGTCGTAAATCACATTACTGTTTAATTCGTGATTTTGATAGGTTAATGTTTTACTCTACAAAACATAACAATAAGAAGTATTTTTGCAAGTTTTGTTTACAACATTTTTACACCAAAGATAAATTAGAACATCATATAACATATTGTAAAAACTTTGATGCACAAAGAGTGGAAATGTCTAAACAAGATACATTACAATTTAAAAACTATAAATATCAACTTAAAGCCCCATTTGTGATTTATGCAGATTTTGAGTGCTTTATAAACTCCAATATACATATTCCATCGGGATTTGCATTTGTAGTAGTAAAAGATTCTAAGATTATTTCTGAAGTGTTATATAGTGGTGCAAATGTTATGGATGTGTTTTTCGAAAGATTATTTGAGACTTATGATTTTATTAAAAGTCAAATGGCGATATATATTCCCCTTGTAATGACTCCTGAGCAAGAGGCATCTTTCCAAAACTCAACACATTGTCACATTTGCGAAAAGCCCCTATATTTTGATAGGGTACGAGAACATTGTCATTCAAATGGCCAATACCGTGGAGCTGCCCACAATGATTGTAATTTAAACTATAAAGTAACAAAGAAAATACCAGTATTCTTCCATAACTTGAAAAATTACGATGGACATTTAATAATGCAACACTTGGGAAAATATAATCGTAAATTAAATTGCATAGCCAAAGATATGGAAAAGTACATTTCATTCTCTGTTGATGATTTAGTATTTTTAGATTCCTATAACTTTCTGTCCCTTCCATTATACAAATTAGCTTCCAATTTAAATACATTTAGATTCATAGACAATCCACTACTACAACGTAAAGGCGTATTTCCTTATGAATACATGACAGGACCAGATAAGTTTGCAGAGTCTCTACCTCCAATTGAAAATTTTTACAGTACTTTAACTAAAGAACATATCTCTCCCATCGAATATGAACATGCAAAACATGTCTGGACCCATTTTAATATAAACAATTTACAAGAATATCATGATTTATATCTTAAAACAGATGTATTGCTACTGGCTGATGTGTTTGAGACATTTAGAGACCTGTGTTTAAAAGATTACAAACTTGACCCCGTACATATGTATTCACTTCCAGGACTAACATGGGAAGCCTGTCTTAGAATGACTGGTATAAAATTACAATTATTTCAAGATATTGACATGCATTTGTTCATAGAAAGTGCAATCAGAGGAGGAGTCAGTATGATTTCCACACGTTACGCTAAAGCCAATAATAGATATATGGGCGAACATTATGATCCCAATCAAGAAAGTGTGTATTTAATATATTTAGATTGTAACTCGCTATACTCCACAGCTATGTGTGAGACACTACCCGTGGATGGATTTCGTTGGACGAATGAGATAGACTACAAATACAATCAAAATGATGAGTTTGGATATATTTTAGAAGTTGATTTAAAATATGATAAAAGCTTACACGATTTACATAATGACTATCCATTAGCACCTGAGAAAATGAATGGCAAATTAATACCTAATTTAAATGACAAAACTAAATATATTTTACATTATAAAGCATTAAAAAAATATGAGGAATTGGGTTTAGTTGCTACAAAATACCATAGAATTTTAAAATTTAGACAGTCCAAATGGCTTGCACCCTATATTAATTTTAATATTGAAAAACGCAAATGTGCTAAAAATGATTTTGAAAAAGACTTTTATAAATTGTTAAATAATAGTCTTTTTGGTCGAACAATTATGAACCAACGCAAGTTTCGTGATATATATCTCAAGGATGAGTCACTATTAACTAAATATGTCACTAATCCAAGGTTTGACTGTAGCAAAAAGTTCGATAACAATTTACATGCTATACATTTAAATAAATTAGTTGTAAAGTTTAATAAACCTATATATTTGGGAATGACCATTTTGGATATTAGTAAAGTAATAATGTATGATTTCCACTATAATTATATGTCAAAATTTAAGAATAAAAGATTTCTAATGACAGATACAGATTCTTTAATGTATTCTATAGTTACAGAGGATTTTTACAAGGAAATAGAATGTGACTTACACTATTTTGATACCTCTGGATATAGTAAAGACCATTTCTTATACTCTGATAAAAATAAAAAAGTCACAGGCAAGTTTAAAGACGAATTAGATGGTCATATTATGTATGAATATTGTGGTTTAAGACCAAAGTTATATTCTTATATTCCTCTAAAATGGTTAAATGAAGAAGACAAACAAGCTTTAGAGGTGAAGAAAGCTAAAGGAGCTGATGGTGCTACAGTTAAACATCTCCTTAGACATCAACATTATTTGAACTGTCTTGCCACTGGGCAAGATTACTATGAGAATGTGACAAGAATTAAATCTACAAATCATCATCTTCAAACCTTAACTATGAATAAGAAAGTACTATCGTTTGACGATGACAAGAGGTTTATTCTGGAAGATGGTATCAATACTCTTGCACTTGGTCATTATAAAATTGATCAAACATAAATCTATATTTGCCATTATTCTTTAACCTTTCTTTGTCTATTACAAAAAAGCCATATTTAGTTTTATCCCAACATTGATGACAGAGATTTCTAAATTGGTTAAATGAAAAATCATTACCAACATGATTGTTATATACATGTTTTAAATTTAAATCATCTTGTTTAAATAATATTAGGAAATTTACATTATCACGTAAATGTTTATGTACTTTGCTGTAAGATTGACACAAGTAAAAACAGTTAATATTTTTATGTCGACCCATTGAAAAAAATTGTGTAATATTTTGACTATTTATGTCATCAAATACAACAACTGACTGTGATTTTACATCATTTGGTGTGATTTCACAGTCAGTAAACGTGTGTAATTTCACTTCATCACACAAACTAAATATTTCAATTATTTTTTTATATTTTTCTTGTTCTAAAGATTTAGATATTAAATATAAGTTTGTAAATTTTAATCCTTCCTTTTTCACAATTAAATTGTAAATTACAACCGTTTTCCCACTTCCACTTGGACCACAAATAACACATCGAATATTGGTAGGAAATAGACCCAACTTCTTTGGTATATTTTCCTTAGTATGTACTATTTTAAATTTATGTTTTTGTTGAATAAAAGACATTTTTTATATAATAAAAATGGTGAAAAATAATAAGAAAACATGTAAAAAGGGCAAAGGTTTATTCCTAAAGCCTTACAGGGGTCGAGGGTTATTGAATACTCTTATAAATAATCTTCCATTTCCACTTCACATACCATCATATCGGTACTGTGGACCTGGAACGAATATACGTCAAAATTTAGCCAAAAATGTACCTCCAAAAAATAAGCTAGACTCTTATTGTAAAGAGCATGACATATTCTACATGAATAATCCCGATACCGCTGCTCGGAACAAAGCAGACATGAGATTAGCAGACTTAGCTTGGACTAGAGTAACGGCAAATGACGCAAATCTTGCTGAAAGAGCTGCAGCTTATGCGGTGACAAATTTGATGAAGGCAAAAGCAAAAATGGGAATGGGATTAAAATTTAATAAAAAAGATGGACAACTACCAGCTGTTAGAGGCCGCAAAAGACGTGCCTCACTTCCGGGGGGTGTACCTAAAAAACGAGCTAAAAAATCTAACACCAAAAGTAAAAGAGTGCGGAATAGTTAATTTAGACAGTTCATCTGGCACACATTGGACAGCATATCGTAAAAATAAAGATATTGTAATTTATTTTGACCCATTTGGAATCCAACCTCCAAAAGAAGTAATTAAATATTTTGAGGGACATAAAATATTCTATACAACCGATCAAATACAAGATTTAAATAGTTCTATTTGTGGAATTTTATGTTTATCATTCATAAAAAATTTTTGTTTATAAAAATGGATTCATTTACTATAACATTTTCGGGTACAGAGCCAGAGCTAAAGTCAGTGTTCTTTCCTCCCATAGAATTAAATGATGATTATGTAATTGGATTAGTAGATTTTCAAAGTTATAATTCTATATTTAATGTAAAAAAACCACTTAATACTTTAACATATTACAAAGTAGAGAAAAAAACATTACCAAAGGGAGAGATCTTAGTTGATGATTTAAACCAGTTATTAGATGGTAAACTTAAAGTTATAATACATTTTTTTTTTTTTTTTTTTTTTTTTTTTTTTTTAGGGTGAGGAGGGAAAATGCTTTTACGCACACAGGTAGCCAGCCTGTAGTGTGAGACTCCTGAGTTTATCACAGACTACTCACTAAAAAACCCCCTCTACTCTGTTGGACACAGACCTGGAATTGTTTGTCACATTACTTCAAGTCAGGCCAACATGTGACCTAAGCCCACAGGGCTCGCACCGTTTCTGGCATTATTTATTTTTTGACCTACACCGCATCCCGGTCGAGGTCAAGCTTCTTGGCGCGGAGAACACCCTGGATGTAAAGTGACACACAGGTCCAATTGTCCTCACCCTCCATCATCATCGGTATGACCGTGTCCACCGACAGCAGTCCTACGAACTGTTGAGCCTCTAGGCGGGGCCTTTCCCAATGCTGGCAGTGGAAGAAAGTGTGTTCCACGTCATCGGGAATGCCTGGGCAGTATATGCAATCGGGTGACACGGCTTTGCCCATCCTGAACAAGTACGACCGGAAAAAGCCGTGACCCGT